>NC_134871.1:63879551-64185940 GCF_049852395.1 Peromyscus maniculatus bairdii
CGATTGGGCACTTACTCGGCTAAAACAGGGAAGCATCCACAATGGGAGCAGAGGAGGGAAAGGAGGAAACATTAGATTACGGAACGATAAAAAGCTAGTGACTGAATGACAGAGCTGTGCAGCAGAGCCCAGGCACCAGGGGAAGGATGCAGGGCCTTTCGTTTGAAACACCGTAACATGCAGATGCCGTTACAGAACCATTATTCACACTTACTAAAGTCACCCTGAAGCCGAAAACAGAGGATGAAGAAAAATAGCTGTCTTGGTTGAAATCATAAAATTTAATCTAGTTTGTTTTTTTTTAGTCTGAATCTACAAAGGTGCAAAGCAGTATCGTTTCAAGTGTTGCAGAATGGGTCTAAATCTCTGAAACTGGCAGACTGACCTCCGGCGTGAGAAGTGAACGAAACTGACTCTTACTTTCGGGTCCTTGAGACAATCTTAATTTACAGTGAGTAAAAAGACATACTCGGGGCGATCACAGAGCCTGGTTGTGCTTTTAATTCCACCTCCACACGTTCTTGAGCAAGAGCTGTAGGGTCCCCAGGGCCCCCATTCGCCATCCACGGGGCGGGTCTCCATGTCTCTGGTCACGCACAGCCCACGGTGGCAATGCTGGGAACACAATAAGCACACAAAGAGAGGTGGCCTGTGTACATCTAGTTAAAACGGCGTGCCAGCAATCATCACAGCAGAATAAAGACAAACAGGAGAAGGGGAGAAGGTCTGCAAACCACGTAAAGCACACATCAACTCAGATGTAAGGCGACATTTACTACCAGCTTGGAATAAGCCGTCCCTATCTGCTGGGCACCTAAGGTTGGTGGGCTGCAAAAAGGATGCAACTTGAAAGTCTTGCTTTTGAAATTTAGACTCCCAGTGGAGAAGAAAGGAATGTTTAAGATTAGAATGGAAACTGCCCCGTTCGTACTAGCTCCCAAAGCAGTGTTTTTCATAACGCAGTGGTCATCACAATTGTTGCATATAATCACATACACACACATACAAAAAAAAAAAACCCAAACAAAGAAAAAGCCCCAAACATATGAATGAATCTAACTGAGGAGATGAAAATCTCTACGATGAAAACATGAGGATTTTGAAAAAGGAAGTCAGGGAAGACATTAGACAATGGAAAGACCTTCCATGCCACTGGACTGGCAGAATTAATGTCACAAAAATGGCGAGGTTACCAAAAACAATCTACATATTTAGTGCAACTTCCATCAAAATTCACATGTCGTTCTTTACAGAACTAGAGAAAAACAACCCAAGGATTCTAATGGAACTACTAAAGACCACAAAAGCAATCCTGAGAAAGAACCATGCTGGAACTATCACACTGCCACCCTCCAAACTATACTACAACATGTTTCATTTACGGGTAAACAGCATTTTAATATATTTAGAACCAATAAAGATTTGAAGAAACCATTTAACACATTCACTTATATTCAATTAAAGTTTAAGGAAGAAAACAAATGCGATGGAAACATCTATGTAACTAGGGGAACCTGCTGACGTACCAGCATTCTGAGGTCTGTATTTATTTTAATAATATAAGTACAATATGTATGCCCATGTCGTTACTTATATAACTATATATAACTTAAGACCCATCGACTAGTTATAGAAACAAAGTTAAAATTAGACATTTAATTCCGTCGCTAGTATACGATATCCAACGAACACGGCAATAAAATAACTAGCTGAGCAACGGTTGACAGCAAATCATGAAAAATGCTGCCATGATGCAGAGCAGAGGTTCATTCCAGACACTCTGGATACAAGACTCACCCTTTGAGAAAACCTACCATCCCAGGCCCACAGCTCGTCCCGTCTGCCAGCGGCATGTGCTGTGTGCGACAGCCCTTGTGGACGCCTTCGGCACTGGTGCACCACAGGCGCCGGCACTGTTTCTGCAGAGGAACGAGAGGGGGCGGGCGAGCCAGAGCAGGCATCAGCATCCAGAGCAGGTCTGCCTGTCACAAACCCACCTGAGCTGCCTGCCTCCTGGCTCGTGGCTGAAGCTAAGACACAATCGGCAAACGTCAAGGTCGAGTCAGATGTTTCAGGTAGAAAGAGGGCGGCCTTGACTTTGAAAGCAATCTGAAATTTTACTAATGGATTCAATAGTTAGAGCAATGAGCCCGAAGCAGAAATACTCAGTTGTGTGGATGAGCTTCCTTTCTTCACAGGGCATTTTTCTGAAGGCTTTTTGTTGTTGAACATTATTCACAGGTTCCCCACCTACTGCGATTGCAGAATGTATGAGGGAAGCACATGGGAATTCTGTGAAGCGTACCAACGCTTACTAGTCTGTGAAGTATGGTGCATACTTACAGTTTCTGAACAAATAGTTCTAAAGTTTTCACAGGAAAGAAAAACTCCAGAGTCATAGGAGCTGCGCCCAAGACAATCCCTCTTTTTTTTTTTTTCTAAAGTTAAATGAAAAGTTGATGTAGTGTCCAAATCAGCCCAGAAGAGCCATTACAGTGACAGACGAAGGTAAATGGTCCCCATTTCATCATGGGTGTTTAAAGCTTGTTAAGATTTGTGACTAGGCTTCCTCCAGCCTCCACTGCGTTGGATGTATTGGACGAAGTCCCTGCCTAGGCTTGTATTGCTTTTGGATATCCAGAATTAAACCTTGCTTTTGCATTCCGGCATGCTCGTCTTTGGTGGTCTCTCTGGGGGTCACGATCTGGGCACAACATTTTGGGGCTCTCCGGGATCCCCAGAGACCCCCCGCCGGGACACCTAAGAGCTCCGGAGGTCCATCTGCACCGATCGGTAAGAGCGCTCCATTTTCTTGTCTTTGTTTTCCTGTTACTTTCATTCTTTTATCCGAAGCCGGCGGTTGAATCTGACAGGCTCACCTTGGCGGACGCGCCTGTAAGGTGACCTGGAGGAGTTGGAAGACGTTCCAACCCCTCATCAGGACGCAGGGGTCCTCACAGGTCCCCCAGTCATAGGACGCCCGAGAGGGGTCCGTCTGTTAGGATGCCCGTGAGGGGTCCATCTGTTTGGATCCGTCTGGGGATCGGGAGATGCCCGTGAGGGGTCTGTCTGTTTGGATCCATCTGGGGATCGGGAGATTCTGTTGAATTGTCCCTGTCCCATCTGTAGGTCTTTGGCATTATCGAGGCTCCCTCTCCGGACTCTCGTCTGCCTGGACCATCTGTAGGGCCCTTGTTCTTCCTTTTTGTCTGCCTATCTTGTTCGTCAGTGTTATTTGTTATACCTTCATAAATGTATAAATGTGTGAGAACTGTGGCCACATGTGTGAGTGTTTTATGCCTGAGCTTGCGTGTGCATTGGGACTTGTGGGCCGATTGCCAGCCGAAGGGATGGAGACCCCTTCGGTGGTTGAACTGGCACAGACTAACCTAACATTGCTTCCCTGCTCTCTCTGACCAGAGCACAGGCAGCAGGCAGCAGAAAGCTTGCAATGACTCTGGCAGGCAACGGCTGCACAGCTGCTACTTCGGGGACCCAGGGTGCCGCTGAGAGGGCTAGGCCGTCTGTGAGCATCATGGGGCCTAGATGCAGCGGGTTCGGGGCCCCAGCTCACTCAAAAAGCTGTGGAGTAGAGGCTTGGCTGCTTGGGAACTAGGCATGGCTTTGTGCTAGAGCGGGCTGTGAACACTGTTGGGCTCAGATATGGTGGGCAGGTTCTGGCTGGGCTCCTGTGTGGACATGGGGCGGAACTGGCGGAAGCCAGCAGGAGCCTCAAGGAGCTCAGTGTGGGGGCTGGTGGAGAACTAATTGCCCTTCCAGGGTCACAGCTGAGGAGTGGCCTACAGGTTTGTGGGCCCAGCCAGGGCGCGGAGTCACTTTCAGTCTGTCATTCTCGTGTTCTTGAACAGCAATCTTTTGTCTCCATGGTGCACACTTTCCCCGTTCTCTTCCATGCTGTTGGGTGGGGCTCCCAAGACCTGCCCTGAGGCTAAAACCTGATCAAGGTCTGGCTCCAAGAATGGAATGTCACCAACAGTTTCTTGTCTGCGGTACAGTGCTGATGCAAATTGAGTTTTCTTGTTATGGTGTATGCATGTATTTCTGTTCTTGTTTAAACTATTGTAACTTTACAATATATTCTAGAGTACTGAGGGAAATCACAAGAAAGACTTTGGTAAGAGTTTCTGTTTTAAAAGAAAAGCAAAAGCGGAATTTGTCTGGAGTAAATGTCTGAAATGCACACATAAAGAAGATGGAGCAATCCCATACCAATGAATTAACAGCACAACTGAAAGCTCTAGAACAAAAAGAAACAAACTCACCCAGGAGAAATAGACGCCAGGAAATAATCAAATTGAGGGCTGAAATCAACGAAATAGAAAACAAGAGAACAATACAAAAAATCAATGAAACAAAGAGTTGGTTCTTTGAAAAAATCAACAAGATAGACAAACCACTAGCCAAATTAACCAAAAGGCAAAGAGAGAACACCCAAATTCACAAAATCAGAAATGAAAAGGGAGACATAACAACAGACAATGAGGAAATCCAGAGAATCATCAGATCATACTTCAAAAACCTGTACTCCACAAAAATGGAAAACCAGGAAGAAATGGACAATTTTCTGGATAAATACCAAATACCAAAATTAAATCAAGACCAGATAAATCATTTAAATAGACCAATAACCCCTAAAGAAATAGAAACAGTCATCAAAAGTCTCCCAACTAAAAAAAGCCCAGGACCAGATGGTTTCAGTGCAGAATTCTACCTGACTTTCAAAGAAGAACTAATACCAATCCTCTTCAAAGTGTTCCACACAATAGAAACAGAAGGAACACTACCAAACTCTTTTTATGAGGCTACAATTACCCTGATACCCAAACCACACAAAGATGCAACAAAGAAAGAGAACTACAGACCAATCTCCCTCATGAACATTGATGCAAAAATACTCAACAAAATATTGGCAAACCGAATCCAAGAATACATCAAAACAATCATCCATCACGACCAAGTAGGATTCATCCCAGGGATGCAAGGATGGTTCAACATACGGAAATCAGTCAATGTAATATACCATATAAACAAACTGAAAGAAAAAAACTACATGATCATCTCTCTAGATGCTGAAAAAGCCTTTGACAAAATCCAACACCCCTTCATGATAAAGGTCTTAGAAAGAATAGGAATACAAGGAACATTCCTAAACATAATAAAAGCAATTTATAGCAAGCCAACAGCAAACATCAAATTAAATGGAGAGAAACTCAAAGCGGTACCACTAAATTCAGGAACAAGACAAGGCTGTCCACTCTCCCCATATTTATTCAATATAGTACTAGAAGTTCTAGCTAGAGCAATAAGACAACAAAAGGAGATCAAAGGGATACAAATTGGCAAGGAAGAAGTCAAACTTTCACTATTTGCAGATGATATGATAGTATACATAAGTGACCCCAAAAACTCTACCAGGGAACTTCTACAGCTGATAAACTCCTTCAGTAAAGTGGCAGGATACAAGATCAACTCAAAAAAATCAGTAGCCCTCCTATACACAAATGATAAAAGGGCTGAGAAAGAAGTCAGAGAAACATCACCCTTTACAATAGCCACAAATAATATAAAATACCTTGGGATAACACTAACTAAACAAGTGAAAGACCTTTTTGATAAGAACTTTAAATCTCTAAAGAAAGAAATTGAAGAAGATATCAGAAAATGGAAGGATCTCCCATGCTCATGGATAGGTAGGATTAACATAGTAAAAATGGCAATCTTACCAAAAGCAATCTACAGATTCAATGCAATCCCCATCAAAATCCCAACACAATTCTTCACAGACTTGGAAAGAAAAATACTCAACTTTATATGGAAAAACAAAAGACCCAGGATAGCTAAAAGAATCCTATACGATAAAGCAACCCTTGGAGGCATCACCATCCCTGACCTCAAACTCTACTATAGAGCTATAGTAATAAAAACAGCTTGGTACTGGTATAAAAACCGACATACGGACCAATGGAATCGAATTGAAGACCCTGACATTAATCCATGCACATATGAACACCTGGTTTTTGACAAAGGAGCCAAAACTATACAATGGAACAAAGAAAGTATCTTCAACAAATGGTGCTGGCATAACTGGATGTCAATATGTAAAAGATTACAAATAGATCCATATCTGTCACCATGCACAAAACTCAAGTCCAAGTGGATCAAAGACCTAAACATAAATCCAGCTACACTAAACTTAATAGAAAAGAAGATAGGAAGCACTCTTGAACGCATTGGCACTGGAGACCATTTCCTAAATAAAACACCGACAGCACAGACCCTGAGCACAACCATTAATAAATGGGACCTCTCAAAACTGAGAAGCTTTTGCAGGGCAAAAGACACAGTCAATAAGACAAAAAGACAGCCAACAGATTGGGAAAAGATCTTCACCAACCCCACATCTGACAGAGGATTGATCTCCACAATATATAAAGAACTCAAGAAACTAGACATCAAAGCACTGAACAGTCCAATTAAAAAATGGGCTAAAGAGCTAAACAGAGAATTCACAAAACAAGAACTACAAATGGCTGAAAGACATTTAAAGAAATGCTCAACATCCTTAATCATCAGAGAAATGCAAATCAAAACGACTCTGAGATACCACCTTACACCTGTTAGAATGGCTAAGATCAAAAACACCAATGACAACCAATGTTGGAGAGGATGTGGAGCAAAGGGAACACTCCTCCACTGTTGGTGGGAATGTAAACTTGTACAACCACTATGGAAATCAGTATGGCGGTTTCTCAGAAAATTAGGAATTGAACTACCTCAAGACCCAGCCATCCCACTCTTGGGCATATACCCAAAGAATGCTGATACATACCATAAAGATACATGCTCAGCTATGTTCATAGCAGCACTATTTGTAATAGCCAGAACCTGGAAACAACCTAGATGCCCATCAACGGAAGAATGGATGAAAAAAATGTGGTACATATACACAATGGAGTACTACTCAGCAGAGAAAAACAATGAAAGCATGAAATTTGCAGGCAAATGGATGGAACTAGAAAAAATCATCCTGAGTGAGGTAACCCAAACCCAGAAAGACAGTTATGGTATGTACTCACTCATTGGTGGATTCTAGATATAAAATGAACAATCAGACCACAACCCATAGAACCATAGAGGCTATATATATAGCATGGAGGTCCCTAGGACGACTGTGGCATATAATAAATTTCAGTTTTACTCAATTATTGAAAAAAATAGCCAAATGAATGGAAACACATGAACTATGAACCAAAGACTGAGGGGCTCCCAGCTGGATCAGGCCCTCTGAATAGGTGTAACAGTTGATTGGCTTGATCAGTTTGGGAGGCATCTAGGCAGTGGGACCAAGTCCTGTGCTCATTCCATGAGTTGGCTGTTTGAAACCAGGAACTTATGCAGGGACACTTGGCTCAGTTTGGGAGGAAGGGACTGGACCTGCCTGGACTGAGTCTACCAAGTCGATCACAGTCCTCGGGGGAGGACTTGTCCTGGAGGAGGTGGGAATGGAGGGTGGGCTGGGGGTAAGGGGAGGGCGTGGGAGGGGGGAGAATAGGGGAACCCATGGCTGATATGTAGAACTGAATGGTATTGTAAAATAAAAAATATATATCAAAAAAAAATAAATAAATAAATAAATATACACACATCCTAAAAAAAAAAAAAAAAAAAAAAAAAGATTTGTGACTATATAGCTGGGCAGTGGTGGCGCATGCCTTTAATCCTAGCACTCAGGAGGCAGAGGCAGGTGGATCTCTGTGAGTTCAAGGCCAGCCTGGGCTAGAGAGTGATTTCCAGGAAAGGCACCAAAGCTACACAGAGAAACCCTGTCTCGAAAAACCAAAAGAAGGAGAAGGAGGAGGAGGAGGAGGAGGAGGAGGAGGAGGAGGAGGAGGAGGAGGAGGAGGAGGAGGAGGAGGAGGAGGAGGAGAAGAAGAAGAAGAAGAAGAAGAAGAAGAAGAAGAAGAAGAAGAAGAAGAAGAAGAAGAAGAAGAAGAAGAAGAAAGATTTGCAACTATGAATTCAAGGTCTGAAGTGTATGGGTCACTATGTGAGATAAGCTCGGCAGTTCTGCACTCTTGCTGGCTATCAAGTGCCCTCCACTGATCGGTTCAATAAGCATTCATTGTGTGGCAGCCTCTACGTGATGATCCCGGACTGTTGACTGGGGGAGGCGGGTGGACTAGCCCATATCTGAAATGACTGAAATCAGAAGTTTTCAGATTTTAATTTGTTTATACTTTGGGTTTTTTTTTTTCATAAGCTATCCTGGAATTGAGACCCAGGCCTAAGCACAAAACTGACCTGTGTTGTGTGTGTGTGTGTGTGTACTGTGTACACACAGAACTGAAAGCAAGTTTCCCAATACTTTTCATAGTGACCTGTTTTCAGACCTGGGGCTCTCAACATGTACACATTTAATTTAAGTAAATTAAGTCTGTATTCCTGGTCCCAGAGGTCCTCATATTCCATTAAGGTAGAAGCAGCTTGGCAAATTCATGAAAAGAAGTGAAGAAAATATAATGCTCATTCTGCTCAGAAAAGTGAGACATGCATTCAGCACAGCACTGTTCTTTGTAAACCAAATCCTAACTTTATACCTACATTAAAATAAAAAATTGTGCTAGGCAGAGGTGGCACACACCTTTAATCCCAGCACTCAGGAGGGAAAGGCAGGTGGATCTCTAGAGGGTAGCCTGGCCTACAGAGTGAATTCCAGGACAGCCAAGGCTGTTACACAGAGAAACCCTGTCTCAAAAAACAACAACAAAATCATGATGATAGAACCAATACAAGTGTTATAATGATTTATTTCCATGGAAAGCTAAAATGTGTGACCTATGAAAAGTTCCCAAATTAAATTGTGAAGAATATTTTGATTAAAATTGAACATATGCCACAAATATAATTCTTTTGCATTTATATCTATGCAATAGACATGTAAGGCTGGAGAGACGGCTCAGTGGCTAAGAGCAATTACTGCTCTTTCAGTGGACTTGAATTCAGTTCCCAGCACCCACACCTGGCAGTTCATAGCCTCCTGTAACCCCAGCTCCAGGACATCCAACATCCTCTTCTGGTCTCTGTGGGCGCTGTACTCACATACACATAGTCTCACTGACACCCACAAAAACACGTAATTAAAAATAAAATAAATATTTAAAAATATATATATTCTATTATATTTGTGATGTCCTTAAAGCAATTCAGTACTAAAGCATCAACGTTTTAACCTCTTCCCCCAAAGTAAGTGTTTCAATATTTTTAAATTTTATATTATATAGTTTTACTATGGCTATGGGACTACATCACAGGAATACATCACAGGAATCTGTGAGAGTTAACAAGAACAATTTGGAAGTACCTAGTAGAGCACTGGACACTTAGCAAATCCTCTATTAGCTTTGGTTTCTCATTATTTTAGGCCCTTTCTATGAAATACCACTTAATTTCACTTTTGTTCAAGAATAAGTATACATTTTGCAATACATTCTTGCTATAACTTTCAGGCAAAAAGGTAGAGTTTTTCTTACCAAATAGGGACACACTTGTGATCCAGGACCAAACATAAGCTCACACTGTTTGTTCACATCATACACTGAACCAGGAAGCTGTGGAGACAGGTCATATATTCTTCCATTTGGTTTGTCAAGAAGGCATTCTCCATGGCCAGTGCTGAACCAGACACAGAATATGAGAGTGTGAATACACTTGCACACACATTAGTATCTCTACCAGGTTTCTATAGTTACTTACTTTCAAGGACAATGTTCACACCTTCCCATTTAAAAAAAAAAAAAAACTATACCCCTTGTTTAAAACTATAGTCACACCAGCCAAGCAAAATTCTTATACACAGTGACAATATCAGTTTGCGTGGAATTTTAACTGTGCCTGTTTGTACTGGATCCCCATGCACACCCAGAAGCTACAGTGGCATGGGGGTGGGTGGGGCTAGAGCTCAATGGTAGACCATCTCCCCAACATGTGTAAGAACCTGGCACTGCAAATTAGAACTGTTTAATAACAAGTTATCATAATATAATTAACACCACACTTTCAGTGTCCATTAGCCAAACTGTCAAAATGTAAAAATAAAGGTGTATTATGTTCCTTGTTCTAAACAGCAATAACAACAACAACAACAAAAAGCATTTCAAAAACTTTCATACTTCCTCCACTTTAAGGGCTTTTCAGGGAGTAAGCAAAGGAGTTAGCTCCCTGGCTCCAGGTGCTTGCTTACATTTAAGTTTCCCTCATGACCCACGAAATATGGTTGTGAACAAATTCTTTAACCTAGCTAAGCCAGGTCTCATCTTTCATACATTGACAAGGGTGGTATCTATCTCATAGCTTGCTGTTAGAATACAGTCACATGCTGCTCAATGATGCTTTGGCCAATGACGGGCCAAATGTCAGACAGTGGTTCATGTATGAGTTCCTATTCTAGAACATGGTTCTACTTCTTTCCGTCATTTCCATCAAGAGAGGTAACTGCGAAATACTAATGATTTTATTTTATTTTATTTTTTTAACTTTTCGAGACAGGGTTTCTCTGTGTAGCTTTGCACCTTTCCTGGATCTTGCTCTGTAGACCAGGCTGGCCTCGAACTCACAAGGATCCACCTGCCTCTGCCTCCCAAGTACTGTGATTAAAGGTGTGCACCACCACCGCCCGGTGAAATACTAATGATTTTAACACGAGGGAATAAACGAGGGAAATTGAGAAAGATTTGTACCCAAATATTTTATGGAAAGAGCTTGATAAATCTTAGCAACCATAGTAGAGACACAATTTGGATGAAAGAAATGAAAGAAAAAAAATGGCAGACGGTAAAGACGTAAGGCTGGGGAAGCCAGACCTGCCTCTTGTCAAAGCTACAGAGTCTCAGAGGAACATGTTGGGTTACAGACTCCATCCCTGTGGCTGAAGGAGCAGATGTCTATTGACTTCAGCTATTCTCGTCTTGAAGGGGAACCTTAAATGTCTACCACTCAAACACCTCTCAAAAGATTACTTAGTAACATCCAAAAAAAATAAAGAATGCAGGAGGATATTCTGGTTATCATTAAGTCATCCCATAAACAGTTTTCAAGACAAGAAAATGTTCAAATAAAAAAGCAAGATACATGCCTATATGCCTAAACTATACTAAAAACTTTTCAAGTGAAATTACACACACACACACACACACACACACACACACACACACACACACACACACGGATATATATTTTTTAAACTCTTCAGGCATTCATTTATTGTGTGGGGTTGCACATGGCACAGCACACATGTTGGGGTCAAGAGGACAATTTGCTTGATTCTGTTCTCTCTTTCCACCATGGGGTTCCAGGAATTGAACTACGGTCATCAGGCAAGTGACTTTATCCACCGAGCCATCTTGCTGTCCCATAAATTCTTGTTTTTAAACGTTTATTGGTACACTAGTAATGAAAAATTAACCCTCTCTTAAACCACTCCAAATGAACATACGAACATGCAGTTTGAAATCTGATGGTTTAGAAAGTGGTCACTTGTCAACTGAAGTCACAGAAATTCAGACTTACTCGAGAAACTCTGTTATGTGCTTCTGACTACAAGCTGACCAGGTCCAAGGACTTGTGTGGTAATTAAGCGTTGGGGCCATCACGTGATACTGATGTTTAATCCCAGCTTCTTTACATTTATAACTGTCATCATGTGGAACATTAAACCTGAAAATGAAAACAAACACTTAAGACATATTAATGTATGCAACATTAATAACAATTACCTTGTATTTCTACAACTGCACAGTGTGAAATACAAATAATTCTAGTTGTATCAAGTTTTGTACTCTCAGTCTTTACATAATGTTCGAAGCCATGGTTTCTGATAAATACCAGATTGTATGTTTGATTAGTCTTACAACTCCCTTATTTGTCATCAAAGTCCAAAGGGCAAAAATGTTTGGAATTTGTTTCACCTACTCAGGATATGAGCATAAAATTCACATCAGAAGGCCTACATGTCCCAACCTGGACATCTATGGGATGGGTGTACACATAGTAGGTAAGGTACCACCACACTCAATTCTAGACCCTCGACTAGAGCTGCAGTATGCAAAGACAGTCATCCCCAGCTCAGTATCATTCTGCATATCACCCACATATCAGCAGAAGCCTGGGGCTTCGGGGCTTCTGGCCTATCAAGTGACAATCAACAGACCAGAATAAAAACATACCTCAAGGGCACCCAAATATTGACAATGGGAATAGCAAGTGAAGAACCAGCAGGTCAGCAAGAGACTGTATGGTAGGCTTCAGAGATTCAAAATCTGGGTGAAAATCACCCTTACTGTCTATCCACATTTGAGAAATACTGAGGTTCCTCAGGGAGAAGGCCACTGTCTAGCGAACACAACATGCCCTGCACTGTGTACTGGTTAGCAGTTTCTAATACTCCCAGCACTGTATACTGGTTAGCAGTTCCCATACTCCCTGCACTATGTACTGGTTAACAGTTTCCAATATGCCCTGCACTGTGTACTACTTAACAGCTTTGGGAACCAGCAAAAGCGTTTTGAGGTACCACTGCAATATCTCAATAATCTGTAGGTCTCCCCCATTCTGCCTCAGCCCCCTGTTCCCCTTTCTATACAAATGCTAGTGACCATGGTGAGCTAGACATTAAAAAGGAACTGAAGCGGAGCCTGCTAATTAAGTTACCCCATTTCAAATTACTGTCTACAGATATCCTAAAGCAATGACCAGGAAAGGAACATGGTCAAACCAAGAGGCAACTTTAATCTCGATTCCTTACCAGCAGTAAACAAGGAACACACTGACCTATCCTGCGGCTGCTTTGGGAATTAGTTCTCAGAAGATGATTTATAGGACTTTGAAGCTTTTCCTGGGAGATCTGAGCATGCCATGGGAAATCATGGCATCCATTCTTACAGCACAGAACCCCAACAGGGTTTTCATAAAATGGGAATAAGAGGACTCAAAACAGTTGTAGGAAATGCTCTAAAAAGAATCATTTCATGAATAGGAAACCCCATGGACCTGTGCTAGGGCTCTGAGCAATAAGAGCAGGATTCAAGTTGGTCTTTCAAGTATTATTGGGGAGTTCTTCTGAACCAGGAGCCTTTGTAGGCCCTCCCAGACGATGGCAGAGGGTACCTGGTTATCTATAGGATAACAAGGAATAAAGGCCAGAGGTGCCTGTCACGTAAGGCAGTACAGTAAGTGCAACAAAAGAATCCCCAGGTTCTAGTTCTTTGACTAGTCTGTTGATCTGTGTAGGCTATCTGACCCAACACAGATCACAAAATCCCACCAAGTTAGTCTTTCAAGAGTCAAGGATGAAAACCACACTACACTCTTTGACGAAGGAATACCGTACTCATGGCTGAATGACCGCAACTGGAAGTCACGTTCTCCAGGTAAGGGAAGGTACTCACACATGCCCAAGCTCGTGGGCGATGGTGAAGGCAGCACTCAGCCCATTCTCTTCACTGATGGAGCAGCTCCTCAAGGGATCGCACAGGGTGCCCAACTCTGCTAAGCCTAAAGAGTAACACACACGTACTTCATCAAAGTGGGAAGTGCCACCAAAATCACAAGGTGACACTAAACCTAAGGCACTGGTGGTGGCGTTGTGACTTGGAAATAAATGCAGAATTGTCTATTAATAGTGAACAAATATTTAGAGCCAAAAGATAAAAGAACAGACTGAATAGTTTGCATGGAAATGTTTTTTGTTTTGTTTTGGTATTTTTGTTTTTGAGGGTTTTTTTTGGTAAACTTTTAGATTCTCCAATGCAAAATAATAATAGCAAAATAGGATGAGCAAATATTCTTCTGCAAACATAGGGAAAGGGAAAAGAGAACTGTCTAGTGTGGGTAATACAAAAGGCAAAGAGTGCCAACCAGTAGACAAATCAAGAAGAGATCAAGAGCTACAGTGAAGCTTGGAGTATACATAAACTGAAACACCACACGATTACACGAACAAAGTCCAAGTGTTTGACATGGTGTTTGGCATTTAATGCATGCCAGCTAAAGCAAGGCACAGCTGTGGTAGAAGGGTCACTGTAAGCACTCAGTAGTCCCTGACTATTTGGGCAACAGGAAGGAGTATTATATAACAGAATCCTCTCTCCAATACAAAGGGTGACATGTGAACAAGCATGTTGTGGAAAGATGAAAGCAGTAGGACCTAGGTGGACACCAACAACAATGACAATTCCAGCTTATAGAGTCCTCCGAGCTGAAAGGGTGAAAAATTCGATGATAATCATCCATTATTACAATCCCAACTCCATCACCATCACTGAGGTTAGATGTTTGGGTTTTAAATGCTAGTCAATACTACAGTTTCTGGTAATTCTACCCATTAATGTTTACTTGTAAATTTATCTACTTGCCTGCGAGGATTCTTTTTCACAAAACAGCTCTTGTCTTGTGAAACATCTTGCAACATCAACTTCTCACTACATATTTAGGGATTAGTACTGAACAAATGGGATTCTGTCAGATACCGTGTTCACTCCTCCTCCTCCTAGGCATCCTTTTATTCACAAAAGTTAAAAACCTGGACATCATCCTAGCATGGAGGCAGATTTCCAAACCATCATAAAGTTTTGTTGTGCATTTAAAGAAATGAAAGTTAAACTCTGAAATCGAAGGCTCAGATTTTCATCAGCCAACGAAAGGGTTCCCCTCTTTGTGAATCTCTTGCCAAGAGGCCTGGCTTGGGCGACGTCTTCTCCAGAAGACCTTTCCTTGGAATCATTATGAGTAAAGAAACCCTAAGTTTAAAATCTATGCTTCCACATGTATTCTTCTAATCAATTTATAATGTATTATATAATGCATTTATATGTGATATATAAATCACATATGGATATAGATATAATCCACTTTATATGCATTTTTCCTTTGTCAAAACAGGTGAACAGTGAAGACACTTCTCATGGATGCTCTTCTGTCTCCTTCATCAGTAGTAACAAGCTGCCAGCAGCCGAGTGCCCAAGGACTCATCTGCAGAGCCTAGCTGAGATTTGGAATGCGATACCAATTCTTTTACCACCTCACTTTACGTTTCATCTTTAAAAGCACACATTCTAAAATGAATGCTTTACTCATAGAACAGACTTGTAAGCATCTATTTCTTATATGATCAGAAAATGGGCCACAAAACAAGGCCACTTATGCATACCAACAAAATCTGAAACAAATGGTTAGCACTGTGGTACCAAGCAGCTGATTCTGAGATCTCTCAAAGCTACCCAAGATAGAGGGGAGCATGAGCACCCATTTTATCAAGGTCCCCTGTGTGAGAATAAAAGACACAAACCAGAGCATTGGCTCAGCAGTTAAGAGCACTGGCTGCTCTTCCAAAGGACTTCGGTTCAATTCCCAGCACCTATACAGTGGGTTACAACCATCTGTAACTCCAGTTCCAGGGGATGCAACACCATCTGCTGATCTCTATTGGCACCGGGCATGTGTGTGGTGCACAGACATACATTTGGGGGAAAACACTGATACACATAAATTGTATACACACATACATACACATCATTAAGAATTTTACTGCTGGGAGCTGGAGTGATGGCTCAATTGTTTAAAGTACCTGCTGCTCTTGCAGGAGACTTGGGTTCAATTCCAGCCCCCACATGGCAGCTCACACACACCTGTAACATCAGTTCTAGGGGATCTGAAGCCCTCTTCTGACCTCTGTGGGCACCAAGAATACATGCAGTGCACATACATGCAGAGAGAACATTCACACACAGAACACAAAAATAAGTCTAAAAAGACCTACAACTAAACAGAGTATAATTCTAACCAAGAAAAGTCAGACAATAAAGTAATAATATAAACATACAGAAAATAAATGTCATCTTAAAAGGGAGACCCAAAAAGATAGATTCAAAATGGAAATGTAAAAACATCAGAAATTAGTATTTGCCATCAATAGCCTACACTAAAAATACTTTCCAGGCTGTGTAGCTTAGAGGGGATATAAAAAGGAGAATGACATCAAGGACAAGTTTGGGAGGTGGGGAGATCCATCCTTGGGCAGAAGTGCTTGCTGTCCAAGCAGGAAGACCTGAGTTCAAATTCCCAGCACCTATCCCAAACAAACAAAAACACCTTTGAAGTCACGTGCACTTGTAACCCTAGTACTGTCGGGATCAGAGACAGGAGGATTACTGGGACTTGCTGGCTGCTCCAGGTTCAATGGCAGATACTATCTCAAGGGGATAATGTTGGAGCAGAACACCCCATATGCACATATACATATATCATACATATCACACACACACACACACACACACACACACACACACACACACACACTCAAGGTCTGAGGTGAAGGAAGTGATGAAAACTGGACAAATATGGATACGAAGTTTTAAAATTATTTAACATAAAATAATGGCTAGGCTGGGCAGTGGTAGCACACACCTTTAATCCCAGCACTCGGGAGGCAGAGCCAGGTGGATCTCTGTGAGTTCAAGGCCACCCTGAACTACAGAGTGACTTCTAGTAAAGGCACAAAGCTACACAGAGAAACCCTGTCTCGAAAAACCAAAATAATAATAATAATAATAATAATAATAATAATAAGAAGAAGAAGAAGAAGAAGAAGAAGAAGAAGAAGAAGAAGAAGAAGAAAAAGCAAGGTTTACATAATTTAAATAAAGCAATGGACACTATATAGGACCAGCCAACCAAAGGTAATTTGGTCTTTGCTCATTTGCTGAGGAGAGAGTGTTAGAGAAAGTTAACTCGTCCTCCTGGTTGGGTATTGGAGAATTGGAAGGAAAGATATATCTACCCAACCAAGAACAGCTGGGATATCTACTGTGTATTCAGACATGACATAATTATATACATTGGAAGAAAATAATATATACTATTGCAGAGTATTCTTATACTTAATAGCTCTACTTAAATGAAGATTTTAATATGAGGACATAACATGGTTTAAATTTTTTCAAATGAACAAAGAGCCAAGAGTAGTCAAAGTGCGTGGAAAAGCAAAAAAAGGAGGATGAGCTTTGCTTGGGGAGGTTAGAGGGAGAAATAACAGTAAGGGTGTCTTAAAAAGTTATCAAGAATCACATTGTTCTAGCTAAAACTATGTGATACATTTATGTGTGTACATATATATATATGCATATATAAACTTAAGTGAAAATTTCTCATCTGAACTGACAATGCCCTCCCCAAGAGCAATAGACAATCTAACAAAAACAAAACAAAGAAAAACAAAACAAAACAAAAAACAAAAAAAAAAACTAACACTAGGCATGAGAAGCCTCCTTTTGAGTTGTTGTTCAGGGTTGTGCAAGAGACCCCAAAAATATAACAGGTTGCCCTTGGTCACGTCCTAGAAGTGGAAGATAAACCTAGCTGAAGACATGCTCTTCAAAGGATCCAGGAGGACCCCATTGTATCTGACCTGAAAGACTCCTACCTGAGGAGTAGCTTTCTGGGTACAAGTAGGCACCATATAAGCTTCCAAGTCAGAGAAGCAACCAGTAGTCCTACCCAGCTATGAAGCATAAGAACCATAACACCAACCAGAATGGCATGAGACCCTAAGTGTTGCAGCAGTGGCATTTGTGCCTTGGCAGTAACCAACAGCTCTACAATTGGAATTTGGGTCCACTCAACAAGGGGAAACTATATATGTCTGGTGCTGGAAACAGCCACTACTTTACTAAATCAATAAAATTCCCAACTATACTCTAAATATTTGTTCTTTTACCCAGAGAGTATAAGTCTCACTCATCCCCTCATCAAAGAAACTTCTCTTTGTAACAGACAGGGACCATTAGAGAAAACCAAAACTGATTAAAATACAGAGAACAAATGGTCCCACCAATACTTATACAAGAAACAATTTTGGGACCTACAGCTCCAGGATCATTGTGAAAGAGGAGTTAGAAAGATTGTAAGAGCCAGAGAAATAGAAGTTTACTGTGAGATTGCGTCTTCCAGAAAGGTCAGAGAGGCTATAGCCATGAAGTCTCATCAACATGGCGACCTAAACAAGACCTATATAATGACCAATGAACATGCTAATATGGAAAGGGGGAAACTCACAGGGCCTCAGCTCTATGCAAAGAACTACAGGTAATTGGGAGATTCTAAGAGTGGAAGAAATGATCTTCCCCAGGAAAGAGCACTCAGATTATCTACCAAGTGGTCAGCCCTGAGATCACATGCACACCTATAACGTTATACAGGATGAGCATGGTGTGTGTGTGTGTGTGTGTGTGTGTGTGTGTGTGTGTGTGTGTGTGTGTGTGTAACCATAATTAAAGAAGCAGAGGCATGAATTTGAGAGACAAGGGGATTTGCATGGGAAGTGTTGAAGGAGGGAAAGGGAAGGAGGGACTGATAGAACTATAATTACAAAAAATAAAAATATTATGAATTTAAAGTCAGTAATAATAAAATAAGGGAGAGGTGTGTGTCCTACCAATTATGAAAGTTTATACAGAATAACAGTGAAAGTATCACTGAACTGTGTGAGTCAGGCAGGTAGAGATGAAATGAAGGTACAATACGCAGTTAAAGATGCATGGAGATTTAACACAGGGCACAGCAGGTCCTCAAAAAGGGGGGAGAATGACTGTGTGGTTTGCAAATAGAAAAAAAATACAAGAAAACTATACAGACCCCCATGGATTAGAGACTTAAGAATGAGAGAACTCAGTTTTAAATATGTATTTTAAGACATGATAATGTGTTTAAACATTGAGTTATAAAAGGATTTAAGATATGGAAATGCCAAATATAGGGGGAATCATAAATTCAATAAAATTATGTTCTCACACACATGCCCTAAAACAAAGCACAGAGCTGTCAGATATTTGCAAAGTGTTTGGTGTGCAGAAGTAATGATGACTGTCTGAAAGGAAAGCGGTTACAGGAAACAAATGCTAGAGCAGAAAGTTACCGTGTTACTTCCAGTTACTTCATTCCTGCAGAAAAGGAAGTATCAATGGCTGGTAGATACGGAAAAACAAGTTCAAACTTCTCAGCAATCAGCAAAATGAAAGATACATTCCTTTTAGATTGGCAAAGACTGAGAAATCTGAAGGTAACCTCTGTCACCAAGGAAAGAGCCCAAAGGGATGCTTACATCTCCTACCGCCAAACATCTGAATGTGCCCATCATTGCTGCATGCTTATATCTTACTGGCAAACAGTATGAGATATATGTTGATGAGATCACTTTAAAAATGATTTGTATGTGCCGGGCGGTGATGGCGCACGCCTTTAATCCCAGCACTTGGGAGGCAGAGCCAGGCGGATCTCTGTGAGTTCGAGGCCAGCCTGGGCTACAGAGTGAGTTCCAGGAAAGGTGCAAAGCTACACAGAGAAACCCTGTCTCAAAAAACCAAAAAAAAAAAAAAAAAAAAAAAAGATTTGTATGTTATCTAAACTAGCTGGACCACAGTACTTCAGTTTCAGAGTTTTTCAAATTTGGGCATATTTACATAGCACTTGCCGAAAGTCTAATCCTCAAAAGTCTTGAGGATCTGAAACTTTTTGAATGTCACGTGGACCCTTAAAAGTTAGCATTTCAGATTAGGGATGCTCAATCCTCATCAGCACAGTTAATGACCCAATAACTCAACAGAAAAGTCATTAGTCTGACTTTACTAACAGGACATTGGTATATAAATGTGCTGCTATGTAGTATATATCCACTATGCAGAAGTGGAAAGGCATAACCACAGCTACTAAGTTAAAAAAGAAAAAAAAAGCAGATCCTGCCATGTTTAGAAAAGCGTGTGTAGGTAATGTTACTACATTGGTCACCTCATCAGGAAAAGCAGAGACACACAATGAGAACTGAACACGGGTCCGCTATAGGAGAAACCAAGTTCCAGCAGTCAGATTCAGATCTGGTAGCGGGTTCGTGGCTCTACACTACAGTCTTCAAGATGGCTTGTGGGTTACTGTGCATTATCACTCATACACACAGAAACACATTAAATACCATGCCATGCACGGCACTTGGTATTTAGTAACAACTAAAGGTTAATTCTTGTTCCTCTACAAAATTCAGAGGCAGAATCAAAGAAGTAAGAGACATGTACTTACCAAGACAACACATCAAAATTATTAAAATGAAAAAGAGGGAAACTTTAAATGTAATTTTAAATAATTCACTAAACAATCAATAAGCTAAGTTTAATTGATGAAAGAACTTACCTAATGTGTCGCATTTCTCTTTAGCTCCACAAATGTCTTCCCTTAAAACAAAAGATGGTATTTTAAAAGATTTTTCAGAAAATATGGTTGCAGTGAGTCAACACAGAAAGAAGCTTTAATTCTACCAAGACTATCACCAGGCAGCTCCCAACCCCTGTCAGTACATGCTCAAAGACTTTAAAGTCAGTCTGATGCCTCACTTGTGTGCCGCAGTGGGGAACAGATGCTCTGTGAGTCCATGCCGTGAGGATGAAGCTGCTTTCACAGCCACAGTTTACCCCTTTCTGAGGACACCAGCGGTTGTGTACAATGTGTATGCTCTCAGAAATCAGGTTTTACGTTTTGCCTCTTCATTCCTAAGTTTCTGGGTGTGTAGCTGGACAGCGCCCTCATCCACTTCTCTTTCTCCCTCCTATCTTAAATCCTTTCCTGTGAACTCCTGCACTTGATTTCAGCAATAATGCAGGCCAGAACCATAGACTAAGACGGTGTGGAGAAATTAAGATAATCCAGCTTTCATTTAAAAAGGGATAAAATAGACTTTGATTTCAAGGTTCTGGAAGGCCCACCTTCCCTTGAGATTGGCCCCAAAGTGAAGGATTTCATTAGTAAACCATCCAATCAAACATCAAATACTTCGTCTCCCTGTGCTGTGGTGCAGAGACAAGGTGTGATTCAGCACTCAGTGATGGCACTTAGAAGGAGAAAATGGTTTTGTAACAGTGGAAGTTGTTCCTAGCAAAGGAAGCCTAGTGATTATGGCAATCTCTAAGAATCAAAAGCAGGGACAGACACACAGATGATGAGAGAGGACAGACAGAAACACATATAGAGGAAATGAGTAAAACTGCCCCTCGGTTCTACATGTATGTCAATTTCTATGTATTATTTCTAATGTTCTCATTCTGTCTCTAATGATAAGGAATATATTTTATTTAGATCATAGCATGACTCATACCACTGATTTCCCACAATTCCAGTCAAAGAAGACCAATAGAGTTCTCATAAATACTTTCATGTGTTCGTGAAAAGGAACCAGTGTAACCAAAAGATATGAGTTGCCATGACAGAATAGAGAAACCCTCTGTACAAGACAGTTTCAAAAGCCATTGTAACACGAATCTTAAAAGGCCTTATTAATAAAAAATAAAAATAAAAAAAACTTGGGATCCAGATATTGGGGTGAATGCTGAATGATCAGAGAAACAGAATAAGCCACATCTAACCTCACCTCGCCAGTTCCTCAGCTGATCTTATTTCCTAAGACTGAAAGCCTCTGAGTCCTCATCCAAATGGATATCAGCTGAACTGCTGCTAAAAGCTAAAAGCTTTAAAAGGCTTAGTTCCTGGTCCTCACACCTTATACACCTTTCTGCTTCCTGCCATCAGTTCCTGAGATTAAAGTTGTGTGTCACCATGCCTGGTGGTTTCCAGTGTGGCCTTGAACTCACAGAGATCCAAATGGATTTCTGCCTCTCAAGTGATAAGATTAAAGGTGTGTGTGCCACCATTTTCTGGCCTCTATGTCTGTCTAGTGGCTGCTCTGCTCTCTGACCCCAGATAAGTTTATTAAGGTACACAATATATTGGGGGACACAATATCACCACAAGCCATACCTGGTGATGAGAACAGCAGTGTCATGGTGGGAAGGGTGAGCATCATCTAGAACATTCTGAGTCTGTTGCCATAAGCAAAAGTTGCGCAATGTGGTAGCTGCATTAAAGCTGATGACTGGTCCTTCCTGCGTAAATAATGAACAACTCAGTGTCATGGCAAACGTTTCAGCCCTGTTTGCCTCCCAAGTTTACTAGGAATTACAGTTTATCAAACTGCATTTTTACAGGTCCCTAAAGAGTAACATCAGCCCCACTCTTTGCTTTAAGACGGTATGTGTATTTTAGCTTTGTGATTAAAAACTACACTTGATCTTAGCCAAAAGGCCGAGAAGCGATTGTGATTAAAACCTGATCTAGCACAATGATCAAATATTAAGGATTAGAAATCTAACTGTAAAAAATTAATGTATTTTAAATTCTTCAACATTACGATTATAAAGGTAAATGAGTGGATGTTTTCAGTTTGAATTTTTTTTAATTGTTGATTCATATGTGTTCTCTCATTCTATTCAACACCGTTGTCATTCCATTGTATTTCTACCACACAGTCTTTTTGAGACAGGGTCTAACTGTGCAGTGCGGGGTGGGGGTGGGGGTCATCAAACTCACTATGTAGACCAGGCTGGCCTTAAACTCACGAAGACCTGCCTGCCTCTGCATTCCAAGCGTTGGGATTAACCGTGGGCATCACCAAACCCAGTTCAAATTACATTTTTTAAAGTAAGTCTTAAAAGATCACATTTCTAGTTAGACTTCTGTGATCTGCAGTTAGTCCCACCAAAAGCCGGCTACAACCCACAGCCCTCCCTGTATCCCGCTTCTTACCTGCTCACTGTGAATGACAACTAACTTCACAATCACTATATTTATAAGGTTCCCAATGCTTGAGTCCTTGTAGATTGCTGCAACCTGCAAGTAGACACCAAAAGATGAGATGCCTGGGATGACACTTTCTTCCACGGCAAAGCAGAACTAGCCTTGAGTACCCATTCTCCAGCACAGCTACACACGAGAGTCTCGGAGAACCTTTATCAACGCCTGGACTCTGTCCTAACCCTTCCATCCCACCTGATGTGATTGGTTTATATCAGAATCTCTAGGGTTGAAACATGCACCAGCATCTTTGAAAATGCACAGGGATTAAATCATCCTCATGCGAAGCTAAACTTGAGAACCAGTGCCCTAAGCCTTGCTACCTATACCAGTCTACGGCTACATGTTTGCTTTTCAATATTCTAATTATACATGAATCCTTGGTTTGACTCTTGCTCTTTATAAGTATTGTGCTCATACATGACACATGTGCCTTTCACTGCACTCAGGTGTGTAAACATCTGTCACTGAATAACTCCAGGCAACAATGTTGAATTGCGACTCAAAGCAATGAGTAGCCAGAATGACCATTGATATTCAAGAGAATTTTAAAACATATGTACAGGGCAGGCTCTCATGCCTAGAACATGGCATGTTACAATAAAGTCCCTTACAGTGATTTCCTACTTAATAAGCAATAAATTAGCAACAGAATATATATATTGAAAGACTACGTATAAATTTAAGTTTAAATGCAGTAGGCCATTCAGTTCTCACAAGTCTTGTGAGATAGGAACTATTATAGTTTTCACTGTATAGATTAGGACACTAAAATGGAGAACTAGTGGCCTGCAGAAGGTGAGGAGATAAGAAGCTCCAGAACCCACCTCCATATGGGAATCTAATTGTAGAGCTTCAGCCCTCCATGTTAGCGTTTGCAACAGCAGCACTTTGCCTCAAGTTCTCCCCAGGTCCATCTTGCTGCCAAAACTGTCTCACAGCTCTTTTGTACCTCCTTCCCTTCCTCAGTGATGCCCTAGGGGTCACGTGACCTGGCCTTGGAGAAGTTCTATGTGGCCAGGAACCTGGGTTTTAGATCCAGCTCTCGACTACTTTATTGTTCAGCTCTGTGTGTGTGTGTGTGTGTGTGTGTGTGTGTGTGTGTGTGTGTGTGTGTGTCTTTACCAAGTTTGGATGTTAGTAGACCAAGTTTGGAGTGCTCCTATTATTTTTAAAACTTAAGAAGGATTGACTGTAGACCTTCTTGGAAAGTCTGGCAGAATTCTGTTGTGAACCCATCTGGGCTTAGACTCTTTCAGTTAGAAGGGTTTTTATTTGTCTCCTCCTTTTTGTGGGTCTGTTTAGATTGCTTTAACTTTGGTAGTTATCAATAAATTTTATCAATCAATAAATTAATCTATTCCTTCCATATTTTCCAACTTAACAGAGTATAAGATTTTATATCATAGACACATTCCCATTTACAATAGTTTCAAAGGCATAAAATATTTTGTAATAAACCTAACCAAGAAGGTGAAAGAAAACCTCTACAATGAAAACTTCAAATTTCTGAAGAAAGAGATTGAAAACCACTTTAGAAAATAGAAAGACAACCCAACTTCATGAATTGGTAGAGTTAATATTGTAAAAATGACCATCCTACAAAAACCAATGTACAGATTTAATGCAATCCCAATCAAAATACCAACAACATTCTTGACAGAAATAGGTGAAAAATCCTACAATTTATATGGAACTAGAAAAGACCTCAGATAAGCAAAGCAATATTGAGGAAAAAAAATACTAGAGGGATTGCTCTTCCAGACTTCAAGATATACTAAAGCAACAGCAATACAAACAATATGGTACCAAAGCAAAACATGCAGAACAATGAAATTAGACTCATGTTTATCATTCTGCACAAATATTATATCCAAGTGGATAGAGATCTCAGTTTTAAACCTGAAACACTAAAACTGCTAGAAGAAAACATAGGAAGTACTGTTATGTAAGATATAGGAAGGGACTTTCTGAACAAGATTCCATTTACAGAGGAATTTAGGTCAACAATCTACAACTGGGATCTAGTCAACTAAACATCTTTTGTATAGCTAAGGAAACAATCAAACACGATGAAGAAGCCCACAGAATGGGAAGGAATCTTTGCCAGCTACACATGTGACAGAATATTAATATCCAGAATATACAAAGAACCCCAAAACAAAGAGTCAAGGAAACAAATGATCCAATTAAAAAGGGGTCTAGGGATCCAAACAGAGAGTTCTCAATAGAAAGAAAAGTCACTACCAAATATCTCAAAAAGTGTTCGCCATCCTTATGAATGGGAGAAATTGAAATCATGACAACTTTGAAATCTCATCAAGGAATCCTCTCTTTACAGCAAATGGAGACCATCACAGAAAACGACAACTGGACACAATGCTGAGATGTTGCCCAGCCCAATGGACACATCTACATCACAGCTCCTGCACCTACAACTCAGAGAACACAGCAGAAGAACAGAAAAATTGTAAGAGCCAGAATATTAAGAATTCTGCTGTGAAACAGTTTCTCCTAGAAATGGCCATATAAGTAAGACCAGAATACCAGAAATATCAATAGACATGTTAATGGAGAAGCGGGAAAAACTGGTAGGGTCCAACCCCTAGCCTAAGAACTACAAGCAACTATTGATTACTAGGAGGAAGAAAATTAGCTTCTCAAAGCATGGGCCCTTATTGGCTGTCCAGTGTAGATCGGTCAGTCTTGAAACTATATATGCACACAAACCACAAAAATGGACTTGCAGGTGCAGACACACACAGACATACTCACACAGACACACACAAACACACGGACACACACAGACAGACAGACACAGATATACTCACACAGACACACACAAACACGTGGACACACACAGACAGACACAGACATACACACTCACAGACACACAGACATACACATATACATGATCAAGAAAAAGAGGTTATACACTTGAGTGAGGAGCATAGGAAGGATTAGAGCTAGCTTGGAGGGGTTGGATGATACAACTCACTAGTTCCCTCTTCAACTGGAGGTACCCGTGGATGACAATGGAGACAGTAATTCCCTACATCTCTAGAACTACTTTGAAAGTGGACTTCAAAATGATTAAACACATTGACCAGATCTGATAACCTCTGGTCTGACCACCTGTCCTACTGTGCTGAAGATTCAAGTTTTCAAGAAGTGTGAGACATTAAATGCTAAGCCTAAGAAAGCTTTAGGTTAAATCCAGAGAGTCCATCATCCTTTTCCTAGGTTTCCTTCTATTTGTAATGTTGTTTCAACCTTTTAAACCAACAAATATATGTATGGAACCTTAACACATACTGACTTTCCTACATTTCACTTAACATCAAACCCAGGTGTGCAGAGTCTTCTGAATTTGGCCTCTGAGGCAGGGGAGGCACCCACACATGCCTAACCCTCCTCTACATGTTTCTTCCACTCCACTCACAACTTGAGTGGTGCCCCTTCTCAGCCCTGTCACATCTATCACCCTAAAATGAAACCTTTAACACAGGATGGCCAACAGCACCATGCAGGTCCCAGATCCTGCCGAAATCTGTACTCCTCCTACTGAAAACCTTGGAAGTGCCGTGTCTACAGCCTGGATTGTTGTTTCAAGGAATATCAGACACAAGAGTCTTTTCATGGAGTAAAAAAAGTCTGCCTTGCTCTCAGGAAGCTTCAAAATGTCCAAGCTCCTTCAAAAACTATAACATTAACTGATTTTTATATACAATAAAGATGTCAGGACTTTTATTGAGTATAGAAATATTATGAAAATGGTTCTTCCACAGTTCCTGGTGCATTCCTTTGCTTTCTCTAGTCAGCATTTCTAAAGTTCTGCCATCAGTGGTCTTTTATCAACCACACTTCAAACACCACCATCTTTATAAAATCCAGTGTTTTCTTTCAGTACCTCCCTGTAGACAATCTTCTTAACAAATCTCACTTTCTGTTTTGTTTTTTGGTTTTTTTTTTTTTTTTTTTTTTTGGCTTTTCGAGACAGGGTTTCTCTGTGTAGCTTTGCGCCTTTCCTGGAGCTCACTTGGTAACCCAGGCTGGCCTCGAACTCACAGAGATCCGCCTGGCTCTGCCTCCCAAGTGCTGGGATTAAAGGTGTGCGCCACCACCACCCGGCCAAATCTCACTTTCTTATCACTAAGTTTATCCAGTGTTCGCTACATATGATTCAATGTTTTACATGGTAAATGACATGCATTATAATTATTACATATATTATAATTTTCATTAGAACACCCATGGGTCACACACACACAGAGATAAATACAGGGCTACATAATTATTTTAGATTCAGAAGTAAAAAAAAAAAGTACCATCAGTATATGCTTATATTAGTAATCTCTGTCTTTTTTTAAAATCAGTTCAAATTCATGTATGGGTGTATAGTACAATTTCAGAAATTAGCTTTGGATCATCTGTTTTTATCATAATGTACTGTATTCACAAAAATTGTTATTCTATTTTAACTACTTGTTCATCGTTTCAGTAAGTTGACTGAGCACCCACTTTGTATGGAGTACTATATTTAGGCAACATCTAACCTGATATAATTTCAAGGACTTTAGACAAAGTGTCACAGGTAAGGAAAATGAGAAGAACTTAGGATCTTCACAGTAACTTTAACTGGGGAATTCTACCTAAGGAAGCTGGCAAGGTTGCTCTGGGATATCTTTCTGTAGGCTGTGAATATGTGTTGCTCTGACTGGTTGAGAAATAAAGCTACATTGGCCTATGGCAGGGCAGGATGGGGCCAGGTGGGAAAATCCAAAGGAGATAGTAAGAAGGGAAAGGAGAGGCAAGGGAGATGCCATCCCACTGTCCAGGAAGCAGCATGTAATGGCACACAGGAAAAGCCACAGAACACATGGAGACATATAGATTAATAAAAATGGGCTGAGTTTAGTTATACGAGCTAGCTAGCAAGAAGCTTGAGCCATAGGCCATATACAGTTCATAATTAATATAAGCCTCTGTGTGTTTATTTGGGTCTGAGTGGTGGCAGGACACAGGAAATCTTACAGCTACACAAGGTCACACAGACGTGGCTTGGACAAGTCTTTGCAACAGCACAGGTCTCAATTCCATCCAGGCAGAGACATTTCTAGCCATAAAGTATGTCCCTAATAATGCTGAACCTGCACAAATAAGTGACTGACTGTATTTTGTCAATTAAACCTGGACAACTGGAGTATGAGATGGGGTGATTTTTGTGAATACTCCAAAACAAGACTAAATTCAGGGATACTCAGATGACAAAGGTAAGCTGATATATGTGCACACATGTGTATGTATGCATGCATAGAGTTGACATGTTTCTTCATGATACTGGACCTTTGGATACCAAAACCACCACTGTTCATCAGAGAGTCTTAATACCAAAGCAAAGACTCTTGTAGTCCACACATCCTAAGACAGCTCCACTCAAAGTGAGTCTATAACTCAAAAGATGGTGTGCCAAAGCTCTGATTAAGGGGATATTAATAGTAGTCAAAGACACACCCTCTACCATCCATGACAACATATGGAGGTTGTACTGTTCAGATTCAAAGATCAATTACACAAGGATATTCTCTGTCACTAGAGGGCAGAAGCTATTCACATAAAGAACACTTCAAGGATCCTCTGAGAGGCGGCAAGGCAAGATTTTTCAAATATAAAAGCTGCCAGATTAACAGATGAAATTCTGGCTTTAATGAAAACACAACTTGCTCATGTTTACAGTTTGGAAAAACATTTTTAAATTATATATGAAAAAATATCAAATGGGACATTTTAGATGATGTAAGAATTCTATTAAGTTGTGACTGAAGGGATGGCTCAACATTTAAGAATACGTGCTGCTCTTGTAGAGGACACAAGTTCAATACCCAGGTCAGGTAACTCAGGACCACCCCAGGAGATCTCCTTCTTCTGACCTTTAAGGGCACCAACACACGCACAACATACACACAAAATAATAAACATAAAATAAACCTTTGAAAAGAACCCTATTACGGTACTTACAATTGACATTAGGGTCAGCACATAGTGCTGCAAATTCTGCCCGTGATGATGAACCATCTTAGCATCGGCTGTAACCATAACTTCCACATATCTTGGGTATGATAAAAAGCGTTTATTCCTGGAATGTAACTGAGTCCTTTCACCTCCCAATCCGAACACCCCTTCCTTCTTTATGTTAACGTCTCCAGTCACGTTGCTGACGTTAGGAGAGGGCAAAGCAGTTTTCTTCACTTGATTTTCTGGAAAGAAGAATAAACTGAAGTCATTAAACTGGATGGGATTAATATATTGCACAAAATAGAGCGGCCGCAACACAATCCTTGCACTGAATGGCATCACCAGGAGCATCACTTTTCATTATATGTAAGTGATTTACAATGCTCATATTTTCAGAGCTATTTGAGTAACACTGACTCTAAGCTTTCTTTTAATGGGTCTGATTATTTAAAAAAAATATTTATTTACCAAATATATGTATTTACCAATGAGTGGGAAATAAGGATGAAGAAATTCCTGTCTTTCTCGATAGGCAAATGAGTTAAGTCGCTGCTAGGATTTAGTCTTATTACATAGCAGTCACATTTTCTCTGGTGACTTTTCACAGAATAAAGAAGAAAACAAACTTTCATTATGCAATATGTGAAAGCAGCACTAAACCCCACCCCACCCTACCCCCAGAAAAAACGTTCCAACAGGCAGCAACTCAAACCAGAAAATCAACTGTTGATAAAAAGTTTATGACAGTGACAACATGTCTGGTGATTTTCATTGTTTGCTTATGTAGAAAAGTGGTAAGCCCTGTAAGGAAAGGAACTACTTTTAAGTGCTACGTAAAAAAAAAAAAAAAAAAAAAAAAAAAAAAAAAAATCAGCATTTAAATATTTGATTATTTGTGCTAATGCAAAAGGTTCATGAACAACATGGATGTGTGTGCTATTTCTTTTTTCCATCTTCAATTAACTTTTCTGAAATTGATGGGTGGTTGTATTTTCAACAGAAAAATGGACCAAAGGAGTTAGGTAAAAAGAAATGAAAACTTCTGAGTCATTTATGAACCAAATAATCAAGAATCAACAAGATTTTGTTGCACTATCACCACACACACACACACACACACACACACACACACACACACACACAGTATCAGTGAAATGGTTCACTTCATTTAAGTATGAATGGAGTCCTGTGGGATAGCAGACAATGCCATTAAGCACTGTTTCCATTATCTTCAACATCTGTCTTTTGTATTACTGTGTCCTTAGATATGAAAACCCTGTTATCTTTCCCCTGCGGTTCCTCATTCACTGATTATCAGTGGACAATTGCTGACCTGAAGGAGTTCACATATAAACTGATAGACAAAAGTCTCTGGCTACCAGGAAAGGCTGAAGGTTTATGTGTCAATACATTTGTTCATTTGTTTCCAGGTTAGTGGAAACAAACTTTTACTGAGCATTTTATACACATCAAGACTGTTTAGGAAGTGAGGCACACACAGCACCTCATAAAGCTTACAAGCCAGAGAAGGGAACAGAAATAAAAATTGAAGGATAAAATTATAGGCTCTTTAAGTGCCTCAATAATAATTCAACTAAGTGACAAATTAGTTTATTCCATCTACCAGGTTGGCTAACATTCAAGTTGGTGATGCCAACCCCTGGCCTAACTTCTTTGAAAAGCCATCATGCAAGTTAGATGTGCATCCACCCCATGGACTGTAATCCCATAACTCAGCAACATCCACTGAGCCAACATCCACTGAGGTCTTCACAGCATGTACAGTGATGACAGGAATAGACTAAGGACCCCAGAAATGCACCCTCTCTGATACCACCAATTGATCCTCAGCAAGGCAACCAAAACCACTCAATGTACAAAATGAACCAAAAATCAATTAAACACCTAAAAGAAATGCAAAAAACTGTAAAACTCTTAGAAGGAAATGTAGAGATATTTTGCATGACTTTTGATTTGCAATGAGTCCTTGGATGTGATACCAGAAACAAAAGGAAGAATGATAAAGCTGGAGAACTGGGACCACGTCACACAAAAACCCTGAAAAGGAAGCAACAAAGCATACCCCTTATCTTATAAGAAAGGCCAACAGCCACATGTAAACTCAAAGGTACTGTACCTTTTTGTTAATCATCAATAAAATACTGATACATAGCAATGGGTTTCAAGTCTAGAAACCTGGCTCCAGAGTGAGTGTTTTCAATGACTGCAGGAGCTGTGTGCCAATGAGGTGTAAAGAAAAAATGGAAGAACACCATAACTTACCCACCAACACTATACTATCCACACATATCTATTTACTTATACTCCATTTGAAATAATCCTAAGAAAATATAAAGATATGGAAAAATAACTGAACAGTTTATCCAAATCTACAAATTCATGTTTGATTGACATGTCTTGACACTCTAAGTGAAGGAAGTGAGAAAAGTTAAACATAGCATACTTTTATGTGGGCAAAAATTAAAATTAAGCATATAGTTTTGAAAGAAATATGTTTACAACAATGCTACCTTAAAAAAAAAGTCAGAGAGATTAGAAATTAGGAATTGGAGTAACGTTTGCTTCAGCGGCTGAAAGGAAGTGGAAGTGGACAGGATGACGGTGAGGGAAGGGCAGTTATCTTCCAGCCCTTTATGCTGTGCTGGCTCATACACACAAATACGTAGAACACAATGAACAGTCCTCAGTAAGTACATCAAGCTGATTACCACTACATCACTATGTCAGCCACCATGACTCTCATATTCTGTTGTTCTGGTAATGCTAGATAAAGCAGTAAGATAAAATAATTAAACACACAGTATGAATATTAAGGAAATAGTTTTCCAACTTTTTAAAATTTGATCTAACACATAAAAAAACTTCTGTAGCTAAAAATCCCAAAAGTCTTGATTTAAAACTCTATAAATTACCATCCTGAACACAGACAAAAAAAAATGAATAAATAATAGAAGTGAAGTAGTCAAAAAGGATGAACTGAGCTTTTGAGCAGAAAGAAGCCCCTCCAACACTCAAAAGTAGGAACTCTGGTGGTATTTAAATCTTGATCCCATTATTTGGAATTTTTTACAAAAATATTCAAATACACTTTTGATAAACTGCATATAATGGGCCAAAAATATATAGGAATACACAGCCCCACAACTTTAACCATATGGCATAAGAGGCGGATAGAAAAATGATTAAATAGCCAGGCAGTGGTGGCGCACGCCTTTAATCCCAGCACTTAGAGGCAGAGGCAGGCAGATCTCTGTGAGTTCAAGGCCAACCTGGACTACAGAGTAAGCTCTAGGAAAGGCATCAAAACTACACAGAGCAACCCGGTCTTGAAAAAAAAAAAAGATTAAATAATTACCTTAATGTCTCAGTGTTCTTTAAATGATTACAAGTTTACATTGTTGTTATAATTTTAAGAAATAAAATGGTAAATACTAATATAATATTTATTAACATTCCACAAGCTAAAAAAAAACTACAATCTATTGCCTTTTCTAAGTATTCATGCCCAAGCATTATGACTAATGATGATAAAGTGACCTCTGTAAATACCTTACGTAAATGACCATTACTCAAAACACGTTTGCCACCCAGCATAGTGACACATATCTGTAATGCCAGCACTTGGGTGACAGGGCAGAAGGATCAGGAGTTTAAGGCCATCCTCAGTTACACAGCAAATCTGAGACCAGCCTGGGCTACATGAGACTCAATCTCCAAATACTAAAGTACACTTGGCAGTTCAACTACATCACTCCTCTGCAGTGCTTTCCTTTCTATTTCTGCTTCATCGAGTCAAAGACTAAAACTGGTTCTTGCCCTTTATTAATAGGAAGCGCATTACAACATGAAACCAATTTAGGCTCCCCCTAAGCACAGCAGCACCGGTATCATACTATAACATAAAATCTTTAAAAGTTATGCCAGCAACAGTGCCCCATAGCAGAGTGTTATAACTCAAAGAGAACATTTAAATTAATAGTTAGAGGAATGTACATTGCTTAAAATTATGACCATACAATAATGTGATTAGAAGCCCACATTTCTACTTGAATGTCTGACTGCTTATTCGTTCTCACAATTTTCTTCCCCAGTTTTCAGCTTCTGGGGTCTACAAATGTCGGCAAACAGCTTCCTAGTGCACACAACTCATCACAACTGTACACCACCAATGGTTGTCTCTGCTGCCCTCATTCTGGGATCTAGCCTCCTTTTCTTGTCCTTTCTCCTTCAAATGTTCCCTGCATTGCTCTTATTTTTAACCGTGCACTATTTTATTTATCTTTTGAAATTAAATGGCAATCACTTTTTGAAAAGCATTATGATCTTAAACTCATCTAGGTATTTCTCATCTTAGAATTCTTAGAATGAAGAATACAAAATCAGATTTACAAAAGCCTCCCAAATGCTCTAGCCATCTTTTATTATCTGTGTCTCCATTCATCTTTAAGTCCACTTCTAAAAATAAGGAAATGCTCTCTCATTTCATCTTCACTCGAGATGAGACCATGTATATCCAAACTAGAAGACTCCCTGCAGGATAAATTCTAGAGCCCTTCTCAACAGTGCACCACTAAGTAGCAATTCCTCATCCAGCTTCAAATTTCCCAGGAGTGAGAGCACTGTTGGGCAATATGCTCTTCTAAGGTCAGTAAATGTTCACAGAGAGTAGGAAAAAGATTAAGATAAAGATAATAGAGGAAAAAGACAATGGTGTATGGAAGAAAGGAATAATCTGAAGAATAAGACAGGAGTGCTTAGTGGCTATGACTTCAACATAAGGATAACACTAATGAGATACATGACGGTGTCAGCTCAAAGACAGAGCCACTGCCTCAGACATATCTGTGCACAGGCTGATGTGTATTTGACCAGAAGAAAATTATTTCACAATTCTCCAAAGCACAGAACCATTAAGTGAGGGCATAAAATCAAATTAGGTTTAATCTAGTGTATCAACATTTGAAATCACTGTTGAATGCACCAAAGCTTAGAGAATTGTAAACTCTTTGAAATGAGGTATGACCATATCAGATATTATGTTACCACATTTCCTCATGGTTGAAGCTGTATTCAGGATCTATAATATGCCCTATGTTTCCATGCTATTGAACTAATACTGTCAATAGCAACAATACCCATGTTTTCTGTGTTATTTATTAAGTGCTAATTCAAGCCACACATGTTTACCTCCTTAGTATTAACAAGAACTCTCTATGAAATAGACACTACTATTAGTATCAACTTATTAAGGAGGGCAATTAGGAAGAAAAAGTTACGTGTGTTATCCATGGTAACATAGATAATAAAATAAAAACCAGGGGAATTATTTTTTTCACTTTTTTATTCATCTATTTATTTTATATCCCAACCACAGCCTCTCCCCATCGTCACCTCCCAGTGCCTCTCCTCCATCATCCCCTCGACCCCCTAAATCCCGTCCTCTTCTGTCTCCATCCAGGAAAGGGCATGTCTCCTATGAATATCAATAAAACATGGCCTATCAAGTTGCAGTAAGACTAAGCACCTCCCATGTATTAAGGCTAGGCAAGGTGACCCAGTATGAAAAGTGGGGTGACAAAACCCAGAAAAGGAGTTGGAGACAAACCCTATTCCCACTGTTAGGAGTTCCACAAGAAGACCAAGCTACACAACTGTAACATATATGCAGAGTGCCTAGGTCAGTCCCATGCAGGCTCCCTGATTGTCTGCCCAGTCTTTGTGAGCCCCTATGAGCCCAGGTTAGTTGACTGTGTGAGCATTCCCTCGGTGTCCTTGACCCCTCTGGCTCCTCCTCCTCCACAGGATTCCCAAACTCTGCCTAATGTTTGGCTGTGGGTCTCTGCATCTGCCTCTATCAGTTGCTGGATGATGCCTCTCTGATGACAATTGGGCCAGGCACTAATCTGGTTACAGGAGACAGCCAGTTCAGGCCACTATTGCTAGAAGTCTAAGCTGGGCCCCTCCCCATAGTCTCCTGGGAGATTCCCCTGTGCCAAGCTTCCATAGGGGCATTATTTTTAAAGTAAAGGTATTCTATATCATAGAAACATGAAGATGTATAGGTCTCTAAGATTTCTTGTTATTGAAAATCTCAAGAACATGAAGAACTATGGGTTATCATTTGTGTATGTTTAATGCTTAGTTTTGAAGAATTTCACAAATCAACACATGGAGTCCCATCTGGTGGTTGATACACCCAATAAACTTATCTGGGGATCAGAGAACAGAACAGCCACTAGATTAGACATAGAAGCCAGACAGTGGTGGCACACACACCTTTAATTCTATCACTTGGGAGGCAGAGATCCATCTGGATCTCTCTGAGTTCAAGGCCACACTGGAAACAGAGCCAGGTGTGGTAGCACACACCTTTAATCCCAGCACTTGAGATCTCATGTCTTTGCTTGGGAAAGACACACACCTTTAACCCCAGGAAGTGATGGCAGGAAGCAGAAAGGTAGAGTGAAGACCAGGAACTAGAGACTTTTAGCAGCAGTTCAGTGGAAACATTTCTGGGTGAGGACTCAGAGGCTTCCACACTGAGGAAACAGGATAGGCGAGGTGGCAAGTTGGCGAGGTGAGGTTGGCTGCGGCTTGTTCTGTTTCTCTGATCTTTCAGTTTTCACCCCAATATCTGGCTCCAGGGTTGTTTTTATTTTTTTATTAATAAGACCTTTTTAAGATTCGTGTTACACCATCTACTGGTAATAAATACACGAAAGATTGTGGGTTTGTCTCTGTGAGATAAAAGAATGATTACAACATCAGTCTTCCCTGCAGCCTTGGATCAGTTACCATTCCTGGAGAATTTTTAAAACACACAGGCATGCGACATGGGCTGAGTGACATTTTCATAGCCAGCAACTGAATAGCATAACAAAGGAATGAACTCAGATTTCCTCAAAATAGGTTTTTAAACTGAATGCCACATCACATGGCTCCGCGAAAAGCCATACATGACAACACACCGAATGAGGAGAATTTAGCACCAACGTCACTGTGGAAAATGTTGCTTCTTAGAGACTAAAAGAAAGAACTAGCTGCTCATCCCCATGAAAATAACATAGAGCTGAGCTAAGACGTAGAATCAAAGGTGGGAGGTCTACTGAGGACAAAGATTTGAGACCAACCAACTACTATTATTTCATCCAGTGGTCCTAAATGAGCATCCTTAAGTGCTCTTTCTCTGATTAAAGAAGTCCCCTTAAATCCATAGTTTTCTTAACTTACTAAGAATTTTCATTACGAATAGATACTGAAATTCATCAAGAACTATTCACTTGGGGCGAGAGGACAGACTTGGCAGTTAGGAGCACTTGCTGCTTTTATAGAAGATCTGAGTTCTGTTCCCAGCACCCATATCACACAGCTCATAGCCATCTGCAACATCAGCTCCAGGGGATCTGATGCCCACTTCTGGACTCCTCTGGTATCAAAAACATATATGGTATACATATATAGATTTAGGTTAAAAACTCTTATACATATATAAAATGAATAAGCTATTTTAAATATTACTTCATTCCAAAGATACAAGAGTATTCAACACAGGAAAAATAAATCATTTTGATATATCACATAAGTGGCTTCAGGAGCATAAATCACATGATTATCTCAATACATGAAAAACTCACCTTTGACAAACTCAACAAGCCTTTCTAAAAAAGAATTCTCAGGAAAACAGGGCTGGAGAGAACGTATCTCAACATACTAAAGACTACACATCACAAATCTAGAGTAAACATCATGCTAAAAGGAGATAGTGGAAAACATTCCTACTAAAATCAAGAACAAGTCAAATAGTTCCTATTCCTATTTAATATGGTGCTATATGTCTTAGCTATAACAATAATAGAAGAAAATGAACAGAAAAAAAGCAGGGTAGGAAGGAGTCAAAGTATTCTTTAAAAATATCTTATTAATAATTACTATTAGATTCTAGTTGATAAAAAGTAGAATCTTTGCTTACTTTTTATGAGTTTAAGCAGCAAAGACCCAAAGAGTCAGATTTACTTCACCAAGCACTGGCAACTAACTTATGTGTTTTGGGAGCCAGAAATAAAGCTATAAAATAAGTTTCATGGCTAACTAGTGAACCGTAACCACAAGAGAACACACAGAGGTAAATTATAAAAGAATTGAATATCAATTTGCAATAAACTGAGCCTCTATAGTCATAATTAGTGTGAAAGCCAAAAATTAATGACCCACTATCATTTTATCTCCATATATCCAGAGCACCCAGATATTTATTTAACTGGCTCGTATTTAGAACAAAGTGTTGTTATTTTTTTAATTTGAGAAACCATAATATGTGGGTGGGGAAGAAAAACATTTGAAGTTGAAATCTTTAAGGATAACTAAATCTAAAACAGGACAAAGGGAATGTGCAGCAGCAGAGGAGAGATCTCTCTAAGGAAGTTAAGTGGGTCTAAGAAAGGGTAATATTCAGATCTACCTAGTTACTAAGTAAATAACCGATTGCAAATATCAGAACAGGAAGCAATTGGATCTAAAGAAAAGACTGAAACATGTTCCAAATGAAACAGAAGAGAAGAACAGGTGTGTCAAGGACTTCAAAGGCTCCTTAGCCACAATTCCTCTTGCTCAGGAGATCTGATCATGAGCCATGGCAAGTCCACATGGGCCGGAAGACACCAGATTTCCCAGCCACAAACAAGAGGGGCCAACTTTATAGCAACCAAAGCCTCACGCTCAAGAGGTAGAGCCCCTGGATCACTGGGTCAAGGTGGCTGGATAGACGAGCCAGAATTGGCAAGCCCCAAGTTCAGTGAGTGGGTTACTCTTCACACACATGAGAACTTCCAAGGAACAAATCTTTCTTCCGATCCACAGTGCAGTTCTAACAAATTCTTATCTTTGTTGTAATATTAAGGACTCGAAGACAACAGAAGTACATGAAGTTAGAAAAACTCCATTAAAAGTCATGGCACTCTCAGGTGTCCTCATCCTCTTGGCGCTCAACAAATGCTCTGTGAGTCTACTCCATGACACAGAGACAAGTGGGTGACAGAGACCTTGGGTAAGGCTCATGGGATCCCATCTGCCCACTGAGGAGGAATAGTAACAGATGTACAATGGAGCTCAGAAACTTTGTTTCATTTCGGCAGACACTCCCAGGTTTCCTTCCCCTTTGCGTTGTGTTTACTTCGCGTTGCTGGTGGCATTTGTGGGGTTTTCGTTTGATGTCTGATTACATTTGCATTTCGTTTTGGATAGCCCCTCTGCATCCACAGGACTGTACCTCTGCCTTATCTAGGCGTGAGATTCTGGTGTCCACAATGGCTGGGGTTAACCAACAAATTTCATTTATACCACCTTAGTGTGCACAGTGGCCTCTGACCTTGGAAACAATTTAACCTAATTCATCAAGAGTAGAGTTGAAATGAATTAAAACCATTCCAAAAAAAGTCAATTTTTGTTTAATTGTGATGGGCAATGTACTAAACCTGTAGCTTTCACCTCCTTAAGGAATTTTCTTGAAGATTCAGCTGTTGGAATAGGGAAGGTTACTGAAAGTTTCTGAACAAAGATGAGAAAGAAAAAAAAAACATCTTGTATAAGATTTCACTAATTATATTCACAACTCTTCACTTTTACTAATAAAGTGATAATTAGTAGCTAATAGTTTGGGTCACTAACTGATTGCCTTTGTTAATGGCTAAAAATGTACATGTTAATTGAAACTGAAATTGGAGGGATCTATTCATGAGAATAGATACTACATTTATGTTTTGATAAATATTATACAGAAACATATATTGTAATTAATAAAAAAAAACTAAATTTCAGTTATCCAGTTGCTTTTCATTTATAATTTTTATCATATGCCTTTAGTATGAAAAATCTTTTAAACCAAAGAACCTAGCTTTTTTTGGAGCCTTCTCTTGATAATAACGAATGCTGAGCATGAATATGAAGGCTTGCATATCCCTACGTCACGCATTATGCGTTCAGAATGCCCCTTAGGGGTTTTCTTCTTACAAAGCCACACAATTCATTAAACAAGCTGCTCCTGAATAGTCCATTGGCTCTGGCAAGAGCTGCGCTCCGTAGTGTCCCATTGTGAAGCTGCACACACATTTGTGCTGTCTTTGAAGTCATAAAAATGCAGCTGTTATGCTCATATTAGAAGCAATGGAAAAGTTTCTGTTAAGTCAGTAGATGTAAAGTACAGCCTTGGTCTCAGTGAGGGCCACACCGAACAGCAGTCTTCTAACAGCAAAGGTTAATTAAGAGTGGATTCCCAGAAAAAAAACCTTCAAAGGCCTGCCTATCATCACATCCCACAATGAGCAGCATCACAGCATTCAGAACTATAGTTTATGGATACCTACAACGTCAAAGAAATCCTTCCTGATCCCACTCTTTGTCTTGGCTTTGTATTGGATGACAACTGCAGCTGCCTTTTCTCGATGTTTTTGTATGTCACCATGTGAATAACGAAGATCCATTAGTATATGTAGACCCAAACCTAACATTTGTACAAAGTACAAGCAAAATATTTTATCAGCAATAGATTTATCCTGTATAGAAATCCATGACTCCTAGATCCTAATACATTATAAATATTCAGTAGTCTGAGTTTTATCAGAAAAAGAGGATGAAAATCAACTCTAACACATTGCTGGATCTAAACACAGCTTTGTAAAGGAATATGGGATTCCCTAGCATCTGTGTGTACCTCCTGTAGACAAAGATGATGGGGAAGCATTGTTTCTCATATCAAAAACCTGAAAATGACCCAAAATGTCACTGGGAAAATGAATATTGGTGCCATGACATATTCAAACAAGTCAACACTTCATAGCATGAAAATGGACACACTGCTGTGACATACACCAAAACAGACGCACCTGAGAAGCAGGCTGAGCAAAATGGTGGTCCTGGAAACCTGCAAATGACATGCTTCCTTCCACTAAGGAGAGGTAGAAGCACATGAGGCAGAACGATGATTGGACTGGTGTTAAGATTCCATTGAGAAAAAAACTTAATCACCATTTCGAATAGTATACTGAAATAAAACTTGTCTATGGTTGTCCACTATAAATTCTCTATACTGAATGCATATTGTGGACTTTAATTTGCTACAGAAACACTTTACATGGATCCTTACAGGAAAAATGCTTTTGAAAATATCATTTTAAAAAATGCCATATCTCATGTGTATGTGTAATTCAACAGATGAACTTACACAACTAAAGAGTAGTGTGGTAGCTCTGAAAAGCAGAAGTGGTGATTTGGGGAGAGGTTGGTCAAAGGGTACTTCATCTGTATCAAGAATAAACTCCAGAGCACTACTGTGCAACAGAGAGACAATATTAACGAAAGTGGGTCGTATCCTTAAAATTGCTAAGAGTAGATGTTTTTACCACAGAAATTATTCCACAATGTGCGTATTCTTCATATGTAATAGATGGTGTATACAATTTTGCCAACTAAAAATATAGATGATAGCCAATAAAAAAACTTTAAGTAGCATTACAGTTTAGCTGAACGGTTTCCCTTCCAAGGTTACCTGCAACTTCACAAGGCCCACGCGACTGTGCGAGGGAGCTCCTCTTTAACTCCTGTCTGTATATCAGGTGTGGCTTGTTGTGGTCATCTTCACGTTCACGCCCATCTGCCTTCATGACTGGTTCTAGGAAATATTCGCCATCGTGCGCTTTGAATGTTCCCATCTGGAACAGAGACAGTCACATGAACTTTTACCAAGAGTCACTATGTAGTGAATCACACAAGGCCGGGGCTGTAGCTCAGAGATACAGTGCCTGCCTAGTATGTGTGTCCCTAAGTTCCAGCATGACAGTGACATGAAATGAGCTCACAGGGATAAAACAGCAGAGCCCATTTACTAAATGCCATCAGCTGAAATATAACTTTCCTCTCTGTGGCTCATGCTTCTATCCCCTCTTCTGAATGAAGTCAAAAGACTACATACCATCCCAGTTCACCTCAGACAGCAGACACACCAGGTATTAAAGACAAGCACTGGCAAAGTTCTCAAAATGAACAAGATCTAGAACGTTCTATAAATGTTACAACTGCTGGTTTGGTCTATGGAAGGCAATGCAGGAAGAAGAAACTTTCAGAAGCAGATGACGGTCAGACTGTGTCTGGTGATGGGAACTCAGAACTCACTTATGAGACATGAAAGGTGAGAGTTTTTACAAAGAAGGATTTACTTTCTGAACTCTAGAATCCAACAACAAACTTGCTATTGATATTTGTATTTGGCTTACATTCCCAAACTTAACATGTCTACTTTTGGTTTTTGTCCAAAACTGTTGTTTCTTCAATGATCCATTCTTCAGTAAATGGCTAACATATTTCCAGATTGCTGAAGAAGAAAAAAAAAAAAAAAAAAAAACTTGGGAGAACTCAAGGACGGAACTTTCTCTCCTATCAATCCCACTGCCACAGCTTGATGGTTCAACCCCCGCAGTATGACCAAAATTGAATGAATTACCCCACATTTAACCACTATATCCATAATTGAATCGAATACTTTGACCTTCCTAAGCATAGAACTAGCTCACTGTGTTCCAGTCCCTACATTCTAAGTCATACGGGACCTTTCCTCACATGTATGCAGCATGTTAAACCAATGGGAAAGACAAACTATTTAATTAGTGGGACTGCATCAAATACACAGACCACTAGAAAGAATCCATCACATAGAATAAATACCAAAGAAATGATGGTGTAAACTCCTAAAATAAAACCATAATAACACTGAAATAGAAAATGAGAGAACTTCTTTATGACTTTAAAATAGGGAAACTTCAAGATGCATTAAAAAAAAAATACCCAAGATTGGGGCTGTGGAGATGGCAGAGTTGGTCAAATGCTGGCTATGCAAACATGGAGAGCTGACTTTGCGCCCCCAGCAACTAGGAAAGAAGTCAGGCACAGTGATGCGTGCCTATGATCCCAGTTCTAGGGAGGCAGAGACAGGAGGATCTCTGGGGTTTGCTGACCAACCTATCTAGCCAAATTTATACACTACGGTTCCAATAAAAGAGCATATCTCAAAAAGAATAAGGTAACTCTAGAAGAATTTCACTGAAGAATCACAGCAAGAACTTTAAAAGACTAAACAAATCATTGTTCAGCTAAGGGGATACCATGATGAAGGGCAATATTCTGGCCATTGGGATATGAAATAGAGTCTTTACTCTACTGGTCAGTCAAAAGCAGAAATCATCCCTGAAACGATGGTCAACATATGAACACAGATTCCTCTCAAGGTCAGATAAAGCAAAAGCACACGTACAGGCATTTGTCACAAACTTCATAACCAACTCTAACATAGAGGTCAGAAGCCATTCATATATGTTCATCATTCACATGAAATGCATTTCAATCTCATTACAGCTCTTTGAAGTAAGAGTCTGTTTTCTACTTTCCGGGTAAGATGGATGAGAAGCAGGAAGTTGCACAGCCATGGTGGTTTGACTCGGTAGGTGAAGGCATTTGTCAGCAAAGCTGGAGACCTGAGTTCCATCCCTGGAATCCACGTGATGGAGAAAAAGAACTGACTTCTGAAAGATGATCTCTGACTTCTACTTGCACACCATGGCATGCACAGCACCTCCCACACACACACATGGAAATAAATAAATGTAAACACAATTTAATATAGTTTTAAAATGTCCCTGACAGCCTCAAGTGTTTGAACATTGAACACTTGGCTTCTAGCTGTTAGCACTGTCTCAGGAGGTGCAGCTTTGATGGAGGAGGTGGATCTCTCAGGGACAGGCTTTGAGGTTTAACAGCCTGGTCTCACTCCTGTTTTCTCTTTCTTGGTTGCCAAGCAATATGACCAGTCACCTATGACTCCTCCCACCATGACTGTATCCCCTCAAACTGACAGCCAACACAAACCCCTTCCTTCTCTGTTTTTGTCAGGTATTTCCAACCACAGCAATGAGAAAATTAATAAGAAAGTCAGTGCTGGGGAGTGTTGTGGGGTATTTGTACAGTATACAAATTTGGCTAGATAGATTGGTGTAATAAAAGGCTGAAAGACCAGCAGCTAGGTAAGACGTATAGGTGGGACTTCGAGAATCAGAGAGAACTCTGGGAAGAAGAAGACAGAGTCACCAGCCAGACCCAGAGGAAGCAGCATGAGCAGTATAGAGAGATGAGGTAACAAGCCATACGACAGAATGTAGATTAAAAAAAATGGGTTAATTTAAGTTATAAGAGCTAGTGCGATAAGCCTAAGCTAAGGTTGACCTTTCATAATTAATAATAAGTTTCCCTGTCATTACTTGGGAGCTGGTGGCCCAAATAAAAGTCCAACCACAGAGGGGTGGGGCAATTGCTATGACAAATGACATGCTGATCATGTGGCTTTTAGGCCTCACAATGTGGCTTGTGGGGATGGAGGGGGTATGAAGAAACTGAAACTTCAGTATAGAAAATCCCTAGAATTTCATAAGCAGAGCTTAATGACCAACCTGTGAGAGATCAGAATTTCAGAATGCTGGTGGAAATGGGAAGAGTAGAGGCCTGGCTCATGGTACTTAAGGGAGGGCTGAGGACACTGTTGAGCATGGGGAAAAAAGCCATTCATGATGTAGTCTCACAAAGAATCTGGATGAATTCAGCCAAAGTCCTGAGATCTTGAGTTAGGTTGAATTCAACACTAAAGGACCAATGTATATGGTGAAAGAAATCTCAAACCTGGATATCATCCAGGTTATGTCACATATCTGAGTCTACTGCATGTATCTGGGTCTGCTGCACATATCTGGGTCTGCTGCACGTATCTGGGTCTGCTGCACGTATCTGGGTCTGCTGCACGTATCTGGGTCTGCTGCACGTATCTGGGTCTGCTGAACGTATCTGGGTCTACTGCATGTATCTGGGTCTGCTGCATGTATCTGGGTCTACTGCATGTATCTGGGTCTACTGCACGTACCTGGGTCTACAGAGTGAAAGAACAAGTGGAGCAGAAAGAGGTGGAACATGTGCAGTTTTGTGGGAAAGGGGGCTAAAATAAAGTTGTAGATAAGGATGGTACTAAGCAAGCAGCTGTGATTGTTAAAGCCTTTAGGACAGTTAGGCAGACACCTTATACTCTGCCTCCACACATGCACAACCCCACCCATCAAAGCCTTCACAGAAGAGAGCCTAAACATAAGGTGCCACAGAAGGGTTTCCCTGCTACAAAACCAACTAGGGAAGAGTTTCCCTGGGATCAGCACATGGAAGCTAATGCAGCTGTGATCTGAGGGTCAGGCTACGTCTCAACCTGGCTATAAGAACTTGGTAGAATGGTCCATATGGTACTGGTTTAACAGGTATGAAAAGATGTAAGAGTTAAAGGGTCAAATAGGCCTGTGCCAAGGTCCTGAAGGGCACTGAGACCAGTGAGATACGTCAGCCTTTGAGTCCCTGATATGAAGTTGTGAAGGTTAAAAAATCTAACTTGCATTTGAGCCCAAGGACATAAAAGATACCAAGTTCATGGAATATCTACCAATGAAGGCTAAAGGTTTGGGTGGAGCCAACCCAAAAAGAGAGGCTATGTGTGATGCATGCAGCAGGCTGAAGTGATGGGGATACCTAAGCTCTTTGGAGCCCAGATAATTCCATCACAAGCCACAGATGCTGAATGTGGAGCTGCAGTGTTTGGTGTTTGCCTTGATGGGTCTCCTTTGGTCCATTTGTGAATAGGAATATGTGTTTTGTAATACTGTATACTGGAAGTATATAACATCTAAGCTTTCATTTTGAAGGGATACAGCTGAGAGGCGGCTTTGAGTCTCAGAAGAGATTTTGGATTTTTTGAATGGCGTTGGGAGTGTTAAAGATTGTGTGTAGTTTTAAAGTTCAGATGGGCACATTTTGGATCTTGAGATGGCCATGGCTCTACTGGGCAAGAAGCAGTTTTATGGTTTGACTGCAAAATGTCCCCTCCATAACTTGTGTGTCTGAACGCTTGGTTGTAAGTTGGAAGCTTGTAGTCACTAGGGACAGGCTTTGCGGTGCTATGGCCCAGTCTCACTTCCTGTCCACTTTCTTCACCCAGGTTGGAAAGCAATGTGACCAGTCGCCTCATGCCTCGCCGCCTTCCCTGCCATGGGGACCGTGTCCCCTTTAACTGAAAGACAGAATGAAACCTGCCTGTCTTCCTTCCTTCCTTCCTTCCTTCCTTCCTTCCTTCCTTCCTTCCTTCCTTCCTTCCTTCCATAAGTAGATTTTGTGTAGGGTATTTTTGTGACAGCAATGAAAAACGTAAACAACACAGTAATTTACACAAGTCTCACACCATGTGGCAAGACCAAGAAGGTGACTCCAAGTAGCCTTGCTCCACAATTCATGCCTTAATCTGTCAAATTTGATCAATTCTATAAAATAGTCAAAAAATACTTCATGTACACCTACTATAGGTCAGGTAGTTTTAGGGGCTAAAGATTCAAAAATAATACAGTCAGTAAAAATATAATATGCCAGACAGTCATGAGTGGAGTAAACTAGGGCTCATGGAACTTTGTAGACAAGAGGGCAGAAAGATTCTAAGAGTCAGGGGACCAGGATGTCTGCTGAGAGATAGTTTTCTAGGCATGACAGGGAAGCCATACCCATGTAATCTCAACATATGGTCACCTAAACAAGACTTGCATAGTGAGAACACAATGTGACTTGTCAACATGAATGGGGGAAATCTTACAAGGCCCTTATCATTATATAAAAAGTGATAGGCAATCAATAACTGCTGAGAGAGGGAGAAACAATTTTCTTCAGGGAGAAGCCCTAACCACATGTACATGTACATATAAGCGACACTAAAGTGACTCAATAGGAGATACACACACACACACACACACACTATATATATATATATATATATATATATATATATAACATAACAATGATTATTGTTACATCTCTATATAATAATAATAGTTAAAGAGGAAGAGGTCATAAATTTGAGACAGAGTTGGGGAGTCATAGAGTGAGTTAGAGGGGACAGTGATGGGTGATGTCAATACAGTGTTCCTGTAAGAAATTCTTAAGAAATAAAATTTTAAGTAGTAAATACAATTTGAGAGAATACAGTAAATCCCTCCCCCTCAACCCTCAACTGGAGAAGAAGCTAATACTATGCAAAGACAGGGACAGCAGGTGAGGAGGAAAGAGAAATTCCAGGTAGGGACAGCCAGACTGAAGCTAGAAGAATGATGAGGTGGTCCCCGTAGTAAATTGGGCAGCAGCATCTCAAACAGGAACTGAGAGGTTTGGGGAGCTGGGGGAAGAGCTGGGAAAGTGCAAATGATAGAGAAGGGAGGCTGGCACCATGCCGACAGGAGGTAGGAAATGGCGATGCCTTGGAGAAGCTAGCCCACTACTCATCACTGCTCAGAATACACAAATATACCTCGACTTACATTCAAAAGGTTACATTCCTTACTGAGCAAAGTGCATTTCTGTGATGAACAACCCATCAGTGAATTACTGAGCTATAGATACCGTGACAAGCATGGTTTGGGTGATACTTCATTTCTATTCTTAAGTCTAGCTATCCTAAAAATTATTTAGGAGCCACTTGAAAACTGGCTCTAGATTCTGTTGTAAATGACAATCACGTGTTTGGGGCCATCATTTTAATGCAATCATCATTGACACCACTGAAGTGTCACAGCGACTGTATGTATAAAGCCCTCTCTACCATAACTATGATTGGGTCGCCATCACTCCATCCACATTTTCCCTTTCTTTATCTTCCCATCATTTAAAAACATGGCTATGAACAGCAGACACAGTGTAGCCATTGAAATGAATAACATGTGACCGTCATGGTCACGCATCTGAGTTACCATGCCACCCTTTAATGCTTTGCTCATGTCTCTACTGAACATGCATGAATGACGGTAGTGTGGAGACTGCTCTGACATATCTATAGATAGTTTTCTTTCATGGAACAAGTCAAATGTTTAGATTCTCATGGGTAGTATGTCAATATAACAAATGTAACAAACTAAACTTATTTTGGGTTTTTTTTGTTTTTTTTTTTTTTTGGTTTTTAAAGACAGGGTTTCTCTGTGTAGCGTTGCGCCTTTCCTGGAACTCACTTGGTAGCCCAGGCTGGCCTCGAACTCACAGAGATCCGCCTGCCTCTGCCTCCCGAGTGCTGGCAAACTAAACTTTTAATGATTTAAACTTTTAATGGGCTAGAGATCTGGCCCAATAATAGAAGGCATGCAGAGCATATATAAGGACACAAGTTCAATACCCAACACAGGCAAAGTAAAATAATGGAAACAATTAAGTTCGCTGACTATAAAACACTGCGGTTATAGTATTTTTAAGAAAAGACAACACTCTACAATATTTTCATTTATTGGACACTTTTCTAGTGGCCTAGCCTCTTGTAATTTCATTAACTCTACCAACATGAATTTTGAGTCTAACCGTAAATCACTTAGTTTTCATTATATACCCAGACTCCAGCATTTCAGCCTTCCCGGAAAACTAATTCTGACCATAATATAAGAGGTAACAAAGAAATTGTTTATGAAATCTGAGCACACAGGTCCATGGCAAATCCTTTTCTGCCTTTTTAAAAAGCCTGCTGAAGAGGAGTAATATGATATAGTATCTTGGGGAAAGATGCAAATAGACATGAGCTGTCCTCTGCTTAGCTAAAACACACCTAACACCACTGTGGACGCCACACTGTTCCCGAGGAACATTGAAAATCATCATTACATAGCTTTTTGCTTTTCTCTTGATCAAAACTGACACAAGGAACTTCCACTTCAATGTTTCAGTAAAGCTCACAGGGTCTGGCTTGTTCCCACAAGAGAAGAAAAAGTTCTGCCGGAGTCCATCAGCCCCTCAGCTGAAGCAGTACTAGCCTAGCTTGCCAGGCACAGTGCCTCTGTAGCGGACAGGGTCTCCTCAGAATCTATGTGGTTTAAAATACCAAGTTTCAAAAGCTATGTGGATAATTTATTTCCAAAACTGATTCCCTTTTTTATTTATCAATGAAGGGTGGTTAACTTCCATCAATTTTCCTATAGTCCATCCCTATGGAATGGACCTCCTGCTCAAATAATAATAAAAAAAAAAAGATTAGGGTTATGCCAAAAGGCTCCCAAGGAAGCTATTAATTCAAATTTAAAAAAAAAAACTTGGAAAGGCGTCTGTTGAGGAATTTGAGGACTTGACAAAACAGGTGGTTCATGGAATCCCATTGAGCTCATCCATATTTTTAGCATCCTGTCTATCTGAAAATGAACGCTGCAGACTGATTCAGAAGGAAGCAAATGGGGTTGCACCTTATTTCACTGTCTAGCAAACACTTCAAAACTAGCTCTCACTTGGGCAGGCGTTCCCTGGTTGTTTAGAAGAGTGACCAGCTATCGGCCAAGCTGTGTAGTGATCAGGAAACTGCTTTCAATTTATTCCACTGAACAGAATTGGTATGGGTTTAGAGAATTTTATATAAGTGTATTCTCAGAATGCTATTGCAGTTCTGTGGCATTCATTTACATGTTTTTCAAAATACATGGCCAACACACATACTGTTGTTACTAAAACCAATAGTGAGTGTTCAGATTTCATAAAAAGCAAAACTAAGCACAGAAGATAAACCCCCTGGACTTTTTTCCCAAAACATGCACAGTTGACCACACTAAGCCTGGCCACTGGAGAACAACACTGAAAAATATGGAGTTGCTGAATGAAAAAGTTGTCAACCTGTAATCACAAAGCCTATAGTAATTTTTTTATGAGAAATCATAGGCATGAGTCTAGGTTTGGCACTTATGGAAAGTTAGACCAGTTATTGCATATTTCTCACTCAGTTCCATTATATGTAATAAAGTTATAAATAGTTTTACATGCCCAATTTCATAAGAAAATCAGTATGTATTCAAATGATATTCATAAATAGAAGCTCAGTGGCTACCATGAAACTGAACATGCTTAAGACAGGATAAAAAAATATTCTACTAAAAACATTGATGATATAGTGACTCTTCTCATCACGAGCAAAGTGTAAATGCTATAAACTAAAGGACCACAAGCTAACCTCAGAGATCCATCTAACCTGCTAGGTTTAATGCTGAGCATCTGTATATAAGAATGTAGTATATGCACACATACATTGCATAAGTGGATGAATCACTGATGAGGAAAACATAAGAACTGACTTGAGAAACAAAACACAGAAATTCAGTTCCTTGAAGGTAAGCCCTCCCTCCTCCGACAGCATTCTTTACCTTCTCCAGTCTGTGTGCCAGCTTCAGCTTTCCAGTGTAAAAGTGGGGGGAGGCATTGGAAAGGAAATGCATGACTGATAACTCATCAAATAGAATGGCTTTGTACCAAGTCCTAGCACATCAGAACAAAACACAAACCAAATTCTTGGGCAGAGCCAATCTACCCAAGAGGTAAACAGCCAAAGAACTCAACCTGTGTGTCCTAGCAAACTTAGAAAAGAGATATCCTATAGCTTGTCTCTCTCTTTTTAAGCAACAAGGGGTCTAAAGAAGCATTGGGGAAATAGCCACATTCTTGTAGGTCTGTATAACACTTGTAACAACAGCCTCTCTCAGTAACTCCCTAAAACACTGGTGAAACTATAAAACCTAAAATCATCACAATAATGAGAAGTTAAATGTGACAAGGAAAGTATTAAGAGCTGCTTTATAATGATATGACAAAATATATTCATGATCTATTGCCAAAATAATATAAAGCAGTATTATTCAAAATAAAAACACACAGATATGTCAAATGCCCTAGTATCTACAGCATGTTTCTTAGATTATATTTTATTTAGTTATTTTGACATATGATCCTCTTCAATTATTTAGGAGATTCTACCTGTTTTTCTCATCTGTTATATCTCCCCATTTTTCTTTACACATTGCCATCCTCTCCCAATTATTTTTTATTTTTATTTATTTATTAAGAAATTTTCTACTCACCCTACATACCACCCACAGATCCCACCTCCTCCCACCCCCCAGCCCTCCCTCCCAAGCCACCCACGATCCCCACATCCTCCAAATCAGGGTCTCCCATGTTCTTCCAATTATTTAAGAGCTGAAGTTTTATCATTAAGGTAAGGACCCTACATGTTATAGATTCCTGAGTGTTCATGAGTTTAACAGAAATGGTTCTTAAGCTTGGAAATGAAAATAGGAAACAAGTAAAGCAATTATCAAAATTTAAATTATCAGAAGCCAACCAAATTTGGGGAAGGGTGGTTATAATCAAAAGAACCATGAGCCTGAACTAAAAATGTTCCTGGTTGTTTTCCTTGTAAAATAACCTACAAGGCCTTTAAATTTAAGTCAGCAATCCTAAAGCAATCACTCAGAGAGAGAGAGAGAGAGAGAGAGAGAGAGAGAGAGAGAGAGAGAGAGAGAGAGAGAACCCCAAACCAGCATCCTCCCTAAAATCCATTTTAGATGTGACCATAGAGCAGAAACCACATCCCTTTCAAAGGGCAAACTGGTACCTTCATAAGTGATGGAATTCCTAGAAAAAGGCATCATGAAAAGCAATCAGGAAAGCCCCTGGCTGCCAGCATAGCATCCCTGCAGTTCTTCCACAGAAGGAACAGAAAATCCTGCAGATCAGCAACTACCAGGCACCCTCTCTTCTGGGGGGCGGGGGATAAGGGTGGAGTAGCAACCACACGGCTCACTGTGTGTGCTGGGCTTGAGAACACGGAGCTAATTCATGTTGCCAAGCCCAAAAGAGTTAAACCTGGACCTTATGGAAAAGGCAGCATACTACACTGTGACTTTGCACTTTGAGTGGAAAGCCAGTGCCCCTGCGAACATTTGTTGACAAGATGAGTGTGACTGATAGAATGAAAGAGGAGAGCAACCTGGTATTTGATGGACAGAAGGAAGCCTGTGGTAAACTGCTGATCACCAATATCTACATTCCTTGATTCCTTCTGGAAATTTCTCTGCCAAACATTCTAGTCATTTTGCATCTTGGAAATGCCAAGAAACACCTTCTCATCAATACATGGGAATGTGGCGGTGTCTATTTTGGGCTGAGACAGCCAAGAACCAGTTGGCCTCCTCCATGCTCTTACAATTGAACTAAATGATTTATCTAGTTCATGAATATAGTTTAATTAATACATACAATACCATCAATACTTAAGTCCCTAGCAAAGGGGAAGACGTAATCAGAATACCTTTATATCACTTCTTCTTTACTCATCCATCCCTGAAAGTTCACAAATGTGTTTGTATCCCTTGCTTAAGGACACTTGACACCATGTATTCATTAAACATTTATGTGCATAGTGGTTCCATGTGCTGCTGGCCTTGACAATGGTTGAACATAACTAAGCAAGAGTACATTGAGACCTTTTAGTATTGCATCCTGGGGTGTGTGTGTGTGTGTGTGTGTGTGTGTGTGTGTGTGTGTGTGTGTGTGTGTGGCAGTCAAAGCACAACCACAGATGTCATAATACCTCAAGCACCATTCAGTCACATTGCTTTTGAGACAGGCTCTCTCTCTGGCCTGGAGCTCACCAAGTAGTCTAGGTTGGCTTATCAGCAAGGGCCTAGGATTCACCTGTCTCTGCTTCCCCAACACAGGGCTTCTAAGCACAAGCTAAGCATGTGCCACCACACCTGGGTTGATTTTAAAAAACAAACAATATTGGTTCTGGGGATCAAACTTACACCCTCACACTTGTAAAGCACGCATGTTACCAACTGTGCTTCCTCTCAAGCCCCCATTCATACCTTCTAGGTGCTGCGCTGAGTCACTGCTTGGCTGTGACAGAATTACAAAGGAAGATACGTTTAGACAAAGCATAGGCTTCCTCTCCCAGCCATGTGAGCCTCAGCTGAAGCTTCTTGAACCATCCAACAGGCCAAACAAGGCCACCCAAGATCCTTGTACTCTCTTTTTATTTGTTTCAAGTTCATACCGATCTTGATCTCCCAATTCCCTTCTCGTTTTCTCTAATACAGGCACTTCCCATAAACAAACCACATTTTGACATTTGCTTCTTGAAGAATGTGGACAAATACACACTAGCATATTTAAAGTAAAGTCACAGGAAATTCTCCCTTATTGTTGTCTGAGTATTATATATATATATATATATATATATATATATATATATATATATATATATTGTATATATATATATCATATATATATAGGGACTGACTGGATGGCACAGCCACTAAAGGTACCTGCTACCAAGCTTGATGATGTAACTTTGATTCCCCCAGAATCCACATGATGGAAAGAGAGAATCAACACCTGCAAGTTGAACTCATAAATGAATTAATAAAAGATATAACTGTAGAATGGCACATGGAATTATATTAGTGCTGTAAATAGGAAGTTTAGAAAATGATAAAACTAATTTATTTTTATGATAGATTCAAACCAGTATAGTTACAAACTGACAGTTTCCATATCTGGGCTACTGTTAGAAGTGAACAGAATGAACTCAATAATTAGTCCTCACTGGGGAATTGTCAGGCTGGATCTTTGTTCCTATGAGAAACCCCAACATAATCCATATGACCACATCAGCTACTCTATAAGACTGTGGTACAAGTCAAGTACATCATCTGGTTTTATACCACCTGGAAACTGTTTTCTTCAACCAACAAGACTTCACTGTTTTCAGTGCCATCAAGAAACGATGCAGTTAACTTCCAGGTGGTCAGATTTGTCCCTGAGAGTCTTTGGAAGAATGGAATCCACTAGGCAATGTGAGAAAAGCGTTAATCAGCACCACAAGGGATGTTGTCTTTGAATACACTATGTGTTGCATCCTGTCATATACATGCTAATAATAATATTCCAACTTACTAGATACAGACCCTAGACCACTTGTCAGCATTATGAGACCATAAATAATATAACTATGTAAAATAAGTTTAGGATTGAGTATGGGAGCTAATAGCTGATAACTGTAATTCTGTAGTAGTCTATCAAACAGATTAATGTTTCATAAGCCATTATCACACTACTCATAAATATTTTATAATATACTCTACTTTCCTATCAACTATATAGTTTGGAAACATAAATCTTTGTTCTAAAATCTTTGAATCTTTAGATAAATATTTATGGGGAATAAAAACCAAAAAGAAGGAACATTAGAAGAGCAAGATATAGATAGATAGATGATAGATAGATAGATAGATAGATATAATAGATAAATAGAGATAGATAGATAGATAAATAATAGAGAGATAACAGATAAAGATAGAGAGATAGATAGGTAGATAGTATAGATGATAGATAATAAAGATAGCTAGATAATAGATAGATGATAGATAGATAGATAGATAGATAGATAGATAGATAGATAGATAGATGATAGATAGATAGATAGATAGATAGATAGATAGATAGATAGATAGAAAGATAGATAGAGATTGATGAAGATAGATAGATAGATAGATAGATAGATAGATAGATAGATAGATAGATTAGAGATAGATAGGTAGATAGATAATAGATAGAAGATAGGGATAGATGATAGATAGATAGATTGATGGATGGATAGATGGATGGATGGATAGATAGATAGATAGATAGATAGATAGATAGATAGATAGATAGATAGATAGGAGATATGTTTATGTTCAAAAAAACTCCTGGAAAGATTTTCAGTCCCTCCTGGTTCTTGGGCTCAAAACTCTTAGGAATAAAATTTTAAATTCATCAGCCAGGTTCAGTGATATTGTAAAAGGAAAAAAAACATGTAAACACAAAGACTTGCAAAAGCTTTAAAAATTAATGACACAGAAATTGAAAAAAATGCTTTAAGTCATATTTTGGGTTAGCTGAACACTAATGAACTAAATGAAATCAATAACACTTCTGGGGTATCAATTTGAACAAATAGCCATAGAGAAAGGATTTTGAACGTATTAATTTGATTTTCCAGATAAACTAAGCATTATTTTTAAGTCTTTAAAAAATGAAATAATTTTCCTTGAAGTATTAATGCTTGTGTATTATTGGTACTTCTGTTATGTTGATAATGTAAATATTTTACATTTATCTACAGCAGAAAGGAAGGAAAATACTAAAAGCATTTTAGGAAAATATGACCAGAGACACTAGCTTGAAAAGACAGAAAGACTTTCCAAAGTGACTTAGTAATTGTCTTAGGGTTTTAATTCTGTGATAAACAACATGATCAAAGCAACCTGGGGAAGAACAGGTTTATTTCATCTTACACCTTCTAGTAATCCATGGAAGCACATCATCCATGGAAGTTAGGGCAGGAATTCAAGGCAGGAACCTAGAAGCAGGAACTGATGGGGAAACCATAGAGGAACACTACTTACTTGCTTGCTCATGGCTTTCTCAGCCTGCCTTGTAATACCATCCAGGACCACCAGCCCAGGGATGGCACCACTAGCAAGGGGCTGGGCCCTCCCACATCAATCACTAATTATGAAAATACACCACAAGGCTTCCTGGGGGCAGCCAAGTGGGAGTATCTTCCCAACCGAGTTTCCCTCTTCCAAAATGATGGAAACCTGTGTCCATAAATTTTACTTGACATAAATACTAGCCAGCACAGTCATTAACAATGCTCACATCCAGGACATCACAAATCAACTTGAAAGTAAGTTTTAATACATTTTGCCTGGAGAGAGCTACTACCAATGTTTGACTCAAATAATAAACCAATGATTCTGTGGAACTATCTGAACACCTTCAGGAAAGTATGGTCTGTTTGTTTTTCTTTTGTTTGTTTGTTTGTTTGTTTGTTTGTTTGTTTTTCGCACCTGGTTTCTCTGTGTAGCCTCCAATGCAGAGATCCCCCTGCCTCTACCTTCTGAGTGCTGGGATGAAAGGCTTGTGCCACCACTGCCTTGCTTTGGTCTATGTTCGTTAAACAAAACTTCGGCTCCCAAGAAACTTGTAGCCACATTCAGCTGAGGCTGTAACACCAGGGACAGTGTAACTTTGTCCGTAATAAAATGGTGCTCTCTTATCACATGAGCACTCAATCAGCGATGGTTTAACTCATTACACAAAGTACAACAATCTATAGGCTCTGCTTGATTCCATAACTTCAGACATTCATATGCAAGTATGCATGAATGCATCCTAAATAAGCTTGGTGATATTTTGATGTTTTAGTTAATTGGCTTTCATTTTAACAATGTATGTGACGTTGCATATTTACAATGACTATACTGACAAGAGATGCTGGGTTTATGTAGACTTCTTAGGTCGGTCATGGGAAGAGGTAGTAAGAATCTTCGTTTTCAAGGAAGAAAATCAAATGAAGCATGGGTGTGGGGTTTTATTTCATTTTCTCTCTTTTCAGCGGGGTTTTAAGACTCCCTCTCTTTTACTCCTGTGATGTCCAGTTCTCCCACACTAGCAATCATGCTGTGGATATTTGCTACCTTTCCAGGGCCGGTCATCACCTACCTTTTCCCTCTTCTGTGCTCCACAGATTATTAGTTAGTGGACACCCCATACCAGAAACAGAAGAAACTTCTTTCCAAATCTTATCAGCCTCGGGGAACCTTTTTAGTGTGTGTATATTCAATACTCTTTCCTTCCACTACTCTAATGTCCAATTCATTGACTACATTTCAGAAAAACCGGAGGATTCGGCATCAACAGCTGCCCAGCACTGATGCACCAGAGTGGAAGAGCCTGCCCTGAGATTGTAGAAGCAGAATCCAGAGGCCACTCCTGATCGCCACTGGAGCATGTGACAAGCGGATGAAAAATGCCCTCTCAGCCTCTGGCCTGGGTTCCTCTCCGGTGGTCCCTCTGAAAATTTCAGAAGACCATCCTAGGAACCACCGTGCCCCACCCCCAAAGCAGCCCTGGACTGAATCACCAGAAAACGGCAATGGGAGGTACAATCAGGCTTACCAGTCCCCCGCAGAGACTGAAAACTGCAATGTGGTCCTCTCGCGCGTTGACCTGGCCACGGTAGAAGCAGTGGCGCAGGTCTGGGGGCTCCGCGCTGCTCCCGCCTAGACCAGGCGCCGGGGTCCCCAAGTGCACCTCGGTGTAGCCAGCAGCGAGGAAGGCCGAGTCAGCGCTCAGGTTCAGCTGGAAGAGGTGCCCGTAGGCGCTGATGCGGTAGTGGGTCCTGAGCGGAGTGGGCTCGGGCGCCCCGGAGCTGCGTTTCTTCCTGCTGAAGTGCCGGTTCTGGGGGAACACGTCTCCGAACTCATTGACCCGCACGGGGGTCACCACTTCGTAGGAGGCCAGAGTCTTCACCAGGGCTTCTGCAACACAGAGCAATGTCTATGAAGCCCCGACGCTGTCCAAACCACAAACTCTTGAACCAAGCATCCCCACTAAAGGTCCCCAGCCTTGGTCCGTTCCAGGGTCAAGACAGATGCACACGCAACACGTGGGCACTGTGACCATGCTGTGCTTTCCCACAGCTCCTATGTGTTCCACACAGACCCTGCTACCCACCACCACCCTGAGCAGTCACCTCCTTGCCAGCCCCTCTTCTCTTCCCTGCCGCCAACAACCCGTGTCCCCACGCGTGGCCGCCGCATGGCCAGGAGAGCGTGTCCCCAGCGCACGCGATTCCACGACATCCAGCGAAGCCCTCGGAGATGCTCGGAGCTGGCGGGCCTGGGGTCTGTCTAAGCGAGTCCGCACCACCCACTCGCACCCCGCCCTGCGCGCTGCGGGCAGAGCCCACGGGCGACCTTACCCTGTCGTGGGTGGAAACGAACTTCCCAAGACCCAGTGAGAAGGAGCGAGATCGGGCAGAGCAACCCGGTCAGCCACTTGGCCACCCGCATGGCTGCACGCTTGGGGGGTAGGGGGGTGGGGGGTATCCGGACAGGGAGGCCGCCCGGGCCGCCGGCTCCCCGCGCTCTGCTGCCCTCCTCCGCGCTCCAGCTATTCGCCGCGGCGCCTCAACAGCCTCCAGGGCCACCCGGGCGGCAGACCGACCCGCCTCTCCCCGCCACCGGACCCCGCTCCCGGTGCCGCTGCTGCTGCCTCATCGCTCGCAGCCCGCCTGGCTCTCGCAGGCCCGCGCCACCCTGGGAAGCGCTCACCGCCCGGCCCAGCAGGAACCGAGCCAAAGTAGCGGGGCGCGCGGGGCGGTGGAGAGCCCGCCCCCCCTTGCCGAGCCGGCCAATCAGCGGGAGGCGCGGCGGCTCGGCCTCCCGCGCAGCCCTAGCCCGGCGCAACCCCGCCCGCCGGCGCGCGCACCGGGACCTCCCCGGCTGCAGCTCGCGGGTCCCCGGGGCTGGCCAGACCCCACGCACGTTGACAGGTGATAGGTGCATGGAGTTTAGTTCCTCCAGTGAAATGACAAGTGTCAGAGAGGGGACTCTGCTGCTCACGCTGAGAAGTTCTTTGAGGCTTCTCACGCAAAATAGCCAACCAAGGATGGATGCTACCAGCTTGTGGCAAGGCTCAGCTTTCAGGGTCCCTGTGTGATGGGGACACTCTGGGACTTGGACGGGGCCGGGGGGGGGGGGGGGGTCACTGAGCTAGAAGACTTGTGCGTGGCTGTACCACTCCCTTGACAAAGTTCAAGGAGGCCACTGGAGTCTTCAGAGTTCCTGTGACATGTGATTGGGGTTGCCTGTCTAAATGTTTGGTTTATGCTTAAGTTTGCACAAAGAACTCTCCCCCAAAACTTACATAAATGTCAAGATCCACAAACCATCTGCCTATTCCTGGGGCCGGTCTCTCCACAGTATGAATTAAAGTCCTCCTTCACTGTTACCCTCTTCAACAATAGCTGTGGCTCCGAATCCATCTGCGTGGCCCGGTCGGTCGGTCCTGTTGAACTTGACAAACTTTATCAGGGAGAGAAAGGAGCCTCTTTTCAACACTACTTCCCGTGTCCTGGGTTCACCTGTTTGATTCGCAGGGTCTGCAGTTACTTCTCTTTACCGGAATGAAGACAAAAGAAGAAGGCAGCCTGGCTTGAAATCCAACCAAGGCCATTAAACAGAGGAGGTAAATCTTCGGGGACACAATGGGATGAATGCACTTCAGTCTGGTGTGTAGCCACTGCCGCACTCTGGGCTCCTGGCCATGGAAATTGCCTTCCGACGACGGTATAACCCTTCCTTTTATATCATCGGCGTCGTCCGTCTGTTGTCGGCGGCGAATGTGGAAGAACAGTTTCAGGGAGGGAGAGTTTGAACGTCTATTTGACGGCGACATCCCAAGCTGAGTGATGGTGTAAGTCATCTTCAGTCACTTCTCTTTCTCACAAGTGCCATTTCATCTGTCAGAGAATTATAGTCCTGGTAGGTCTTCCCCCAAGTTAGAATGTGGTGTTCCTAAAGAGAGTAATAACGGACTTTACCCACACCTGTGAATTTAACCCTTACCTTTACCATTGTACAGTGTGGGCACTTTAATGGCATGCAGCTCTGAATGCATCTTGGCATTGGGAGCCGGGTCTTTCTGCCTACAAAGAACCAGAACCAGAGCCAGAAAGTCGGGTAGCTTCAGTTGCTACCTGACTGCTGAGAGATACCTCCTTTCCATCACGGGATGCCCAAAGCAGTATTTGTAATGGAGTATTCCATTTCCAACATATTTAACATTTTGCAAATCATGTGCTAGTGGGAAGGTATGTGGGATATGTGCTCTGTGTCACTAGAAACTTTTAAATATATTTCAATTAGTTCTTTGAGATTGGCATACAATGTACTCACCTCCACTCCTCCCCCTAACTTCAGATCCACCCCCAACTTGCCCATGCTCTCCAAACTTCATTTCCTATTATTTTAATAACCTCCTGAGAAGTCCAGTTTCTACTGTCTGTATACTCATGGGTATAGGGTCATCCACTGGAGTGTGGTTAACCTACCGTGAAACTCATCTTCCCCAGAAAGCATCCTCTGACTACAGCTGGTGTGTGCACGTGAAGCCCTTCCTACTCCAGGCTAGAATGTCAAACGGCTTGATCTTAATGCAGGTTTTATGCAGGCAACCACAGCTGCTGTACAAGGTAACCACAGCTGCTGTGCAAGGTAACCACAGCTGCTGTGCAAGGCAACCATAGCTGTGGTACACAGCAATCATAGCTACTGTGAGCTTGAGCATCAGTCCTGTCATGTCCAGAACACAATTTGCTGCAGTTCTGCCTGCCTGGCTCTTCTAATCTTTCTTTCCACCCTGTCTTAGTGAGGGTTTCTATTGCTGTGAAGAGATACCACAACAACCACAACTCTCATAAAGGAAAACATTTCATTGGGGCTGGCTTACAGTTTCAGAGGTTTAGTCCATCATCATCATCATCATCATCATCATCATCATCATCATCATCATGTGACATGATGACATGCAGGCAAACACGGTGCTGGAGAAAGATCTGAGAGATCTACATCTTGATCCCTCAGGCAACAGGAAGTGAACTATGTACCACCCTGGGCATAGCTTGAGCATGTGATACCTCAGAGCCCACCCCTACTGTGACACACTTCCTCCAACAAGACCACACCTCTTAATAGTGCCATTCCCTGTGGGCCAAACATTCAAACATGAGTCTGTGGGGGCTATACCTATTCAAACCACCACACACCCCCTGTTCCGTGATGGCCCTGAGCCGTAGGAATGAGGTAATATAGATTTCCCATTTTATCTGAGAAAGCCACTAACTCTTATTCATTGCACTTGGACCAGTTTCTGCTTTAACCACTATCCACTATAGAAAGAAACTTCTCTTAATAGGAACTGAGGTCTGCACCAATCTATCATTATACAGCTGCAAGTTTAGATAGCAGTTTGACGCTGTGTCCATTGACCAGAATCATAGTGATAGATTCACACTCTAGGGCCTGTGAGCCTGTGTTTGGGGCCAGATTTACAATACTAAGCATACATTTCCTCTTAAATCCAATCAGAAAGTGATTAGTTACCCTCATAACATAGGAACCCATGGACATAGCTTGCCATTCCAATTATTGTAGTCCATAGGTTCAAAGCTGGGCAAAACTGTTGATAATAAACACCATTATTTCCCTCCTTTTATAGAAAATGTATGTTTGTTTTCATATAGTATACAGTTACTATGATAGTCTTTCTGAATTCAAATTATCTTTTGTTATATTAGTCTCTATGTAACAGTCCTGTTGTCTAGTTTTCCAACTGGTAAAAACTTCACAAATGAGCTGTTCTCAATTGCAGTTTAATCTAGCTTTTTCCCCACATTGATTGTTAGAGGTACCACTTAGGGAATTTCTCTGACACCCCAGACCTAACAAACTTCGGAAAAGTTACCTTATTTAATTTACTCATTGTCATATCATAAGAGACACAAGAAAAATCAGGGGATTCACTCAAGATTATCCACCAAATTAGCTTCAGGTTTCTTTGGTTTCAAATATAATAAGTTAAAAGAGAGTTGAACTCTTTATACCAGCTCAAATCTGATATATAATTGAAACCAGCAACAAGTCAGAAAATGAAAGTCATATTTACATCAAATACATTTTATTCGTAATCCAGACAAGGACCACAGTAAATACAAGCTTTGCAGTCAGCTTGCACTGTGAGAAATGCTCATATAGGCAGGAGTTAGGAACTTTGTTCAATAGTACTTATTTTGAAAGTTTTACTTCTGTAAAGTTGAATAATGTACCAAAAAAATAATTTTATCACAATTTTTTAGAATATTTTACCACACCATATTTAGTATAATTGTTGAAGTTGTGATCATTATTTTCTTTCTTCCTTTCTTTCTTTCTTCCTTTCTTTCTTCCTTTCTTTTCAGTGGTGGGGAATCCAGCAAAGGGTTTCTTACATGCTAAGCAAGACCTGTTTCATTGAACTGCTTTTCAGCTCATTTTATTAATAGTTTTAAGACATTATCATTGTTTCCAAGTATACAAAGAAAAAACAATTTCTGTGTCCTAATATATATGACAGTATACTCTTCTAACTGTTCTTTTATTTATCTGTGCTTCAGCACAGTTAATTACATTCATGTGAGAAGTGATTATTAATAGGTATTTGAGGCAGTTTCCTTAGCAGTAAAGATGTGTTCCCCCATGGGAGGCAATAAATAAACTGTTCAATAACTACTTAAATGCTAATATTGACATTTATATAGCCTAGGGATAAGCAAACACAGAACAGTCAATGTAACAACATTTTATTTTTATTTGGAACATTTATACCATTCACATTTAGTGTGATTGTTGAAAGGTTACATTCAAGTCAATAATCTCACTCTTTGCTTTCTATTTATACCATTATTCTTTCTTTTCCCTCTTTTTTGTCTTCTTTTGAACTAAATGAATATCCATTTTATCTCTCCTACTAGACAAACTCTTTTAAAATGTTCTAACTACATTTATTTATTTTATGTGTGAGTATGTGTGTGCTTCTGAGTTGGTTCTTTCCTCTCATCTGGTACATCCCAGGGATCAAACTCAGGACACCAGGCTTGGGCGCAAGCACTTTACCCACTGATTTTTACCTTAGCTTAACTCTTCGTTTCATGGTTTAAGTGGTTGCTTTAGAATTTGTGGTTATATCTCTGGCATGCACCTCTCTACTTTCAACTGTATACTAATGTGATTTACTCCTTCCCAAACACTTAACCTTGCATGTTATATATCTCCCACTGCATGGTTTGGATTTAAATACTGGATTTAAACAGTTATTTCCATCTTGGATTTCTTTAACATTTGGAATAGAACCTATGGATGAAGAATGCAAGTAAAAAAAAAATGTTGGTGTGGATCAGCTGTATATATACAAACATTATGTCAAGAACTTTAAAATATCAACTCATAACTTTTGAAGTGTCCAATGTGGAAATGCAACAGTTCAAAGAAGATGTAGAAGGAAAATAAGAGAACTGAAATACAGTGTTAAAGAATTCATAAGAGAATTAGAAGGTAAGTAAGTACTGTAACAAAATAAAATTTAAAACATGAAATATGTTTTTAAAATTATGAAAACACCAATAATAAATGTAGATAAAGCAAGAAATAACCACATTGAAAAGCCAATTTAAAAAAAAAAAAGAAGCAAGAAAGGAAAATTAGAAAGACAAATACGTGATGGGTAACCTTAATTGTCAACTAGACTGTGTGCAGAATCACCTAGGAGGGAGGCTTGTATGGTACCCATGAGGGAATTTCCAGGAAGTTTTAACTGAGGTGAGAAGACTCATCTTGATGTGGGTGGCTCCTTTCAATGGACAGGAGCCTTGGATGAATAGAAAGAGAAAGGCAAAGGCACTCTGACATTAGCACTCGTTTCTCTCTACTTCTGAGAGCAGACACAATGTGCTCAGCTGCCTCATACGTGTATTACCATACCTTCTTGGCACATTATGACTGTAGCCCTCTGTCTTAGTTAGGGTTTCGATTGCTGTGATAAAACCCCCTGACAAAGCAACTTGGAGAGGAAAGGGTTTATTGGGCTTGCATATCATAGTTCATTGAGGAAATCCATGGCAGGAACTTAAGCAGAGCAGGAACCTGGAGGCAGGATCTGAAGCAGAGGCCATGGAGGAGTGCTGCTTACTGCCCTGCTCCTCATGGCTTGCTCAATCTGAGTTCTTATAGAACCTTCAAAACCACCACCACCTGGGTGACTCTTATACTACCATGTTCAGCTGCCAGCATAGGGTACATCCTTGGCTAAATCTGGAACACAGCTTCCGTGTGCCAACTCTCAGGAAACACTGCCCAGAAGACCACCTCAGAGATGCTGGTCTCTTCTTCTTTTTTTTTTTTTTTTTTTTTTTTTTTTTTTTTTTTTTTTTTTTTTTTTTTCCAAGACAGGGTTTCTCTGTGTAGCTTTGCGCCTTTCCTGGAGCTCATTTGGTAGACCAGGCTGGCCTCAAACTCACAGAGATCTGCCTGCCTCTGCCTCCCGAGTGCTGGGATTAAAGGTGTGCGCCACCACAGACCGGCGCTGGTCTCTTCTTAATCTTTGCTAATTTCTCAGTTCCAGCTGACCAGCATTACTATTCCAGCAAAGCAAAGGTTTCACTTCAGTAGTTCTGGTAACTTGTTAATCACAGCTGATTCGTCAGCTCTAGCTAACCAGAACCACCAAATTGTTTTAGTATTCTGGTAACTTGTTAATCACAGCTGATTTTTAAGCCCCAGCTAGCCATAACCAATGGATTGCTTTAGTAGTTCTGGTGTATTGTTAATCACAGCTGATTCTTCAGTCCCAGCTAACCAAAACTACAGAATCTTAATTCAAACTAACAAATGGCCCCAATAGAGTCTTTAAACTTCTCTCTGAAACTCCAGTAGCCAGGCCTCCATTGTCTGCATTTCTCTGAACACACTTATCTTCCAAGCTCCAATAGAACAGATCACCAAGCTTTGAACACTCAAGGGCTTTTCTAGTCCAAAGTTCCAAGATCCTTCCACAGTCATCTCCAAAACAACACAGTCAGGTCTGCCACAGCACTACCCCACTCCTGGTACCAATTTTTGCCTTAGTTAGGGTGTCTACTGGTATGATGAAAACACCATGACCCAAAGCAAGATGGAGAGCAAGGGCTTTACTTGTCTCACCTCTCACACCCTCAAAGCATGAATCAAAATAAAGCATGGTTCTGAAGTTGCTTTCTCTGGTAGTTTGTCACAGCAACAACAAAAGGGACCAACACAGAAAATGTGAAGAAATGGTAGACACTGGAGATAGATGAGGTTTTGGAGTAGACTCTGAAGACAAACAGTCAAGCAAATGGATGTAAGTAATGAATTTTAAAGTAAAATCTGAGAGTGTTTTTTGTTGAACTAAAAGCCTAGAAACATCATGCTGAACAAGCACACTGAGTACAAAGGAATTGACAAAAATGGTCAACATGAAGACATTTTCAATCATGCTCATGAACTTTAAAGTATACTTTCATGTAGCCAGTTAAAATAAATGTTATTTGTGAGAAAAAACGAAATAAGTCTTATGATGTATCTATATATCTATATAACTGATATAAATAAGTCTATATATATATCATAAGACTTATTTCTCTTTTCCTCACAAATAAAATTTGCATATATATATATATATATATATATGCAGTATTCGAAACCAGAAGACATTAAAATCAGGACAATATAATATGCTTATTCAGAGAGAAATATGACTCAAAGATTTTATCCAGACAAGCTACCCATTAAGCACAGCCTATTAAAAACTGGTTTTAATTATGCTAAAACTCAGAAAACATTTCTCTAGAGGCTAAACTGCAGCCAGCCATAAATAGATAAGAAATAGCAAAATGAAGGATGGTCTTTGAATTTTTTTTTTACCTTAGAGCTAAGGATAAAGCCAATCTTTAATTACAGAACTGAATACAAACATTCATGTCAATGAAAAAAATCAAGACAAATACTGTGCAGTTATAAATGGCTACACAGTGTGGTTTCCACCTCCATATGGCAGGTATTGAAAGTATAAGGAGATCTCAGAAGGATGGATTGATTGTAGGCATTTTTAGTTCATATCTGTCTATTTATAACAGAGAAATAGGGTGAGAATGTAAGTGACAATATCTGTCCCCTCAACAACAAAACTAATGAAAGTAATAGTGTCTTGGTAATGCATCATTTCAATAAAGAGCGCTTGTCAATCCCCAAATGCAGAACTAGTTCAGATAAGCTTCTCTGAGGATAATACACTGGAATTTTTAAAAACAAAAAATTAAAGGTTCTTCCAGAGATGGTTTTAAGTAACTCTTGCATAAAATAGATAATGCAAAAAAAAAGAAAGAAAAGAAAATCAGCAACTAGAGCAAACCACACACCAATGTGTATGAGGTGCAGACCCAGCAGCACCCACAAGAAAATGATGTATGAAAATATTCATTCTTTTGAAGAAGCAATGAAAAATTAATTCTGTCAATAACTCAACTATTGGTTCAAAGAAAAGATACTAGAATGCATGAATAATATGCATAATATGCACACTTGTATGCTAAAGTTAATGTGTTTAAATGACTGTGAGAAAGTTTGCTACCAGGGAAAGAAAAGTAAACATTAGAAGTCAGCATGTAACAATGATATTCAGAACGAGAATGAATATCCAATAAGTTCTAATAGATCCTCCACATTTATGAGAATATATATATATATATATATATATATATATATATATCCACTTCTGTTCCTTTAGAGAATGCTGATACATTGGATTGCAGTAAAATTAACTTCAGAACAATATACTGTTCAGAGAAGAAAATGTATAGGAGAAATTATTTGTAGCGCATTTATCTAACAACGATTTAGATCCAGAATATATTGGGGGAGGGGAGAATCTCCTCTAAGTTAGAGACAATCAAACAGGAAAATAATAATAATAAAAGACTTTAAAAGTTATTTTGTGAAACAGGAGAGATATAAAATTAACTTTTAAAAAACTGTAGGAAGTTTTTCTCAGTACCATTGACCATCAAGCAATGCAAATAAAAGTATGGTGAGCTACCACCACAGCCACAGAATGGGCAAATTTAGAAAAGAGGAAGAGTCACAAATAGTGGCAAGGATTTGGTGATGCTGGCACTTTCAGATACCGATGGGGACATGAACTGCTACAACCCCACCAAAGCTAGCCATGTCCGAAAGCTGAGCATGCATTGTGTGCGACAGGAACGTATCCAGAAGTTCAAGAAGAGACATGTAAAAGATTGTTCACAGCAGCCCTGTGTGTGATGCCCCAGATCTCAAGCTACCCAAAAGCAATCAACAGTAAAATGGAAAAGTGTTGCATCGGTGCATGATGCAATACACAACAGAATGACAGTATAAAAATCTATAGTTAATACAAGGACACGACCGAATTTAATACAGCATACAGTACAACCTACAACTGACAGGGACGGATCACGGTGTGTGGTTTCATGCGTACGCAGGATGCATGATCAGCAGACAGAATTGCCTTATGTAACTAGAAACAGGAGCAGTGGCTAATCCCCGAGGTGGAGGAAATAGAACTGGGATGGCTGAATGGGCTCTTCAGACACTGGTTACATTTGATTATCAATCTGGATTCTACTGTACAGATGGGCTGTTTCTGGAAGGTTTTACTGATGTACCCTTATGCACATTTTTCTGCACATAGGTGCTTAATTCCATAGGAAATTTTAACCAATATGTGGTGATATTACTAAAATGTGGAAAAGTTTAAAGAAATAAGGTCATTAAATTCAATACTCATCTTTTTGGGTAAATAAATAAAAAAAATTCAATCATCAGAGCCTAAAATTAGAATTTCTCAAGGCAAAAATATCAGGGAAATTACGACAAAAAATATTTTCCAAGGCTACTTATTAATCACTCACCCATCGTTCCAAAGACAGAAGAGCTGCCCTCCCTTGCCCAGCTTTCATTCTGAAGCTCTGGACGCAATGGGAGGAGCTAAGATTACAACCCGTTCTATCTGGGACAGAGCCTGGAGATCCATCAGACTAACATGATGATGATTGAATGGTTTAAATATAAGACTGTTTGCAAGGAGCCAAGAAAAAAGTCTGTGCTCAGGAGAACATGACACCAGGCAAGAAAACGCATGTAAGCCACTCCAATAGCAATCCCATTTTCCAAAAGCGACTGCCACTTCTTCCATAGAATTACGAATTAATTAGAGTTATGTTCAAGCTGGTAACACATCAAAGTAAAATGTGGCAAATATCTTTTTTTAAAGTCTCCATTTGCTTTCTTACCTATGAAATGAGAGAATGGAAGTGCATAACTTCTATATTTACTCATCTACACCAGTCACTTTTCCGATGCTCTGATACAATACTATGACCAAAAGCAAATTATAGAAGAACAGGCTATTTTACCTCATTGTTCCCGATGAACACAGTGCAGAAAGGCTGGAGAAGGCATGGTGTGGCAGCAGGACCAGGGAGTGAGCTGCTCACACGTCCATCCACACACAGGGAGCCGAGAGAGGGGCTGACTAGGAAGTGGAGTGAGGCTATCAATTTTCAAAGCCCACCTCCAGTGATGTGCTTCCTCCAGCAAGGCTGTACCTTGTAAAGGGCCCATCACCTCCCCAACACAGCGCAATCAACTGGGGACCAAGTGTTCAAATACCCAAGCCTATGGGGATATTTTTCATTCATACCGCCACCACATCTTAACATTTCCTTGCTCTCTGTAATTTTATTATTTAAAAGAAAATATAAAGCACCCAAGATTGACAGGGAAGTAAAGATACCATTGGCTGAAGAAAGGTGTGAATATTTAGAATACTATTGGAACTCCAAGTAGTTAAATGTGAAGTAGCCTTTGAAAGAAAAGTAATTATGACTAGATATAATGTAACCCAATAGTCAGAACCTATAACTAGAATCTCAGAAGGCTCCTTTGTTATTGAGAAAGGACAGCAAAAAAAAAAAAAATGGATGTGGTCCTTGGCTTGGAGAAATACTCTGTTCTTGATGAAAGAAAATAAGGAGTTTCTTCCTTCCATAGCAACAGAAAAGCTGGAAGCATGCTTGGCATCCAAAGGACCTCTGTGAAGCTCAAACTCACAACATAATTGATTTTGAAATATTTTGTTAGAATGAAATTTATGCATACTGACTTCTTTTGTCCCTTATACCACACACGTGTAGAAAGAATTACTTAACTATTAGTGATTTTAAAACCTGAAATGGAGTCATAGAAACAGATTCTCCATGCTTACATCTTCTCTCATAAAATGAGACCATGGATGTAATTTCTGTAAAGGTGTGAGCTTTTTATAAAAGAAAATGTTTGAGAAGCATTTTATAAAATACAGTCCTTAGTACTTCATGATAGTGACAAGTGTATTCCGAAAGGCACCATTCAGTGATTTCATATGAGCCGTGTACCAAATGACTCCATCCTTGCACAAATCTCAGTGAGTGTACTTGCACAGCCTAGACTGGATACACTCTGACCAGTCAGAGCAAAGGGCTCATTCCAGGATGCCATCCCTTGGGAAGAGGACTTCTAAATGTGACTCAAAATTAGATAAAGATCCAAAGCAATTTAGAAGGAAAGGAGTGAGCCGCTAAGATGAGAGAAAGTTCAAAAAAAAAAAGTGAGGCGTGATAAGTACCTCTTGGATTTCACATAAAGGGGGTCAGTGGTGATGGCGGCAGAGCTTCTGGGGTGGAGCTGAAGTAAACTGGATGTGGTGGCTGCACAGACAATCCTTTCAAGTGGCTCAGTTACGGAGACAAAGTTGGTCTTGGAGTGACATATGGTTCTGTCTCATAAACATTATAAATGCAAGTGTCTTAAGCCTGTTTAAAAGCCAGCAGAACAGAGCCACTCAACTGCCTGCAGATAAGCATCGCGAAATAAAAGGAACAAAGATTGCATCCAGGGAAGCGTGAACTGGTTGGTCCTGGGAAGAAAGAGAAATATCTGGTGGGGTTAGTCATACCCTTTGTAGACTGTTGATGGGAATATAAAATACGTGGCAGCCGTGAAAAAAACGGTACAGGCGACCAGATGATCCAACAATCCCACTTGGGAGTGTAGATTCAACGGGATGTGAAATACTGTTACTAGATGAGAGTTCATCCTTAGTGTCTCTACCACAGTAAGGAATAAAAAAAGAAATCCTTACCCAGATGGTAACAGCCCATGATTCAAGAGACAACTATCAATCAAGGTGAGAGGAAGTAGTCTGTAAGTTCCTGGAGATGTGAGGAAGGGGTCAACAGGGATCAGTGATTGTAAATGAGAATGAGGCGACTTTGAGGGGTGACTCGTATTCATTATCATGACTGTGATGATAGTTTCACTGACGGATACGTTTTCAAGTTTAGGAAATTATAAACATATCTGAAATATGTCCAGCAGATGTCTCTTATCTTTCAATGGGGTATTTGAAGTTTAAAGATAAAAGGATGAAGGTGTAGCTCAGTGGTAGTGTTTGCCTAGGAGGCACAGAGCCTTGGGTTCAGTCTCCAATATAGGAAAAAGAAAAGCAATACAATAAAATTATCTCCTAAGGCCTCCTGAGATGAAGCCACTTGATGGAACCTACATGTCTTTCACAGGACTTTAAGATCAACCTGAATACACAAATTCTGGTTTCCAAGGACTCCTCAGGGTTCAGGATAATATCACAATAAACTTCTTGAAGACAGAGAACAGAAGCTGTTGCTATGTCTCAGAGCTCTAACAAAACCAAGCACATCAAGTACAATGGAGACTCCAGAAATGTGGACTGAAGTCAATGCGAAGTTGTCAGCTGCTGTAATCCATCATGACGGTGAAATACTAGATTCTTGTCTTTTTACCCCATCAGTGGAAAGTAAAGGGAAAGTAGATTGGTGCCGACAAACTGCATGTAAAAGGGAGTAACTGTTGTTTAAATGCATCATCCTTTTTCAAAAGACTTTTACAAGAGCCCCAGCTACGCTTACTAAACAGAGATCCTTGCATTTAATTAGAAGGGGTGATCTCAGAAATGAACAGAAACACCAAGTCCAAAGCTGTCATTAATGGGACGTGTAATGCATCCTACAAACCAGGACAAGTGAAGTGTGAGTTCTAATAATAACTGACATTCAGGGGTGCTTATTATGTAACAGGGTTGAGCACTTAGATGAAATAAATACAGTTATCTTCACCAAGACCCTGTGAGTCTGATACTGCTCGTGATTTCAAGAAAAGCAAGTCATGTAAATAATGTGGATCTACTTCTCTGGACCACAGTCCGCTCTTAAACACACCGTTCTTACCCAGGATAGCTCTTTCCTTTGTCATCTGCAGAAGTGGAACCCCAGAGACTAAAGTGAGTTGTCTATATTCACGAGCCTTGCTAGCTGCAGAAGATGAACTGCCCTGGGTGCCTTCGCCCTAGGACAGCAGTTTCTTATCTGTTCTTGAAAAGCCAGTGATCCTGACATATTGATTCTTTTGTTTTGTTTTGTTTTGTTTTGTTTTGTTTTGTTTTGTTTTGTTTTGTTTTGTTTTGTTTTTTTGAGACAGGGTTTCTCTGTGTAGCTTTGCGCCTTTCCTGGAACTCGCTTTGTAGACCAGGCTGGCCTCGAACTCACAGAGATTCGCCTGCCTCTGCCTCCTGAGTGCTGGGATTAAAGGCATGTACCACCACCACCCGGCGACATATTGATGCTTGATATTTTCAACTTTACACTAAAATCCATCAACTCAATGAACAGAATTCACCCCAAATTAAGTAACTACATCCATTTTCCATCTTGGTACATTTTGGATTGGAAGAGGTGTGGCATACTGAAAGTCAGATGGCATCTCATTCCCTGGCTGGACATTTCCTGGGCTGAAGAAGCTATGTGGCTTATTAGGAGTTGATTCAAAAATAAAGTCTGAGACTCCATTAGAGAGCCTAGAGTTGGAACAGACCAGTGGCTCTCACCTGCAGCCACCTAGAGGGTCTGTAGGTGAGCATGTTAAGTTGCTAAGTGAGGTGAGGAGAAAGGCTGGCAGTAGGTGTGGTCATTATCCACCTCCAGAGTTTAACAGGACTAAATTCCCGAGTTCAGCTGGAACAGATGAACATTATTATAACCAGCCAGATTTAAGCCTGAAGGTTGCCTGCTAGGGGAAGGGGATCTAGACAAATAATCTCTTTGGGGACCATATACAGTCCAAGAGCTGGAAATCTGAAGGTTGCCCTGAAAGGCAAGGTGGTGAGCATCACTCAAGACAAGGAATGGAGCAATGTGCAGAGTCACCATGAAAAAGTCTGCCTCAGTGGAGGGGCGGTGTCTTAGCAGGTGCCCGATTGGATGCCCCGGCAGCCAGAGTCTAGGAGCGGCAGCAAGAACCAGCTCTTTGCCTCTGCCAACATCCAGAATTATTTTCTGGCCAACTCCCTCTGAAATCCATCTGCACGGAGCAGCTCTTCTCATACTCCATACTCATACTCCATACAGCAGTTTCACAGCTGGTGTCCTCAAACCTGGTTGAGAAGTTGGTCTGACTTTCTTCCTGCTGTTAATATCATATAAAACATCCCCGCCCCCGTTGCTGGGACCCTCCCGACTAAGACTAAACTCAATTTTCCTTGAATGGAATCCAGTGATCTCTTTCTGTATTCACTTTATCTAGCACACTTTTAATAGCAGACCATGAAAAAAGAAGAAAAATTTAAAGGACCTGTAAGATAACATTTTTATCTTCCAAATTCTGTGACCACATGCTTTATTTCCCTACACATGCCACGGATGTCATAGCTCTCTACCTTGCGCCAGTCCCTCCATCTTTAACATTTCCTTACTATCAATCTAAACCCAAAGAACCTTCAAAGCTAAGCTCAAATATCACCCCTGCTCTTAAGATGACCCGGTTCCTCAATGGAAGTCAGTTAACCCTTTTTATTTCTTCCTTGTGTTCTTTGGGCTTTGACCCTCTTTTGTTCTCATTAGAGTCATGTAGCCAGGATGCAAGACAAAGCCTAGAATGTGAGTCCTCTAGGCGCTTCTAGCTATTGAGGAAAATGAAACGGACTTGGAAGGTTCTCATCACATGCAAACTCAAGGAGCCTCCTTCAGATGTGACTGAAAATGGGTCTTGGGAATGATCTAGGTGGTAAGCCTGGAGGTACTAGGATTCTGCCCTGGAACAGTAGCAGAAGCATGGCAGGGATGGAACCAGAGAAGGCGAAAAAAGTTGTGATCGATCGTGGTTTCCCACAAGGGTTGAAATGGCTCTGGGGAAGAATTTCCAGAAATTGAGCTTAATAAAAGTAGTATGCGTAGGTCACCCTAAGGGACGCTGTTTGAGAATTCTAAGTTGTCAACTTGGAGAAATAGCATATCACTGTTACAACTCCAGACACTTTGTAAAGGAATGTCACAATTTGGTTCTTCAGTGATTCTCCATGTTTTCATATTGAAGCCTTGGTCCTTGGCTGATGGCACTATTGGGAGACAGCAGAACAATTTGGAGGCACAGCCTAGTGGTGGGAAGTTGGGTTATTAGGGTGTATAGCATTGAAGGGGATATTGGGACCCTGGCCCCTCCTGTCTCTTTCTCTTCGTGTCCCAACTACCATGAGGTAAGTAGATGTTCCTGGCTAGAGCTTCCACCATAATGTCCCACTTTGCAAGGGCCAGGAGCAACGGGCTCAGGGGCCATGGACTGACACTCTGAAATCAGGAGTCAATAGCAACATTTTCTCTGTAAAATTTGAGTATCTGGGGTATTTTGTCACAACAAAGGAAAGCCTATTGAATAATGTCTATTGAATAAATATTGTAATGTGGTATTTTTCTTTAAGGAATTTCAGTTTTTATAAAACAACGTATCTACCAGTTCTCATTCTTCCACTGTAGCCTCGGTTTTTCTGGGTAATAGAAATAAATATATGCCATCATTTCCCGAGCATGCCCCTCTCCCCTCCCCCTCACCAGTGCCTCACTCTTCCCAATGAGCAATCCTCCTGTCCTAGCCATTTGATAAGAGGAAGGCTGCAGGGCCAGGTGCATGAAGCAGCAGCTAAGCAACCTGCTGCTGTTTCCACACCTGAGTGCGATATCCAGAGTCAGCACGCGACTCAATCAGAACTTGCAATGGTTAATCAGATCTGTACAAAGGAGCTGTTTACCGAGCAGGAAAGAGAACCTCTGTTTTCCCTCAGAGTCGAGAAGCTTCAAGCCCCATGTTGATCCCTTTGGACATGCTGGCTCCCAGGCACATTGTCTCTTTGGGGTCGAAAGGTGGTTTGAAGATAGTGAAGGATAGAAAAGACAAGTTGGTGGTAATTTTTTCTGATTGTATTTTTAACTAACATTTCCATGCTGTCGAGACAAAAGTTATTTTCTTAAATCATAAGAAATCATAAACAGATATTATAAACCCTATGTTTGAAGGATGCCACCTGTAAGTGTGTCAAGCCAGCCTCGGCAGGCTTGTCCAGTTTCAACTGTTTGCACTCTGCCCCTCTGTGTGACGCTAATGAAGTTTCGAGCTGCACTGTCCATATGCTAGAAGCTGCATTGCCTTCGCTCACACTCTTGAGTCCCTCTATAAATATTTAAAGCATGTCAAGTTTGTTATCTACGAGGGGTGGGGGAAGAGGAGTAGATTCCAGCACTGAGAAGTGAGCTACACAGCTCCTCTTAGAGCATCAGAGTTGGGGAGGAAGGGATAAAGTCAGAAAGTATGGTTATCTTCACCCTGGTTTCTCTTTATTCTGAAATCATTTTTTTCCTCCAGATAGCTTTGTCTTGTTTCTGACTAGAGAACCCTGCTTAATATTTCTGAAACAGATTACCAAGCCGACTCTTAAAAATCAAAGAACTTTAGGCAGAAGGGAAGGGTAGGAGGGACTCAGTGTAGAAACAAGACCAAGAATAAAAGGTTGAAGAAACGTAAATCAAAACTGTCTTCAACCACAAACAGATTCGAAAGTTGAATTATTCAAGCCGGCAAATTTTCTGGATTCCAGCTTTGTGCTGTAGGAATTGGAAACAGATAACAGAGGCATTGTTTTACAGTGTCCACGGCCGGCCTCCATAGCCACCACAGAGCACCCCGTCTCCTGTCTCTATGGCCACCATCAGGGACTTCGCATGGAAAGTAGCTGAGGGGTCTCTAGTCTTGTAGAGAAGCCTTTGGGACACAGGTTCAGATTTCTACAACTCTCCCTAACTGAAGCTTTGCCTAATCTGTGTGAGAATATGGTATTAGATAAAATTGCTTGTATCATTTTTCTTTTTTTTTTCCCCACAGAGGCCGCAATTGGAAATGTGAGAAACTGAATATAACAAAGTAGGTAATTTTAAGGAAACTTGTGAAATTCCTATCCTTTCCCCCCAACTTGCAATCTTTACACCGGGATTTGCATATATTTACAGAAGCTCATGTAATGGTAGGCTCTCTCCAACTCTGTTGTGTTTCCTACTGAGTTGATGCCTTCTAACCCCACACTTTTAAAAGCAGTTGGTTTTCCAACAATGATGAATTAAAACCCTTTTCTCTTTCCCTTCAAATAATTGTGTGTGCATATGTCCATGTATGTGTATGTGGGGGAGGGAGCTGAGAGGGAGAAAGATGATATAGATGGATAATAGCAGATAGATAGATAGATAGATAGATAGATAGATAGATAGATAGATAGATAGATAGTGTGTGTGTGTGTGTGTGTGTGTGTGTGTGTGTGTGTGTGTGTGTGTGTATTTTAGTAATTCAGCAGGATGATCCAGCCAGGCCTTTTCTTCCCTTGCGCCTGTGTGGTTGGAGGTAGCCTGAGGAGGAATCCTGCACACAGCTAGTTTTCTCTTTGCTGGATCCTTTGTATTAAGCTTTGATTTTCTAGAGAGCTGCAGCCAAGCTTAGGGGATGGGGAAGAGAAGAGAGGCGGGTAACTCTGGAAGGACAGGCCTATCAGAGGCCCAGCAAGGAGAGCACTGAAATGTGAGAGGAGGTCTCTTTGGCCTCCAGTGAGGCAGGCATAGAAAAGGATTTCTCTAGCCCCTGCCATAGTAACTGTGGTACAGAGGCTTACACCTTCCCCTCCCTCCTGGGTTCTCCATATAACAGGGCTGATGAGGAGCCCAGGGTCCCCAACAGACACATGAATGTCTGTCTCCTCACCACCGATGCCGACGTCCATATATCCCAACCGCGGAAGCCGATTTGGATGTCAGGGAACTGCAATGCCGGCCGCGAGTTTCTAGACAATGTATGTCTAATAAAATAAGTTTGGAAGACTAAAATCTCTGCCGTATCTCTCAGCTAAAATTACATACAGATGCTGCTCAGCGCCTGTATTAACTTGTAACTGCGAACAAATTATAAGGTTTTAAGATCACAGAAAAGTTTTTGAAGTTGAAAATAACCACCATTACAGACAAAATAACCTGTCACTTCTTTTGGAGTTCAGGGAAATAAAATGTTGTTAAGAAAATAAAACATCCTGGCTGCATGCCAGAGCACAGTGCTACCTCCTCTTGTGCGTCCAGGGGCTTAAGACAGCCAAGGGACTGTGTGTTTAATGCCATCATCTCTTTTAAAAATGTGAAAAACATTTCAAATTGACAAGAGAGAGTGCCTGGTATAAATAAGATTTGTGTTAACTTTGTTGGAAAAGCAAAAGCCTCTAAATCTTTATTTCCTGTGAGTCAAACATATTAATTATAAAACTTATCCTAAAAACATTAAGAAAGAAAAATATCTGATTTGTTTTATGAAAGAAGAGGCCAGGCCACGTGTTTTAAATTTGCCTTGTTCTTTTTGTCTTGTTTCCTTTAGTCAAGACAAATGATACAATGTTGATAACAACAACAACAAAAAAATGTGTCTATTGATACAATATACTGAGTTCAGAAAGCCTATGATAGATTATTATAACAATCATGAAGTTCAGAAGAATGCAGTCTCATATAATCTAATAATTATATTCCATAATCTTGAGAGTACTGGTTTAATCATAAAGAATAAGTAACAAATATGGAATTTATAGGGAGCTGTTTTTGCAACACTGGATTGCTCAGGATGTATGGAGCATTTGCTCTCAGAAGGGAGACAGTTCTCTCGAGGCTTTACCTCTGCAGCTGCATTCTGGAGTCTAAACATTGTTGAAATTAACTGCCCCAAGGTTTGACTCGAGACTTTCCTTTGAAGGGCACACTGAGGGTATGTTTTTTGAGCCTAATTATTGTGCCACTTCAAACGCCCTCCTTCAGCTGAGTGGGAGGGGAAGAGCCATCTGCACATAGGTTCAGCATCTCACACATCTCCCCTCCCTGTATTCTTGGTCCCTCATCCTGAAAGCCATGTCATTCTGGCTTTTATTTGGCCTGTTCCATCCTTCCTCACAAAGAGCAAAAACTTCTGCAAAAGAAACGAAATCAATGCACCAAGTATGGGGCATGTAGATGACAGGACCCATAGCACACAGATCCTGAATGCTGTGCATGTTTGCTTCAAATAATAAAAATGAGAAATTTTCAAAGGTTAGTGACAGCGTAGAAACCAATATATTTCAGATATGCTGGACATGTCCGACTGGAGGCACCGGCACACCCCACTATTTGGCACAATATTTTTATTTGTTTTTGCTGCTGTGTTCATGAGGAGGAGTTATTTCAGAGGATTGGGGATACATTACTTGATCTAAAGGCCATAATGTCTAGGCTCCACTGTGCTCTTAAAACACCTCATAACCTGAGTCATCCACATAAAAGACCCATTCCACTTGCAACCCCAACACTGGGTCACTGCTGATCTTTACTGTCCATGGAACTCAGTCTGCTACGTGTTGGAACAATGCTGCTCTAAAGGTGCCACCAATGTTACATTGAGGATGGAGCCTCGTGTGCATTGATATAGGGTAAGGAGTATGGATGCTAGCAGAATACCTTGGGCTCTGAATTCAACTAGGGACACCAAAGATCAGGAGGCATGTCTCATGTTCCTCACAGCTGCATGATGAAAATAGCCAAGCCTGGGGCTGGAGAGATGGCTCCATGGTTAAGAGCATGGGTTGCTCTTGCAGAGGACCCTGGTTGGTTTCCAGCACCCATGGGTTGTTGACTTCCAACCATCCGAAACTCCAGTGCCAAGGATTGTTTTGCCCTCTCCTGACCTCCAAAGGCCCAAGGCTCATGCATGGTGCATAGACAAATGGACAGACAGAGTGCTCATACACTCAAAATGAAATAAATATCTCTTTAAGTAAAGAAAAAGAGAAAGGGAGGGAAGGAGAGGGAAAGAAGGAAGAAAGGAAAAAAGGAAGGAAGGGAGGGAGGGAGGAAGGGAGGGAGGAAGGGAGGGAGGGAGGAAGGAAAGAAGGCAGAGTCAAACTGCTATGGTTTTCATTTAACATAAAATCTAAGTCATGGTTTTAAATGCAAGGAAATACTTTGGGGCTTAATATAAGAACTTTGCCATGGTTATTTTAGATTAAAAAAAAAAGCTTAGTATCGGAAAAATATTACACTCCTATAGAATTTGTCACAGAGAGACATGGGAAAGGCTTACATTTGGTATTTGGGGTTTTCTTTTATTCTTTCAAGAGTCTTAGGATTAAAACACGGACTTAAAATTAAAAGTAGGTTAAATTCCTTACCGAGGACACCAGCTGATCAGTTAAGAAGATAATTGCAACTACGTAACAGGCTTAGGTAGCTATCAATAAGAACTACAGGCAGATGTAGCAAGTAAATGAATGATCTTTAACAGAGAACAGATGGCCAACACTTACTGGCTCACCATCATATGACAGACACCACACTAAGTCCTGAGAACCTGAGAACATGGAGAGGGATGCACCCCACTCACTGTCTTGTCGAAAGACAATTAATTAAACAAACAAATTCTAATGGATACAATTAGCAGGTCTTGATATTGTCCCCGCATCACCTCCATGCATGCCATCACCCCTCCACACACACGCTTCTGATTCATTTCAGGGTAAGAGGACAACAAAGCCATGGGGCTCCATCCCTTGGTTCTGGTGGGGAAGTTCAAACCATCTAAACCCAATTCCCAAGGGAATCCTCACCACAATAAAACCCCAGGGCACTGGTTTTTCTTCTCTCAGGACATCCCAGGCTGGCTTTTGTGTCTGCTCTGCTTTTCCCAGAAAGTGCCATTATGTGAGAGCAATAAATCTCCTTATGCCATTTCGCTGTATGTGTGTGGCATCATCTGGTCTGACAGCTGACTGGTGACAGGCAGGTGCTCGCTGACTTCCACAGGTATCCACAGCACATACCCAGTGAGCCCAGCTGCCTGGGACTCGTGCCCTCGTATGGCCTCTTCTCCTTGAATGGGGGCTGAGCTAGGAACTTGCTTGGCCAAACAGAATGCAGGAAAGATGATGGTGTATCAACGAAATTAGATTGGCATAAAGATGCAGGCTTCTCTCTTGCATACCACTATTATTCTCTTTCTTGTGCTGATGGAAATCAGTGTTGGAGGGACCTGGTAAAGAAACCCACATAAGGAGGAACTGAGAAAGGCCTGTGGTTAACAGCCATAGAAACAGATGACAGTACCCACCTACCTTTGTGGAGCTGAATACTGCCGATATCTGTAAGATTTCCAGTAACTCTCCCAGCGAAGCCTTTGTTGACCATTGTTCTAACTAATATCATGGCCTTGTATAAAGGAACTGTGGCTTAGAGGGCCCAAGTAACTTGTACGTGGCATCTAGATCAGTTCAGACAGATAGAATGTCTTATTTTGATCTCTAAGTGGTAGGGATAACCTACTAAACATCAGTCGGTAACCGATATGATGCAGTGTAGTGGCAGTGAGATTCAGAAAGATGGCATGGTCCTTTGGGGTAATGAGGGAACATTACCCAACTGTGATGTGATGAGTGAGGCATGGAGTTGTGAGAAACCTGGCTGATTAATAGAAGAGTAGATGCTTAAGACAATTAAGTGTGGCTGGACTAGGGAGCCAAGAGATGGTTTATGGATAGAGAGATCGAAGAGATCCAATGTTCGGCGATATGAGAGTACCTTCTGAGGACAAGCTACGGAGGAAGTCAAGGAAGAATTGTAAACAGACTGACAGCACTGTCATCCTTGTGAAACTTGAACTAGTCTAAATCTTTGGATTCAGACGTATCTACGGAATCTAGATGTGAAGAAATGTCTTAGTAAATGGTGAATCTCTATATAGCTGACTCTTGGAGTCAGTGACAGAACAGTTCTAAGCTTAGCAATGTCGAGTCTGCCCCCCTGCTCTTCTGTTTGCCGGTCACTACAGATGGATGCCTGGGCTCCACAAAGACGCAAACAAACCCTCATAACAGCAAACCAAGAAGCCAAGGGACAGGTTCACAGTATTCCCATGGGAGTCTCGGGTGTGGAGACAATATCATCCAGTCAGCAACAGTGTCCAAGCTGGCAGGACTCAAGGTACTGGCCGCTTTGCAGAAACATTGGCGCCTCAAGCCTTGGACACCGGCTTTGGTGTCAGTACCCTGGTAAGGACTCCAGGCCTTCCAGTAAAAGGGACTATTTTTCTCTTTGAAAAGAACAAGAGAGAAGAAATACAGTGGACACATCACCAGCCAATCACCATCCCTCCAGGCTACTGTATTTGGAGAATAATTTAAGAAATCTCAGAGCCGGGCGTGGTGGCGCACGCCTTTAATCCCAGCACTCGGGAGGCAGAGGCAGGCGGATCTTTGTGAGTTCGAGGCCAGCCTGGGCTACCAAGTGAGCTCCAGGAAAGGCGCAAAGCTACACAGAGAAACCCTGTCTCGAAAAAAACAAAAAAAAAAAAAAAAAGAAATCTCAGCGTTCCTCCAACCAGAATGAGAAGAATAAAAGAAAGAAAAAGAGAAACAGAAGAGGGGGGAGAAGAGGAAGAAGCAAGAAGAGGGAGACAAGGGGCAGGAAGAAAGTACTGTAATTAATATACATTGTTTCAGAACTGTTTAGATTTACAAAAATATTGAGTAGATTGTGCAGTTTCTGCAAGCTTACTCCTATTAATATAAACTAACAATTTGCCTTACTATTGTCAGTTTCTATTAGACTATGTTCATTAGTCCATCTAACTAACTAATACTGATACGTACTTACGACGCGAAGCCCACGGATTGTTTACATTTCCCTAATACTTGTGTAATACCCGTATCAAACATGGCACTGCCATTCTCATGCCTCCATAGGTGAGCCTGGGATGTGACATTTTCTCAGATTTTGTTTTTGATGACCTTGACAGTTTTGAGGCATTCTGAACAAGTATAATGCAGGACTCTATTTTATTTGAAATAGTCTGATCTTATCCTCATGATGAGATGGAGTTATGAGTTTTGAGAAGAATAAATACTATTCTGATGTCAATACTATGTCCTGTTTTTACCTTCACATTGCTCTGACCTGGGCAGCATGAAGTGTGTTATATTTCCACTTTGGATGGAGTCACTACTATGGAGGAAACGGGGCTCAAGAAGCTATACCATCTGGTTAACCTGAGGACTCAGACAACACAAGATGGGGGGTGTCAGCTGAGGCCACTGTGACGTGAAGACAAATGGAGAGGAAACATAAAAGGATGTGTTGACAACTTAGAGGTGGCCTAACTCTGTAACCAGTTGTACCTACTTTGAGAAATCTGTACACATGGACTAAGAAGAAACGATTGAAGTTAGAAAAGAAGACCTGGAGTGGGCAATGTGCCAAAGCCAAGGACAGCAGCTATTGAAATGTGCTGCGGCCATCAGATGGGGGGATGGGAATGAGCTCGAGCCTCACCAACTGGTAGGACAGCTAGAGGAGGGTAGGGTTATGACCTAGAGAGCTGGGAAGTGAACTGTGAGGACATGTAAATAGTGGGAGTCTAGAAACCTGAATGTTTGCCTTAAGAGGAAGGAAATGACCAGAGAACAATGTATATAGAACTGGAGATCTGTAGTGAATACGTAACATGAAACACGGCTATGTTTATTGGCTGTACAAGTTAAGAGGAACCAGTGATGGAAGAAAGAAATCTGCCTCGTGGCAACTGAAAAGAAGGGGAAATTCGCAGGAATGGTTATGCCCATTACTTACTCTTCATACAGGGAGAGGGCTACAATGCATGGCTTTCCTTGAATTTAGTACTCCTGAAAGGTAGGTGGTGAGGTTTTCCTCAATTTCTGGATCAAAATCTAAACCACGGGAGCATAGGAAGTCAAGATTTGAACCCAGGGCTCTGAGCTACACGGGCATGCTTGCCACCTTCTATTCCTCGTTAGAGCCTGGGTGGCACACTGGAGTAGCAGAGAGAGATGAGGGAGTGTGGGTGGCACACGAGGGGTTGCATCACAAATATTTGTAGGATGAAAGAAAACTCGCAGAGCAGAGATACGGATATGTAGCCATAGGGCAGGAAGTTGCTGCAGGTCACGCTCCGCAGTGTTGGTTACATCACCAGCAATGAATGTGCCCAGTGTTCTCCAGGAACAGTGGAGCACTTGTTTTATTCTAGCACAGCTCTGCATTTCACCTCCGTCTTCTCTCGTATCTGAATCCCAGGCCCCTCGTCAAGGAATCCCTTGGATGCCCGGAGGTAGAACTGGAAAATACTTCGGGAGTTTCCCAAGGCAAGGAGGAAGCAAAGCTCAGTGAAAAGCTGAGATCCAAAAGGCTGCAACTCACAGAGCCACAAATAGGTTCTCACAGAAGCAGGCTTGGAATCCAGGAGTGTGGAGCCAGGGATTTGAAATCCTAGGAACCAAGAGTCCGAGCAGAGGCCCCGAAAAATGATCTGAGCAGATGTTCCCTCTCAGAGTTTCATTTTTAGCTTGTCAGACATGGTGATGAATGACCAGGCTGGCCAGTTTAAAGGGTTGTGAGAGGTCAGATATCTCCAGGTAGTGAATATTCTGTGGGCAGAAGCTATGGGATTTTTTCCAACAATTATGCCCACAGCATCTGGCACAGAGAATGTGATTTTAAAAGATTGACTATAATGGAACAATCACAATTTACAAATTTAAACTAAAATCTTTTGGGGGTGTTAATAACTATCACATTATGACACATTTGGGCATGAGCTTGATCATTTAAATTTAATCATTCAAACTTAAGCTACAAGACACTAGGAGTCGCATCTTACAGACTACACCTGGCATACTATTGAATTTTTTTTTAACACATATGCAATCCCAAGTAGGATGATTAATGATTAGACTCCCAAGGGAGGGCTATGACTCATACATTGGTTAATCATTCTTACTAATTACAGACAGTCATACTATTAGAAAATTCCTTTACTGAATGCATAGGCAACTCAAGTAGACCTCTTTGCTCTTTACATTTCCCCAGGTATCCTGATTTGATGAGAGAAACAGCATAACATGCTACAGGAAAAAGAAGTAATCAAGAGGATTGGACTTTATGAGATTGTGGGAATCATGAAGTGGCTTCTGGAAGGTCATTGGCTCTCACTCTGGGATGGGGCTGACGGTCCTGCAGGTGAACAGGGCTGACAGTCTCGTGTATAATGTAGGGGTGGGTGAGAAGACACCATAACCCAATGGATAAAATGGAAGTCCCAAGTGCAAACCAAACACCACATCCATCTCTCATGGTGTATAATCTTGAAGTGCAAGGTACCTGCAGAAAGGACTCGATCCTCTGTGGAGCGGAATATCTGTTTGTGAAGGACTCCAGTACCCTGCAGGAAAACACTAGAGAGCTGCAAGCCAGCTTTTCACCCACATTGAAAACATGGGCCAGTAGATCGATCAGGAACAAGTGCCCATAATTCAGCAGCGCTGGTCAGTGCTTAGCTTCTGCCTTAGGTTGTACCTTCAAACTGCACACCGGGGACTGAAGAGATGGCTCAGCACTTAAGATCACTAACTGTTCTTATTTACGGAGAGCTGTGGTTCAGTTTCCGCATTGTGGCTCACAACCAACCAGTAGCTCCAATCCCAGGGGATCGAATGCTTTCTACTGACCTCAGCCAGCATCAGGAACTTATGTGGAATGCATATATACATGCAGGCGAAACACACACAAAATAAAAATAATCTTAAAAAAAAAAACCCTCAGACTAGATTTTCCTTGACAAGTTATTATGCGGAATCGTAAAGAAAATACTCATTTCAGATTAGCTGGCTGGATTACACTATAAGGTCACCGAGCTAAGTAACGCTGCTCCCTGTATAAATGTGTTCGCCATTCATTCGTACTCACCCTGGCTCCTCATGCTTTGCCTCCCACACATTTCTCTGGGTTGTTGGCAAACACATCATCCTCTGCACCAGAGAGTAGGCTCGGATACACCTCTGTTTGGGTGCCTAGTGCCCTGCAGTATGGCAGTAGGACACTGTGCTATAAACAGCCAGAGCCAACAGACCTCTTCTTACTTCCAACCAATGCAAAGAACCCTGGGAGCTGTGTCACCGATCTTTTATCAACCATCGATAGTACCAAAGAAATGGAGCAGACTGCGAAGTCCTCTCTCTATCCTGGCCTCCATGATCTGCCTCTGCCTTTTCTCACTCAATGCCTGTTCCCAGTAGGGCCATGCCAGAAGAGCATACACTCTTTCAAGAAGAAGACCCCCTCCTACACCTGCCAACTGTGGTTTGGGCTATACAGGGAAAAGCACTGTTCAACACATTTCTAAAGACTGGCTACATGAATCTTAAATAACACCTTCTTGGGATGCCAAAATGAAGCTCAATTCCTGCATGAAATATAATCTGGTTCCTTTGCTACCTTTTCCATATGGGAGATATGATATGAAACCGTGTCTTATCCTTCTTTTCTGTTGTGGTCTAAGACCAAGAGCACCTAGAAGCAATAGTTGAGCAAAGAAAATTCTCTCACACCTAAACAATCCATGCTTCTACATCACTTGTCTGCTCCATACCAACTCACTAGGAAAGAGGAGAGAATTCTCCATCTCCAGAAGGTAAGGGGTCTTCTAAAGGATTGTTTATTACTAAATAGAAACTTTTGTGTTTGTATGTTCTGAGACTAGGTCTGATCTAGTCCATACATAGCCAAGGATGACCTTGAATTCCTGATCCCCCTGCCTGTTACTTCCTAAATTATGTGATTATAAGTGTGTGCCACGAAACCCAAGTAAACAAATTCTTAAACATCATACCTTGAAGCGTTGGCTTTCAAGTTCATTGGTTTTCTCCAAGCACAATAAGCCAGTACTTATCTTAAACTGTTACTGGTGGGTCCAGTAGCCTGTACCAATAGCTCACATCTGTCCCATCTGGTAAATGACAGCTTCACCTCTGGAGACAGGAAGCTGTGTGTAACTTGTAAGTAATCCCGAGTTTACAGAGCAGAAGATTCAACCAGGCATTCAGAGGGCTAGCTAATGTAGCTCTTCACGGGGACACTCCGCATTGCTGAACTACAGCATGTAAAATGGTGACAGTACCATCCTTGCGGGGCTAGTATACAAAGCAAGGTTTGGTGTGATTTTTCTAGGCACTCAGTAAGCTTTTGTCATCACTTTGGACGCTATCAAAAATGACACAGGTTGGGTAACTTCTAAACAACAAAACCTTTTCCTTCTCATGGTTCTAGAGGCTGAGAAGTACAAATGACAGTCCTGATTACACTCAGTATCTGGTGAGTGCCTGTTTTTCTTTTTCATAAGCGTTACCTTTAGCTGTGTCTTGACATGGTGGGGAAGGGAAGCTAGTTCTTGGGGACCTCTTTCAGAACAGGGCTAACCTCATTCCCAAAGACCCCATCCTCAGGGATTTACCATTTCCCATCTCCACCCTTTTGGTGTCAGAATTCCAAATATGAATTAGAAGGGGGAACGAACAGACCACAGCAACACTTATCAGATAGAAATTTTTATTATTTATCACACAAGATTCATTTCGGTCATATATATGAACAAACATACCCATGTATGTGTGTCTGAACATATATTCTTTTGTTTGTTTGTTTGTTTGTTTGTTTGTTTGTTTGTTTGTTTGTTTTTTCAAGACAGGGTTTCTCTGTGTAGCTTTGGAGCCTGTCCCGGAACTCACTCTGTGACCAGGCTGGCCTTGAACTCACTGAGATCTGCCTGCCTCTGCCTCCCGAGTGCTGAGATTAAAGGCATGTGCCACCACTGCCTGGCCTGACACATATTCTTAACTATCATCTGTCACATTTACCTCCCTCCAAAATCATTTTGGCTTTCATGTTTTGTCCTCACTCCAAATAGGTTGGATGTGAAATGAAGGACTATGGCAGAGTGAGGGAAAGCATAATGAAATAACAAACTCTCATAAATTAACTGGAGCCAAGCCTCTCCTAGATTCCACTTTGGTCCTACTAACAGATAAACTTGACGTCAAGTTCTGTAATCCACTGCTCCTGGCCTTTATTCTTATTGCAAACACAATGCTAAGATGTGTAAGGACAGTAATTTATGACATATTTCCAATTTCTCATGAGAACAGATGGAGTGTATTGTCTATTTTCACCTTACTTGAAGTTGCTAAATCATAGCATGTGTGTGTTACACTGAAATATATGAAGTTGGAACAATGCTATTTTTTTCCTGCCATTTCATATTCCCCAGATGTACTTTTAATTTTTGTACTTTTTGTTTTCTTAAATAAAGCTATTTAAATCCTAGGGGAAGAACCTCTATACTTCCCATGCTTTTCTCATTTAGCAGAATAATACAAGTAATAAATCATTTGATTCATTTTGCTGGTGCAGTCTCTCATCTGCCTCATACTCACTGAATAATTACTGAACTCCTACTGTGTACCAAATATTGTTCTAGACTCTTTAGAAACAAAAATGAGGCTTAGCTTTTTGTCTACTAGACTTGTTAAGTTGACTACCAAGGAATATGTATATTTTGTCAATGACTACACCATGACCAGAAATAAACACAAAGTACTATGTGGTAAGACAAGAAAGAAAAAATATTTTATGTAAGACAAAAGGGGAGTTAGGAAATGTAACACTATGGAAGTGATATTTCTACCGAATATTAAAAAGATAAATAGATACAGGTAATTAATAAATAGAGGGAAAGAATTCTATATGTAGAGAATAAAACACCCTGAGCAGTGGCAGAGAGAGCTGAGATTCTGGGCATCCTGACTGTGGACAGAGCTGCTCTGAGATGGAAGTGTCCAGGCACAGAGAGAGACAAGCAGAGTAAGAATGTGGGCAAATGGCCTGGGATGCACATGGAAGGATCATTTTACCCTTTCCAGCCAGTCTGTAATATATTGATAAGGTCCAATGATGGGTTATTAACAGTGATTCAAAATAAAGAAATGGAACTCATGCAAGCCTAGGAATAAACTGAGTTTTCACAGTAAGGAGACCATGGGGATTCCAAAACATGAAATCTTTTCCTTGTAGCTAATACACCAGAAATAGCTGTAAACTATTTGTAAGACACTTTCACTGCCCCATCTACTGTACAAGAACGTGTATTTTATAAGGAGGGGCACTTGCACAGGTGAGGTGTAATAAGAGATGTGAGATTTCAAAGAATCAAAGATAGAATTGACAGAAGATGGGAGCAAACTTGTATGTAGAGATTTATATCATATAGGGGGAATATTTGGAAAAATGCAAAAAAATAATTTCAACTAGAATGTAGAATAATCTCAGAAGCTAGCACAACCCCTCCCCTATCTCCTAGGAACTATAATATTGATAGGAAGAATACAGAACTGAAATGGACTGGGTTTGTTGTTGTTGTTGTTGTTTTTGGGTTTTTTTAGCATATCAATAAACCAAACATATAATGGGGGCAGACAAGATAATAAATATTTTGAAATTTAGTGTTAGAATTTCCAAAAGATAAATTATGAATTGTCCATGAATAGAAAAAAAAGTCAAATATATTTCGGGTTAGAACCGTTCACATCCCCTGGCTGCAGTCTATTACGATGTTGTCTAATTATTACCTGATCTCTAGCTGGCCCGGGAAGGTGTTGGTGAAAAGAAATGTCTGCGCTCTCCAAACAGAAAGTCTCCACTGTTTGGGCAGCTTGGGAATTAGGAGACCATGTTTTGGTCCTGGCTATGTCCTTAATATCCAGGTAGCTTCCTCCTTCCCCTTCAAAATGAAGTGATGGAGGGAAGATCTGGAGGTCTTCCAGACTCCAGAGACTGAAGTCCTAGGAAGTAGAATTCTCTCATTAATTGACCCTCTCCAGTGATATTTACTTAATTTCTCATCTGTGCCAGACGCTGGGGATGCTTTTGAGTCTACAGCAGCTGAAGAGATCATCAGAGTCCTTGCTTCTCTGGAGGTCCCACATTCATGAGGGAAAACAAAACACCAAGAAGTAAGTGAAAATGTGTTTTGCTGATAGCACAACTGTGGTGTCCACACATTATTAAATGCTGCTAATGCATAGAGAGGATAAGAAGCCTGGCTTTGCATTTGGAGTTCGGTGCATAGACCGATAAGCAATGCAGAATTTGCCTTGTCAATCATGCCTAGTTGGCTAGTGAGTATTCACTGTTTGTAGATGCTTAATATCCTGTTCTTTGTAGATTATTCATAGAAATTAGGCAGAATTTCTTCCTAAATGTGGTTGTAATCTGGATATTGTAGAAAGAATAATAACATGAGAAGATGTTGTTTACTTGGTTTTTCTTAGGGTGCCATGAAGAAGAAAAAAACAGAAGAGCAGAGTAGTCTCAGGAAGACAAGGAATCCCAAGATGCCTTATAGGCTTGCATTTAGACTATCTATGAACACCTCAGTGTCCACGATCCTCCTCCATTAACTAGCAAGTGTATCTGTTTGTTCCTAGTTCATGTAGAAAATGTAAAAGCTAGCTTACAATCTCCCTAAATATGAGATGTCACACTGCCTATGAGTGCTGAGCTTATTCATGTATAATCTAAAAAAGACAAACGGTGCTATGACGTGACACTCCACAGCGACCACACTTCTGTAAAATCGCAGGTGTATGGCTTAGGCCACCAGGTAAAAGCACATCCTCAAGGTCATTGATTCTCTTATCAAATTTGATAGGCACGTTGCCACTTCCAGTCATATATAATGCACTTTAAGTAGTTCTGAAAGATAGGAAGCAGAGATGCAAAGCAAGCGGGAAACAGTTCAAGCTGTGGGTGATGACTGGTGTGCACCTCCTTCATACATGTTCTCACCTAGGGGCTGTGGAGATAATGAGGTACCCCACCGGACTTCGTCAGGAGAGGGCTTCTTCTCCTTATGTTGGTTTCACTTCAATTTGGAAAAATCAATAGAACAAATTGTGCTTCCCCAAGAACGGGGATGGCTTGGTCCCCAGACTACTAAGCATACCAGCTTCCAGCAGGACAGCTGCTGCTTACGCAAAGACCCTCTGTGCAGGGAGAGAAAGGGAGAGCAAGGGGAGTGGGGGGAGAAAGTGGGGAGATATGAGGGGCTGAAAGCAATCGAGTGAAGGGAGCTACGGAGTGAGAGCAAGATGCAATCTTTTAAATTTTTTTACCTTTTTTTAAAGATTATAATCACAAAATGTCTCCCTTCCTCTTCCTCCCTCCAACACCCCCCCATACAAATACCTCTTCCCACTCTCCTTTAAGTTCTTCTTTTTTTTTCACTAATTGTTATTGCCGGGTGTACTCTTAATTGATGAGTCAGCTCTCCACACACCTCCCAAACAACTTGAAGCCTTGGGTATAGCCAAATATTTGTTGATGACTAGCATAGTTCTCTATATACCCCTTTCTCTTTTAGCTAGATGCCACGATCTCCCCCATTCTCTACTCTTTCTTTTGAACTGTTTTTAGGCAAAATGCTCATAGGCATCCACTACTTCAATTTATATTAATCATCCATAGCTCCTTAAAGCTAGCATAATAGCTTCTAACTTATAGATATCTGTAGCTGGAGTTTTCCTGTGTCCTGCCCGGTCCTCCACAGTCCAGACAAATCTCTCTCACTTGTGGTCTCTCAGCCACTCAGACCAAAGTAAACACACAGAGGCTTATATTATTTACAAACTGTATGGCCTAATGGTTGAGGCTTCTTGCTAGCTAGCTCTTATATCTTAAATTACCCCATTTCTATTAATCTATGTTTTGCCACATGTTCTGTGGCTTACCAGTCTGCTGTTATGTTGTTCTTCCAGCAGCGGCTGGTGTCTTTCCTCACCTTCTTCCTGTCTCTCTGCTTGGGTTTCCTACCTGTCTCTAAGCTGCCTTACCATAGGCCAAATGGCTTTATTTATCAACCATTCAGAGCAACACATATTCACAGCATACAGAAAGACACCCCACAGCAGATATCCTCTAATTATTCTTAACTTTAGTTATTACCATTAGTCAGACATATGGGTGGTAAATACCCCTTAGACCCTATATATACTTGAAATATTTGTATGATATTTTTGAGACAGAAATACTGATAGAAAATGCAAAAAGAGAGAGTGAATTCATATGCTTAAGTAAAGATTGGTAGGCAGTAGGAATCCACAGGCAGTTTATATGATTTCTGCTCAGATACCTGTTGCAAAGCAGTTGTGAAGGCTTATGCAATAGAACAACACAATACATACATGACCAACCTGGAGTGAGAAACCACCCAGACCCATCCTGCCCACCTCCATAATTTAGGTTTAGTATTTCTTAAGATGTTACTGCTTATATTCTAAGGGTCTGTGTGCTGCTAAGGTCGTACATGAATTTTAAAAGAATCAAGGTATGGGGAAGTAAGCCATATGGGCATTCAACCCAGGTATGATTTTGTAATCTGACATGTAAAATGTTCACCATAGGATTCAAATGTGTGTTTGTGTTTATGTAGGAATTACTCAGATTTGTCTTTGGTCCTCATTGATCCTTACCCTTGTATTCACTGGGAGCAGTTCTTTTTTTTAACTTGTTTTTATTTATTCTTTGTGTCTTTCACATCACGCATCTCCATCTTATTCATTACCCATCCCTGCATATTCGCCCTCTGCCCTTGCAGCACCCCCTCCCAGAAAAAAATTAAGAGAGGAAAGAAAAAAAGAAAAGAAAAACAGGGGGGATCTCATCATGGAAGCTGTAGTGTGACACAGTGAGTCACACAGTAAACCCTTTTGTCCATTGCAGAGTCATTGATCTGGGTCGAGGCCTCTGGTATCTGCTACACTATTGATACTGGGCCTCACTGGGCCTCCTCTTGGTTTTTCCACTGTTGCCCTGTGTTGTGGACATTCCTCTGGTCCCGCAGTCCCTCGGTCGCTCATAAAATAATCATTCAAAGGTTTAATATTAATTACCAATTGTATGGCCTATAGCAGGCTTCTTGCTAGCTAGCTCTTATAACTTAACCCATTTCCAATTAATCTGTAGGTTGCCATGTGGCAGTGGCATTACTGGTTTGCTGGCATGTGGCTCTCCTCTCCTTTCTTCTCTCCGTATATCTGCTTGGATTTCCTGCCTGCCTCTAAGCTGTCTTGCCATAGGCCAATGCAGCTTTATTTATCAACCAATCAGAGCAACACATATTCACAGCATACAGAAAGACATCTGTAGCTTGATTTTTCCGCCTCGCCCACAGTCAGGACAAACCTCTGTCACCCGCCAGTCTCACAGCCGCTCAGACCCAACCAAATAAACACAGACACTTATATTGCTTGCAAACTGTATGGCTGTGGCAGGCCTCTTGCCAACTGTCCTTATCTTGCTAACTGTGCTTTTATCTTAAATTGATCCATTTCCATACATCTATACCTTGCCATGTGGCTGGTGGCTTACTGGCGTCTTCACATGCTGCTGGTCATGGCAGCGGCTGCAGCCTCTCTGGTCATTGCGGCGGCTGCAGCATCTCTGGTCATTGCGGCGGCTGCAGCGTCTCTTTCTGCCTTTCTGTCCTTTTATCCTGCCTAGCCACGGCCGATCAGGTTTTATTTATTAACCAATCAAAGCAACTTGACATACAGACCATCCCCCAGCACAGCCAAGTGCAGACCATCTCAAACACCTGCACTCAGGCCCATGGTCCTAATCATCCTCTATACGGACCTGCTGGGTAACGCCACAAAGAACCTGAGAATGGGCTCCCACAGGACATACAGAACATCCCACAGCACTTCCCCTTTCTTTTTTTTTTAAAAGGAAGGTTTTAACTTTTACACATCTCCAAAGTCAGCTTGGTATATTTGGGAATTTGGGCGTAGCTTCTCTTAACTACTTCCTGCTGGAGGGGGGCGCTGTATCTTATGGGGATGCAAAGAAAATTTTAGGATCATGGAGTAGTCCGTGAGACCGTATCGTCTGAGCCAGTTGCCTTGAAACGATTCTGGATGTTGGATCATCTGGGCCATGGTGTCATCGGAGACCTTTCAGGTGGTCTTGGCTGGTCAAACCTGATGTATCTTAATCTGGAACAAATCCATAGCCTCTGGCTTTCTGTAGAGACAAAAGCAGAATCTCCTTTCCAAAATAACACATCCTTATATCCATATTTTGAAGTCAAGATATCTTTAATATATACATATTGGTTTAACTCAACATCTTTTACGATCAAATGTTTTTCTGCAGTTAAAAATCCCAAAGACAATATAATCCAAACTCTCTGTGTGATATCCATCTTTACATGGCTTATTTTTTATATTACTTTTAACGACTTTATTTTTTTAAACTTTCTATTTCTTATATAACTGTCTATGTTCCTTTTCCTCTCTCTTCCAAGCCCCAGGAACCCGCCAGTAACTCAAACCGGCGGCTGCCGCTCATTTGAGAGAGAGAATTAGGAACTGTGGGGCGTTTACCGACGTCACCGTTCCTGGAGAACTTACCGATGTCACCGCTCCGTGTGTTGAGTTCTGAATCCTCTTTACCACCACTCGAGGATTCTTCTCAGATCACACTTTATTGGAGCGCCTCTTGGTTAAGGGACTTTGTCTTTAGTATTTTTTTTTTTTTTCATAACACCGGCCTTTATCCCTGTTCATTTGTCCTTTTTCTTTAGTCCCTTTTTTTTTTTCTTCCCTTTTTTTCTTTAGCCCTTTTTTTCTTTAGCCCCAAGTTCGGGCGCCAAATGTAGCTTGATTTTTTCACCTCGCCCACAGTCAGGACAAACCTCTGTCACCCGCCAGTCTCACAGCCGCTCAGACCCAACCAAATAAACACAGACACTTATATTGCTTGCAAACTGTATGGCCGTGGCAGGCCTCTTGCCAACTGTCCTTATCTTGCTAACTGTGCTTTTATCTTAAATTGATCCATTTCCATACATCTATACCTTGCCATGTGGCTGGTGGCTTACTGGCGTCTTCACATGCTGCTGGTCATGGCAGCGGCTGCAGCCTCTCTGGTCATTGCGGCGGCTGCAGCCTCTCTGGTCATTTCGGCGGCTGCAGCATCTCTGGTCATAGCGGCGGCTGCAGCGTCTCTTTCTGCCTTTCTGTCCTTTTATCCTGCCTAGCCACGGCCGATCAGGTTTTATTTATTAACCAATCAAAGCAACTTGACATACAGACCATCCCCCAGCACAGCCAAGTGCAGACCATCTCAAACACCTGCACTCAGGCCCATGGTCCTAATCATCCTCTATACGGACCTGCTGGGTAACGCCACAAAGAACCTGAGAATGGGCTCCCACAGGACATACAGAACATCCCACAGCAGACATCCCACAGTAGGCTTGCAGGGCTAGTCCGTTCACGCATGCTCCAGCAGATCATGGATGGGGTAGATGTTGAGATGGGCAACACAAAACCCTGGTTCTGGGCCTGGGTAGTTGTAGGGTTGGTCAGCCCACCAGCTCTCTCTTGTCCTCACCATCAGGATGAGCTCTCCTGCACTGTCTAGGTGAGTTCACCCTTTGCAGTGATGAACAAGGGTGGGCCCAGTTCTCCTGCTTTCATATCCTAAGGGTGGGATCTCTCACACTTATGCCTTCAGAGCCAGTTCTACTGGGCTGCCCAGGCATGGTGTAGGGGCAACCCTCCCGAGTGCTGCAGCAGATGAGGGGCAGGGCTATCTCTCTAGAAGCAGTTCTTAATGATGCCATCCAAATCAATTGACTTATGAGCCCCAAATCTACAACATCACTCAACCTGGTCCTCCTCTTACAAGCTCTATACTCATGAGTGATACCACCCACTAAACCTCCCACATCTGTCATACTTCACATGTCAAATCTGGATGAATCATTTCCTGTCTCAGTATGTTCTGCCTTAAGTATATTCTGGCCAGTGAATTACCACCACAACATATCTGCTCATCAAGACCAAAACAAGGCAAGGAGACAAACAACTTAGTACTTAGTACTATCTACTGATGTGCTCTTCTTCACTCTTTTTCCATCTAAATCTAAGAACTGCCTCTTCAGACAAAACATTGACTGCATGTACTATTTTAGCCATAGACCCCAGAAGAGTAAGCACACACAGTTGCAACAAATATTTGATAACCGTTGATCACTTAATTTGTCAAATATAACAATATATGCAAAATTGTTTTTGCTTCTTATGCTTTCGCTTGGCAAATTTCCTCTCATGCCCTAAGGGATGAGAGTTTTGATAAGACACTTGTTCTGCCATAAAATCTCATTTATTGAACCATCACAGTCCCTTTTGATCTATACACTATAAACCAGAAACGTGGAGTTTTGTTTTGCATTTGTTTTGTTATTTAGCAGTGAATATCACTTAGAAACTGCAGGAATAAGAGATGAGAGATTGGGTAAGGGTTTGGGTCTCACTACCCTATTTTCCTTGGCTTTGAAAGTCAGATTTATCTGCATTCTATATGGTTCTAAAACCACCAGTTGGCATACATCTTGACAAAACAGAAGAAATGAAAACATTGAATTCTTTCCCTGCTGCGCTGTACCTTTTTGAAATGACATTTGCATGTCATCTGTTTCTCTCTGAATATAGGAAACATGTTAGCATTTATGAAATTCCAACATTGATTCCCCACTTTGCCAAACCTTCACTGTCCACAATAGACGTGTCCAAATCTACTCCATCTTAGAGAAATGTATCTCATCTTAGAGAAAAGGCTTTTGCCGTGCACTGTTGTTAACCCTTATCTTTACTGGTGATGACAAGTGTCCAGGAAGAATTACGGGGAGAGGGGAGTCAGTTGGGTTCATGTTCTTTGTGTTTAGTTCTGACAGAGAGATTTACATATCTGAAGGACACAGTCTGGCTCCCAGGCCTGTGAGAGGGGAGAATAACCTGGTTTAATGTATGAATTTGTAGGTACTCGATGCTGGTCTGTGGGCCAGCTGTACTGACAGGCCTGGCAGGGTTGCTGAGAGTGCAGAATTGGGCCCTGTCCCAGACACACATATCACCATCTTCCTGGGTTTTCATTATGAGATTCCCTAGGTCAGTTAAACGAGTATTAAAGCTTGAAATGAAGTCAAGCAATAAAAGTATATGACTGAAAGAATACCAATCAAACATGGAAAGTATTTTTCAAGGTTTTGTTATTATTTGTGTATATCTGTGTGAGTGTATCCCAAGTACCCAGAGAGTCCAGAAGAAGACATTGGATCTCCTCGAGCTATCCAGTGTGGGTGCTGGGAACCAAACTCAGGTTCTCTCAAAGGTAGAAAGGCCATTGCTCCAGCCCCAAGAAAAGTATTTTTTTTTTTTTTATGATAGTCCTAGATGAAAGCTAAACAAGGTCTTAACCAACATGGAGAGGGAAAACTAAAACCAAGAGTTCGATCTACTCAATCATTTCTCTAAAAAGAATCCGTGTTTACCACCGTACCTATCTAAAAGGGTGGAGCCACAAGCACGCATAACCCATCCAGAATCAAAATACTCAGGGACCAAATGCAGCCCCTTCTACCCATGGCCAAAGCTTAAGAGCTCCTCATACACTCGGTGGTTTTTCGTTTTCTCAAGACCCATATTCTAGCTCCATCATGCTTCTTACAGACTCAGAGATGAACATTACTTGGTAACTAATGAAGTTCTGTTCCAATTCCAAAGCGCTTTACTAGTTTGAGCAAGTCTTGTGTGGCTGCATCTGCCCCTCAACCTTGTTATCATGGTTATATACAGATTAAATGAAGAGAAGTCGGGGTATAAAACTTATCATTGGCTCCCCATCCTCTTCCTCTGTGAACACATAGTCTTCCCTCCTTTTACCCTTTGCCTCCTTCTGAGCTTGCCTTTCCCCTTCCTCTCTCCCTCTCTTCCCTTCCTTCTTCCCCCTCCTTCACTGCTCTCCATCCCTTCTCTCCTCCCCTCCCTCCATCTCTTCCTTCTTTATTCCCTCTCTCCTCCTAATTACCTCTGGACCATCATTAGCATGCCTCACAAACATCTCTTTGTTTTAACCATTGCGCAATATGCATACTTAGGAAGTATAATGTAAGAAACTGCCGTGTATGTTCGTCCGGATTGACAAGTATCCTCAGAGAGCACGACCACGATTTCCCTCAAATATAATGAGACGAGGGATTAAGGAATGCCAAAGGGCTAGGATCAAGGGGCAGAATATCCGTTTTCCAGAATCACTGTAGGAGTTTTAAATAGAGGCCATCTTTGTGTCTGACTCTGTGTCCATTCATAAGCAACAGTGGTCCTTCTCTTTTGATAATCTACTGGTGGAAATTCCCTGCATCCTAGCCAGCAGTGAGGAATGTTGCTTAAAGCAGGATTACTGATGCCTTTAAATCATACTGTGTAAAGCTGCCTCTGTACGGAAGGAAAAACAAAACCTAGCTCGATGTTTTTTTAAAGTAGAGGGCATGCATCTTGAGAACGAGGGGGGGCATAGCAAGTGCATTAAATTGCAAATTAGAGACTTCCAGAGACTTCTAGGCCTGCGTTCTGCTTACTATAATGCCAAGTGAAGGCTGGGGATGTGACTGAGTTGGGCAGTACTTCTCTAGCAAGCCCAGTACCGGAAATAAAACCAGGTGGTTTCCTTCATGTCCCGGATCCCTCATTTCTTTAGCTGTACAAGGACAGATTCTGTCTTACAAGTCCTTTCAACTCCAGCCTCCTTTGTTATATGGAGATGATTTCAAAGGGAAGACCTAAAGTGAGTTTTAAAGGAAATTAACAAATGAACAGAGGAAGGAGCCTGGGATAAAATAGCTGCAAATGCCTTGGTTAAATGGATACCCAGTTCTTGCCTAAGAACAAATGAGATCAGTTGAACTGAGGAATTCCTGCCGTGCTTGTGGTCTCTGGTTCTGTATGAGGAGGAGGCTGCCCTTCCCTCTTTCCTCCCCAACAGGTTAGAACCTCATCTGGTAACTCTGCTGAATTTCAGCTGTGGGCTCGGGGCCTGGGAATGGAATGGGTGTGCCTGGGGGAGGGGGTGTCCATTGCGGGGAGCCAGGGACTGTTGAGACCAGTGTTCTCTGCAGCTTCCTAAAGACTGCGTGACAGCTCTCCTCCAGCGTGACCTCACTGCTTGCTCTCCTCATACTTCCTGTGCGAATGGAAGAGGGGACAATGAGGATGGCCTCAGCAAGGGTTCCAATCACTCTCCGCAAAGCCTTGCAGCTTGACGGAAACAGTCCCCTTGTTTGAATCTTGGAAGACCGAGAACTGGAGAGGAAGGACGCGCACCTTCCTGTGTTGTCTTTCAATACAATTATTTCAGGGATATTATCTGCAACATCAAGTCTAAAAGCCTTTGCCACTGGCTCCTCTTTCACTTCAGCGGAGGCCGAGCAAACTCTACGGTTCAAAGGTCACACTTCTTCACAAGGCTGCTCAGTGGAAAGGCCTGTGTTCACACAGAGCAGTGCCCTGTAGCATTTCATGCTCTTTAGAGTGCTCACTGTTGGCAGGGCAAAACCATTGTAATTCTTTCCACAGCTGCCGAGGAGCCTGTGTGTGTCACGTCACCAGGTCCAGTGGAAGTCAAAAGGCCACAGTTCCAAACAAATCTAGGTCCAGTTACATTAAGACTCAGAAATTCGAGACGACCAAATTTCATATGCTCACATCAAAATGATCTTATTTCTAGAAAGTACAAGTTGAATGTGTTGTAGCGCTGTGTGAAATATGCATCACATTTACTAATTTCATTCGACAGTGGTTTATTTGGCTAGAACGAACAGTACTGTGCATGTGCCAGGAAGATTGCTATTTAATAAGCAGGGGAAAAAATGGAGCTCATAAATGTTTGTGGAGGACTGGAATGTTCTACACTAAGATGAAATTTCAGTGATGTATTATTTAAAAATTATAACAACACTTTGGAATTTGAAATGTCTGATTACTGTGGACAATAAAGCTATGTACAAACAGCTTCTGTTCTAGGGAACTCAGCAGCTCTGGTCTCTCCACTGCACGCAGAGGAGTTCAAACTCACCACAAATGGACAAGGCTTTCCAGCGGGCTCCTGTCAGTCAGCCACAGGGCTTCGGCGGGAATTTGTGTTTCTGAAGCATTGGGCAAAGGATAGCAAAGTAAACACACAGGGAAAGGTTGAAGGGGCTAAGAGATCTTCAGCCAGAAGTTGTCAGCAAGCTGCTGGGGTGGAATGTCAGCAGCAGCAACGCGTGTTCTCTGGGTGCAGGCAGGAAACGGCATCTCTAAGCACGTCTCATTACTCAAATGCATGAAAGTACTGACGGGAACAGCTGGGCTTTTTCAGAGCTTTTACCCTTCAGTTAGTCTGGATAAAGTAATGTGCTCTAAAGCTAATTGTAGGTTGTTTTTAAATACAGAGTGAGGGATCTCCAGTTTATGAGCCTTCTTTTTTTTTTCCTGAAAGGATAAAAGTAGCAGTAGTGTGTGTGTGTGTGTGTGTGTGTGTGTGTGTGTGTGTGTGTGTCTAAGTTTGGGGTAGATGAATGTGTATGTGTGCATACATTTGTATGAGCACATTTGTATGAGCACATCTTATTTCTAGAAAGTACAAGTTGAATGTGTGTGAGTGTGTGTATCAGTGTGGGATAGATGAATGTGTGTGTGCACCCATGTGTATAAGATGGGGTAGGTGAATTGTGTGAGTGTGTGTGTTTGTGAAATATTGCATATGTGAATGTGTGTATGACTGTGTGTGTGCATCCATGTGTCTGAGAATGGAGTGAATATGTTTACGTAAGTGTGCACATGTGTGTATGAATGTAAGGTGGCTAAATGTGGCTGTGGTGTGATTGTGTGTATTTGTGATTTATGGAATGTGTGTATGACTCTGTGTGCATATACACACATGTCTATGTATGTGCATGAGTGTAAGGTGAGTAGTGTGTGAAAGTGTGTATGTGTGTGACAGTATGTGAATGTGTGAATGACAGTATATGTATGTACACATGAGTGTATGAGTGTAGGGTGAGTGAATGTGCAGGTGAATGTGTGCAGTTGCCTGAGTGTATGTACATGTTAGTGAATGTGTGGGTATGTCTGTATGAGTGCTTATCAGTGTTCAACAGATAAATGGATAGCAAAAGTGTAGTGCATCTACACAATGGAATTTTATTCAGCCATAAAATATGAAATTTTCAGGTGGATCTAGACAATATCATAATAAGTGGGGCAACCCCAGCTCTGAAAGACAAACATTCCATGTATCTATCATATGTGGATGCTAGCTTCTAATTCACATACATTTGTATTTGTGCAAGTGAATATGCATAGAGGCAGGAAACGGGAAAGAACCACAAGAAAGATGGGAAGAGGGTGTAAGAAAGATGCATGGACAATGTAGTAGATAAGTGTGACTCTAAGGTATAAGGGAAGATATTGGGGATAGAAATACCTAACCAGGAATGAGGAGGAGAAAAGTAAGAAGTGGGGAGACTCAGAATTTTAATAAACCTGAGTGAAAACGCATTAAGAAAACATGCTACTTTGTAAGATAAATTTTAGAAGTGGCTACATATCCAGGAGAGGGATTTCTGTATTATGTGGTAGTTCCACATTTGTTTGCATTTGTTTTTAAAGGTTTGTTTTTATTTTGTGCTTGCGAGTCTTTGCCTGTGTGTATGTATGTGTACCACCTGATTGTGTCCATGGAGGCTGGAAGAGGGCAACAGAGCCCCTAGAACTGTGGTAAGTGGCTTTGAAGGTGCTGGGAATTGAAACCAGGTCCTCTGCAAGAGCAGCTAGTATTCTTAACTGCTGAACCATCTCTCCAGCCCCTTATTTTTATTTTTGGGGGAGTTTTCATACTAGCACTCATAATGGTTATACTATTTTATACTCCCACCATGGGTGGGCCACTGTCCATGCCCTTCGCTCCAATCCCTGACCAAAACTTGCAGGTTTCATCATCTTTTTGATAATATCTTTTCTAACAGGTGTAAGATAACATTACACTGTGGTTTTAGTTTTCAATTCCTTGACGATTGGGGATATTGAGTGCTTTTGATGTACCCATTGACCATGTGTGTGTATCCACATCTTATGCCCATTTTCAATTGGGTTATTAGCTTCCATACTATTGAGCTGAATTTTTTATGTGCATGGGAAACCACCCCCTTGCTAACTGTATTTCTCACACTCTGTAGTTTGTCTCTTCATTCAGTTGATTGTTTCTCTAGTTATACAAAAAAACTTTTCCATGTGATATAATCCCAATTGTCAAAGTTGGGGACTTTTTATCTCTGTTTACTTCTAGTAAGTTTCACAGAGCAAGGCCGTTGTTTTAAGTCTTTAGTCTATTTGAGTTGATTTCTTTTTTTTTTTTTTAACATGGCAGAATATTTATCTAATCTCCGTAATAAACCTCATCCTCACATTCCCCTTTATCTGACAGCCTCCACACACTGACAAAATGGCACAAGCCGGTAGGACCACAGAAACCACGGCGCTTTAGCCCAGCAGGTGTGATAGCCACCGTGGCTTAGTTCTTGCCATGGATGACGTACAGGGGAGGTCTTTCCATTTCACGTCTCAAGCCTGGCCGCTCAGAAGCAAAAGCTGAGCTCTACAGGACTCCAGATGTCTTCTGTTCTTCTGCCGCCTGGCGCCTGGCACTGCGCAGCTGGAAATAATGGTAGGCGCGCACGCTGCAGAGGTAACCTCCGTACACAGTGAGGAGCATCATGGAGGCAGAGAAGGTCTTGTAGCCAATTCAGCTGGATGCTGCAGCTCGGCCACTTCAGGGCGATTCCTACTGAGTCTGTCACTTGCAGTCCGAGTCGCTCAGAAATTACCCCAAGCGCCTCAGTCACTGGTGCACAGTCCTGGTCGTGACCCCTGCACCCCTGCGAAAACCTACCCCCTAGGGCGGGGCCCGGCTTCTTGAGTTGATTTCTTACTATCATATGACAAAAGGGTAGGCATTCGTCTTTCTACATCTGAATATTTAATTTTCACAGCACCATGTATTGAACACATTTCCCATGCTGTGTGTTTTTGACAAGTATGTAAGTAATCAACTGACTATTAAGTGCACAGATTTATTTCTAGGTTCTCTAATCTTTTCCAGTGGTCTATGCATCTTTTTTAAATGTCAGTATAATGTCATTTTGATTACTATAGCTTTGCAATATATTTATGATCAGGTAGTATGATGTCCCATTGTATTCCTCTTGCTAATGATCTCTTTGGAAGTTTTAAACTTTAGTAGAACTTTCAGAGTTGTTGTATCCACTCTAAGAAAAAAAGAGGTAAGTCCAAGCCCTTCCCCCTGCCTCAAGGCTGCACGAGGTGTCCCATCATAGGTAGTGGGCTCCACAAAGCCCATTCATGCAGCAGAGATGGATTCTGATCCTACCGCCAGGGGGCCTCCAAAGCAGATCAAACTACACAACTGTCTCACCATGCAAAGGGCCTAATCCAGTCCCATGTAGGCTCCACAGCCTTTGATCCAACTTTCATGAGTTCCCTCTAGTTTGGTTTGGTTGTCTCTGCATGTTTCCCCATCATGATGCTAATGCACTTGCTCATAGAATCCCTCTTCTCTCTCTTTGACTGGACTACTGGAGCTGTGTCTAGTGATTGGCTGTGGATCTCTGCATCTGCTTCCATCAGTCATTGGAGAAAAGTTCTTGCCTTCTTCTGGGAGGGAGTGGGGGATGGGCTGGGAGGGGAGGCTGGGGGGTGAGAGGAGGGAAGAGGGGAATCTTTGATTGGTGTGTAAAACGAATGAAAATTTTTTTCTTAATACAAAAAAGAAAGAAATACTTTTTGAAGTTTACTAGAGAATGTATCAAACATTTAGATAACTAGTGACAACGTTTTATCAATATCAGTTCTTCTAATTCATGAACACTGTACATCTTTGATTGGTCATATCTTCTTTAGTTGTTAATCTAAATTGTATAGATTTCATTAATGTATTTGCTACATTTAAAAAAAATGAAATTGTTTTCTTCATTACATTTTAGGTTGTGCATTGTTAATGTGTGGAGATGCTCTTTATTTTACATCTTAATTTTAGAGTGTGAAGCTTTAACAGTTTTGTTATTAGTTGATGGGTGTTTTGTTTTTTTTTTTTTTTATTAGAATCTCTATGGTTCCCTACATATTTGCAGACAAGGAGGAGTTAACCCCTTCCTTTCCAATGTCTTTCCCTTTACCTCCTTGCTCTGGCTATTAGTAAAGTCCCATGTTGTTTAGAAGGGGTGAGTATAGTCGTCCTTATCTTTTCCCAGGTATTAAAGGAATGAATGTCTTCCAGCTTTTCCCACTGATCACAGTATGAGAGGCAGGCTTCCATATATGGTCATATTTCATTTTTATTGAATACATATTTCCTGTATGTAGTATGTTGGTCTATTTTTAAATACTGTTGGATTTTGTTAGATTATTTTCTGCATCTTATAAAGTGTCCACATGGCTTTTATCCAATTTTGTTAGTGAAAAGCACCTCATTTAGATTTGTATATGTTGAATGCATGCTCTGTTGGGATAGATCCTCTTTAATCCTGACAAATGGTCCTTCAGTATGCCACTGAATTCAGTTTTCTAATATATCTATGAGATTATTTTTTCATCTGAGTTCATCAGGGACATTGGCTGACAATTTTCTTTTATTGTACTATCCTTGTCTGATTTTCTTGCTAAGATAATCATGGCCTCATCAAACATGTTTGGGAGTTTTCCTTAAGCTTTGGGGATTTGGGTAAGAATTTTTTTGTTTAATTTTGTTTTGGGGGGATAAAATTTTAAGAAGGACTACTATTATATGTTTAGTGGAATTCAACAAAAAAAAATCTGGGCATAAACTAGTGAAATAGACATTAGAAGAACAATAAAAGAATCAATGAAACAAAGACTTGGTTCTTAGAAAAAATAAACAAAATTAAGGAGCTCTGAGGACAGAGAAAAGTGAGGAAAGACTAGACTGTTTGCTGGTGAGCAGGTTTTCATCACTGAAACTCTGCACTCACTACAGCTGACAACAACGCTAACGTTTTCGGGAAATCACTGTTGTGTTCCTGCGTGGTACAGAGCCACAGTGGACACGTGTCTGTGTCCTCTTTTGTATAACTATATCAAGGTTGAAATAATACAAATAAAACTTGCAAAAGTTACAATTTGCCCAATCTAGCATAATTGGATATCTGTGAAAGCCTCAATACATCAAGAAAAAAAAATAATGACAATATCACCTGCAAGAGTGTTCGTGTGTCCCTCTGTCATCCATCCAGCCCTCCATTTTACCTATAGGCAATTGTTGTCTGTTTTCTGTCTGGTATCATTTGCATTGTTATAAGTGGAATATGAAGCAAGCATTCTCCTATTTCCAGATTTTTTTCCACTGCACATAACTCTGCCATTCACTCTCCAGTGTAACATTTGCATTAATGTAACTTCTTCACTGCCCAGCAATCCCCTTTGCATGGCTATGTGACAATCTGTTGGTGCCTTCTAATTTTGATGGGAATATGAGTAGTTATCTGCCATTTTACAACCGATTGAATAAATACAAATCTTCATTTCTCCATCTCCTTGACAAATTACCCTGGCTGACTTTAAAGCTTTTACATGTAAGTCATGATATGCCACTGAGAATTTAACCTGCTGCTGGTTATATATAGATGTCCATGAAAGTACACTTTTCTACTCAAAATTTTACTTATCACAGGCATGCTTTTTTCTTTAACTTTCTTATTTATTCTTTGTGTCTTTCACATCATGCATGTTGATCCCATTCATTTCCCTGTCCCTTTGTATCTGCCCTCTGCCTTTACAACACCCACCCATCCCCCCAAAAAAATTAAAATAAAATTTAAGAGGAAAAAAAAAACAGAGAAAGGAAAAATCAGTCTCGTAGAAGCTGTAGTGTGGCACAGTGACTCACACAGTAAACCCTTTTGTCCATTTATCCTTACTTGCAAATGTTCAATTTCGAGGCTTCTAGTTTCGGCTGCACTATAGATGCGGGGCCCTCACAGGAAAACTCTTGGCACAGGATAACTCTTGGTTATCCTGCTGTTGCTCTGTGTCCTGGGTATCCTACAGCTTTGGGTCTGCAGGACCAGTCAGTCCCTTCACGAATGCTCCAGCAGATCACAGATAGGGTGGATGTTGGGGTGGGCCAACTCACAACCCTGGTTCTGGGCCTGGGTAGTTGCAGGGTTGGTCAGCCACCAGCTCTCCCTTGTCCTCACCACCAGGGTGAGCTCTCCTGCAATTCCCTGGCTAGTTCACTTCTTGCAAGTGGGTGGAGCCAGTTCTTCAGCTTCCAAGTCCTCAGGGTAGGATCTCCCACATCTCTCACCTTCAGGGCCAGCTACTGAGTTGCCTAGGTGAGGCGTGGTGTAGGGGCCTCACTCTCCAGACTGCTTCAGCTGATGAGGGGCAGGGACAGCTCTCCTGCTCTTATGACCTCAGGGACAGCTCTCCCACCTGCCTCAGGCGTTGATGGGCAAGGGGGAAAGGTCATCTGTCTCCCACACATACAGGCATGCTTTTCAAATGAGAAATGCCACTCACTCATTTGTGATCAGGCATTAATTGGGAGGTGGACGCTACATCATACCCTGACATTCTATGTGAACAGCAGAGGTCTTTACTCAGTAGCTCTCTGAAACCACATTCCCCACCCTCAAAAATATTTCCCAGCATGCCTCAAGGCAGCCACTGGCAATCAATCATCCCTGAAACAGGAGGGGGATTGTACTAGCCTTCTTTGCTTTAGGTTCATGGTAAATATTTCCCAGCAAATTGTATTTGCCCAATTTCTAAAAATAAATTCACATTCCTATAATAGCTGAAGAAAATAATGAAACACTGAGGCACTGTGCCCAGCAATGCCCATTCTAGATCTTTCCAAGTTTACTAGACACTGTCTCCCAACTTAGAGAAAATTAACTGAGCATATCGCTAAACAAAGTGTACATACGGAGAAAAACAAAGATTCCTTTTCGAGGAAAGGCGTTTCTTTCTTGCCTGCTTCTCCTAAAAGTGCAGATCTGGAAGCAATTTAGCAAATCTATTGCATGTAAATTATAATTAACTTTGGACAGAAATCATTTTTTTAAAGAGGTAGATAAAGTCAAGGACAGGGAGATTGTGTTCAAACATAAATGCCAAGTTCAGTGAGGCAGAAACAGACCAACTGTAGTGCCAACTCTAAATCCATGCTAGGCTGTTCAAATTGCTGTTACTGTCCAAAAATGTTGCATTGCTATTTTACAGTAACAAAACCTTACGCATTTATGACTTTGATTACTCAAAGTTCTTCTGAATATAATCATTTGAATTCATTCTCCAGGTACATAAAATTGAGCTGAATAAAACTCATACACTACAAATGCCAAACACAAAATGCTCTATCCAGCTGGGCTATGGTGGCGTATGCCTTTCATCCCCCAACACTCAGAAGGCAGAGGCAGGTGGATTTCTGTGAGTTTGAGGCCAGCCTAGTCTACAGAGTGAGTTCCAGGACAGCCAAGGCTACACAGAGAAACCCCGCCTCAAAAAAAAAAAAAAAAAAAAAACCAACAAAACAAAACAAACAAACAAAAAACAAAAAGCACTATCCATCTCAGTTAATGATATCATTCTTGGAGTAAAATCGATAGCTTGAAGAAGCAGTAAAAATATTGCTTAAGCAAACAGCGGTGTTTTGCAGTACCCACTCTTCTGGGGTTGCATTCTCAGTGGCTCACCTGTGGCTCACAGCTTTTGGTTAACGAACAACCAACCAACATGTCCATCACTCCAGCCTATGGATGGCTAGAGAAAAATTAACAAGACGAAAGAGAATTTTGAACTAAAATCTAAAATAGAAACAGAAGCTGAATCTCCCTGCCTGTCAAGCAATCTGTGACTCTCAACTGTTCCTTGGGGATGAGGATTTAGGGAGCATGCTTGTGCGGAAAAGCCAATCTGTTGACCAGTGAGCCAGATGACAAGCATTTGCCTCTGTGGGGATCGTCACACTGTTGTATCACAATTTTCAGCTAGACATGATCCTGGTGAAGCCTACAAGAGCATCCTTTTATCGGCCATTGTCTCATAACTCCCTACATCTGGAACCAGGTCAGGAGGACAGCTGTGGTCAGCAGGAACTCTTTTCTCCATGGAATTAATTTCTCTTAGGCGTTGCCCCAGCAGATCGTGTCACCCTGGTCACTCTTATTCCTCAACCTAACTGTTGCACCTTCTCTGTCTCGTCTGAACTCCTGGCACTATTTTCCAGTAGCCAAGACCTTTGTTTTTCTTCCTTCTCTTCCCAGTTTAAGAATTTTGGATGGACCCGACGTATCAATATTTCCATACCTTTCACGGCCCCTCAGCCTGCTGCAAGCTGTGTTCTACACTTCCCACAATGCTCCTTTGCCTATTCCCTCAGTCACCAAATCACCAAGTAGGGCAATGTTAAAACCTGAATGGAATATTCCCCATTGCCCCACCTACGCTCCACTCTGCTCTCAGCTCAGGGACGCTACCCTGTGTGAGCTGCATCAAAAGTCCCTGTCCCCCCAACCTCCAATCCATCGTGTCAATGGGGAGCAGCAGGCTGTTTCTCCAGCCTCCAGCCTCCTGCCTGCCTGCCTGCCCGCCCACCCGCCATGCCGGGGTTTGACCGCAGCTATTCGTCATCTCACAACCACAAACCCATAGAGGATGTCAGGAAACCTCCCCTTCTACAACCATCCCTGCTTCTCTTCCAATCCTGTCATGAGTAACACTGCTCAAGAGGCCAGGGGTTTCCCTGGAGCCATCTGACTGGTGCCAATCCTTGACATCATTTGTCTTCCAATGGAGTTTGATAGTGTGAAGTGTCTGCTCCCTCGCGGCGTCCTCTCATTTCATTTCTTAGATTGCACCTTTTTTTTTTTATTTTGTTCATGACAGTGTTTCTCTGTGTAGCCCTGGCTGCCCTGGAACTTGCTCTGTAGACCAGGATGGCCTCAACTTACAGAGATCTGCCTGCCTCTGCCTCCTGAGTGCCGAGATTGAAGTCATGCACCACCATGCCCCGCTGGGTTCTAACCCAGCTCTTGGCTGGTGGTTTTCATTTTTGACAGTTTCTTTTTCAGTGGCTTTGGGGTTTGATTGCCATATTTTCTTCATGTTTCTTTAGGAATCTTGATCCCATAACTTAGTTTTAATGCCACCAAAGTACAAAGTACACAATTGGATATAGAGTACTACTCAGTACATGTTTATATGATAATGTACCTAATATATGAGTGTGCACAGTCATGATCACCAAATCCTGTCTTTCTCCATATCAGCCCGGGTTCTCCCTGTGTGTGTATTCCTTACTCTGCTGTCGCACGAGTCTTAAAAGCTCTCGCCAGTTCCTCAGCTGGTCCTGTTTCCTCAGACTGGAAGCCTCTGAGTCCTCATCCAGAATGAATCTCAGCTGAACTGTGGCTAGAAGCCTGAAAGCTTAACCAGCCAAATGCGTCTAGTTCCTGTTCTTCATGCCTTATATATCTTTCTGCTATCTGCCATCATTCCCTGAGATTAAAGGCTCGCTTTCTGGGATTAAAGGCGTGAGTCACCATGCTTGGCTGTATCCTTGAACAGATGGATTTCTGCCTCTGGAATGCTAGGATTAAAGGCATGTGCTACCACTGCCTATCCTAAGTATCTAGTGGCCTTTCTGTTCTCTGACCCCAGATAAGTTTATTAGGGTGCACAATATTTTGGGGAACACAATACCACCACACTCTGCACTGAAACAGCTGCACTAGAATATATCTCAGACTCAGCATGTGTAAAGTGGGATGGATCGCCTTTATCTACAAATCTAGAATCAACCTTGAGTCTTCTACTTAGAAGACCTGAAGCCGGGCTAGAGAGATGGCTCAGAGGTTAAGAGCACTGGCTGTTCTTCCAGAGGTCCTGAGTTCAATTCCCAGCAACCACATGGTGGTACACAACCATCTACAATGAGATATGGTGCCCTCTTCTGTCCTGCAGGCTGAACATTCACTGTATAAATAAATAAATAAAATTAAAAAAAAAAAAGAAGACCTGAAGCCTATCCACCTAACCTCTTTAAGTTCTTATTTTTATTTGTGTATGTCTGTGTCTGTGTGCCTGTGTGTATTCGTGTCTGTGTGTGTGTGTGCGTGCCTGTTTTGTGTGATCTTTGTCTCTGTGTGTGTCTCTGTGTGTGTCTGTGTGCCTGTGTGTGTGTGTGTGTGTTTGTGTGTGTGTGTGTGTGTGAGTATCTGTGTGTGTGTGTGTGTGTATGTTTATGCAGTTAGTTCTCCCTCCCATGTAGTTTTCAAGGATTGTGCTCAGGTCATCCAGCTGAGAGGCAGGTGGCTTTCTCTTCTGAGCCATCCTGCAGGACCATCAATCCCTGCTGTTCTTACTCTATTATCACTGACCTTGTGAGTAAAGTTCACATGTTAAAGTTGTACTTCTTAATACTCTAAAGTATTATCTTATTTGGCAATTGAGTGTTTAAGTGTTCACAGAAATGGCCAAGCTAAAATGGGACCATTAAAGTTGGTCCTAAAAATTGAGTGGTGTCCTCACATGTGGGGAGATTTGGACACAAGATATGCGTGGAGGAAAATTAATATGAACAAACAGAAATCTATGGAAGCAATCTTCAAGCCAAGAAGACAGGCTTGAAACAACCCTCCCCCCTCACAGGCCTCAAAAGGAACCAACGTTGACAACATATTAATTTTGGACCCATACTCTCTCTGGTATGGTAGCTTATCATGGCAGCCCTCACAAACTAATAGGCGTTGTGACTCAACAACCACTTTCTAGATTTTTTCCCCCTGATTTTCCATTCCATCAAATATTTACCAGACCCTCTTACCCAGATTCTGGTAAATTTGCATTGGACCTGACATTAGTTATCGGTTATTATTAAATTTAATTCTCTTGATGTCATTTCAGTCTAGTGAGTCAAGATACAGATGAATGACTAATGTTACATTTCTCCTTCAATATTCTGAGTCTTGAAAATAATTCATTACATTTAAATTTCAATTATGTTACTTGAAGCTTAATGTGATTCTACTGACTGTACCAGTTTTTACAAATCATGCTCTGCTTTCCTCTTAGAATTTCCTCTGCACTTCAATGTGTCTTATATACTTATATACTTTTCTCAGAATATTTAAAACTTGTCAATCACTGGAGAAGTTCCAGAGTGCAGCACATCATCCCATATACTGGAGACAGTAAAGGGATGGGTCATCAAATACAGTCCCTGACTACAGATGGACAAAAACATAACATGCATCTCTGGACTTCCTAATCTCCCTAGAAATCCTCAGGATAAACTAAGAGGAAGGGGAAATCCCATCTGATAGGGTTAGGTGCTTACATCAGAATTTAGGAATTTTTAATATGCTAGTACAAGCTGTGATTTCACAGCAATTTTCTAATTTATATAAAGACGTTTTTCACAGAAAGCAACTGATAGGACACCATCTAGCTCACAGACCTCAGCCTGAGAATCTGCAAAATAAGCTGAAGCCCTGAGCCAAGAGCCTCCGGAGCACAGCTTGGCTCTGTCCACATTTTCACAGAGAAAACCATTTGTCGGTGACTCCTTTCCTCACTAGAAGTGACCTCTGCAGAGGAAAAGGCTGGCTCCTGTTCTCCCTTTAAGTAATAAGAACTCTGTTGTATGATATTGTGTTTGTGTTCTGGCAAATAAAACTTGCCTGGAGATCAGGGAAGCAAAGCAGCCACCAGTGACTTCTTAGCTCTCTGGATCCTCAGACCAAGAGGGTCTGACATCCTGTCTCCACCTCCCGATTGTGCTGGGATTAAAGGTGTGAGCCTCCCAAGTGCTGGGATCAAAGATGTGAGCCTCCCAAGTGAAGGGATTAAAGTCATGAGCCTCCCAAGTACTGGGATTAATGGTGTGCACCACCACCACCACCACCACCACCACCACCACCACCACCACCACCCAGCCTCTATGGTTAACTAGTGGCTAGCTCCGCCCTCTGATCTCCAGGCAAGCTTTATTTTTCAGAACACAACCAAAGTATCATACAACAATTCAACAGAGCTGCTGGCAAGCACATGGTCTTTATAGCATGACCAAAGCCAAATAGCACATATATATAGACTTAGTGTCTGATTTTGACTGCCTAGAATTGACACCTAAGAGTGGGACCTAAGAGAAGAAGATTGATGATCATGTGGGCTAAGGTTTCTGAGAAGCTGTGAGCATCTCACTGGCCCTGGAAAACAGACCAAGAGAGGGCAATTAAGGAGAGGATGAAGTAAGAAAATTAACAGAAGTTTAGTGGATAAGCGTGTATTCAAAATGGTTTCCATATGCTCCAAAATTAGAAAGATAAAATACTTGGGATCAGAAACAGTATTTTTGGAATTTAAGATTTATAAGTAATGAAAGAAATGCAACAGACATATGCAAAGATCTGGAGATCAGATTCCAGCTCAGACCAAACTGGAATGATCCAGGCTCTCTGTAGCAGAATGGGGAAAAGAGAAAAAAAAAAAAAAAAAGGCAGACATGTCTGTCTTTGGAGAGGGTGAGATCAGCACTGTGTTGATGTCAGTGGGTGTAGAATAAGAATGGAGAAGAGACATAGAGGGGCACCTGTAGACTTAGAAATCAATAGATAGTACCACTGCTGACAACGGGGTACACTTTCAAAGGGTTGTGTGAAATGTTTAAAAAAGGAGACATTATCTATAACGGAAAGAGCCTGCTTTTTTCTGCCTGAGAAATGAGCTGGAGAAGGAAAAGGATTCCACTTGGGCACTTTCTCAGCAAGGGGAAGAAGCTTAGCAACTGAAATCTGGCTAAGAAAATGAGGACTTTGGCTGCAGCAGGATCAGAGCCGAGACGTGGTCAAGATATTAGCGGGACTGTACATGTGGCAGCTGGTTGAGAATATGTCATTATTCTTTATCAGACAAAAGAAAAAGAGCCAGAATAAAAAAGCACAAGAAACACAGACAGATACAGAGACACGCATACTTCATGCACACAGAAATCCCATAAAAACACAAAATCAGAAACCCGCACAAAAGACCTGCAGAATTTAAAAAATACCAAACAAAACAATATGAGACATAAACCCTCCCAAAATACCATTGAGTTCATCTTGTGTTGGCCGTCTACTGCTGGATATGGAGCCTACCCTTAAATGTGGTCTGTATCCCCAGGGAGACTCTCTTGGAGAAAATTAATTTTCCCTTTGTGAGCAGTTGTCAGTTGGAGACAACCTCTGGGTTAGGAATGGGGGCTGGTGTCCACTTCCCCTCTCAGCACCAGGACCCCATCAGGCTTAGATCTGAGCAAGTCCTGTGCATGCTGCCACAGTCTCTGTGAGTTCATAAATGCACCATTACACATTGAATGGAATTTTCTGGGGGAGAAATTAGACTTCTGCCACTTCTCAGAAGGATCCATCTGTCAGGCAATCATTTGTTCCTATAGATAGACGTTGATTCAAAGACGGGCTTTTGACAAGTGGCATGAGATGGGGAATTGACTGTCTTTGTGGGGCAGACGGCTTACTAAACAGGAATTCAAAGCAAATAACCATGCATGGTTCTCCAATTGCAAGATGCTTAGTTTGGGGCTCTGCCGAGACTTTTCAGTTTCCAGTTCTGGACTTAATAATATTGAACTTCAAGAAATCTGTTTTATATTTTAGACAAAATTAGCAAATGAGGTTAAGGCCATTAAGGAATAAAGTGTATGTTTTCTAAACTCCATTTTATTTCAGTCATATGTCTAAGCAAGTTGAAGCATAAGGCAAAACTGTGGAGATAACTGGTTTCTTAAAGAATACTTTTTACAACTTTTCCTAATTTTAAGAATAAAAAAACAATTAATGACAGCGGTTTATTAAACCAGCTCATGATTCACTTAAGTGAATTTGGAAGGCAGTTGAGTAATGATTTCATAAGTACTGTCTAGACAGGAAGCTCGGGAGGCACACCTGTGACTCCCAGAGCCTCTGATAAATCATGTCTACGAGACGCTCTTGCTTGAAGCATAAAAGCCCGTCACTCGCAATATCCACAGCTATGAATCTAGAGACCAGGGATGCTGAGTGCAGTCATTGTGCTCAGATCACAAGTGTATTGACGCCCGCAGATCTTCTGAAGAGCCCTTTGCCTCTGTGTTAGTGCAGAGTGTGTGCTCCAGAGGGGCTCGGGGAGGGCCGCTGTGGGGATATGAAAAGTGTGGACCATCTGTTAAGTTTCCACTCCATAAAGTCTCACTGCCCTCCTCCGTAAATCAATCCCAGGGGGCCTTCCTTTCTTTTCCTCCCTATACCATCCATGCAACTGACATTTGAGGTTCTGTCTCTCTCCTAGTTTAGCCCTTGAGAATTACTGGTGTTGGGAGAGTACTATAGGCCGATCCACTGTGTTGGAGGCAGGCGTGCAGCCCGGCTCCTCGGAGTTATCTTGGTGCATGTGTGTCATGATCTCATGGAAATGTCAAGTTTGTCACAGCAAGGATGCTAATTAAAATATCCTTCAAGCAATCAGAAATGTTTTAGTCATCTTTAAGCCTTGGGTTTCAGCAGTTAACGCCTTCATCAAAGGAATTCTATGGACTCTTCCCAATACATACTGAAGAGGAAGATTCTGACCCCACACCTGCTCCTCCCTGCCTTTGAACCACTCACGCTCTGGAAACAATTCCATAACTTAAGTTGCCAAGCAGACTAATTTGATACTTTTGCCAATAATAATATTGCCTCTAAATGAATATCTGTATATGTACTTGCCTACTCAATGCACTAATAAATAAACCACACACACACACACACACACACACACACACACACACACACACACACATATAATCACTGCATACATATAATGTGGTCATAAAGTATTGATAATATAAAATGGTTACTATCAAATATGAATCAATATCACTGTTCTTTCTAAAAGCAGAACCGATGGTTGAGAGTCTATTGATGGATGGGTTACTGTTTTATTATGCCCTTCTTCGTGCTCATCAGAATGAGGATCTGGGTGTCATGCAGTAGGGAAGTTGAGTCCTGGAACGCACGCAATGGGCACTGACCACCTGATAACACTTTGTTAGTCCTTAAAGAAAGACAAGATACATTCTTACACTCCTCAAAGCCAGTCCTGAGCCCAGGGTCCATGTGGGTCCCATGGGACTTTGCAGACTGGTTTAGGACTTTCCAGAGCTCCTGTGACCTAGCATTCAGGCAGACTTTAGCAAACAGCTTCCACGCTGAACTCCATTCCTCCTGACGCTTACTCTTCTGGTAGGCTGCAGTCCTTGCACTTACACGAAGTTCTACCACACGTTGTTTCCTAATGGGTAACGTTCTCAAGGAAGATAACAATCGAACTATGTGGAGATGCTGATCCAGCCCATCAATCAGACCTGAAAAAATCCAGAAGATTAACAAAACACAGGAAATAATCAGCTAAACAACCCATATAAACTGAAACTCAACATTTTATATTTCACAAAAAAAAAATAGATATTTATCTTCTCTCAGTGTTCCATGTTAGTCGCTCATCAAAAATATTTGAACAGTGGAGCTGGAGATACTGCTCAGCAGTGAAGAACACTTGTGGCTCTTGCGGAGGACCAGGGTTCGATTCCCAGAACCCACATGGTAGCTCACCACTGTCTGAGACTCCAGTTCCAGGAGATTCTCTTCTGACCCCTAGAGGCACCAGGAACAAAGGTAGTCCACAGACACGTAAAATAAAAATAAATAAATATTTTAAAATATCCCCCAAAAGAAAATATTAGGATAATGTATTAAGAACAATAAATATATAAGTTAAAAGCAACTGACCAGACTATCATACAAGAAATCCTTATGAAAAGATGAATAATCTGTGCATAAAAAGTCCATAAATCCTGGAAAAACCTTTTCTCTGCCTCTGTAGCACTTCAGAAAAGAACTCAAGCAGAATTCCCCACTCAATAAATCTCAGTAATCAAAATGCTTGGCAATACCTCCAGCTTACTGCCCCTTTACTTTGGGCTTTTTTGACTTCACTGTACGCTCTGACACCTAGAACTTAGCTAATAATATACAGTCTTGTAGATACTTAAATTGCAATGGAGCAAAGCAGAGAGGCCCTTTCTGACCAAACAAACCACGGCATGAATTTACCCCTTAACTTAAACTAAATAACCTTTAGAGAGTTGTTTTATCAAACAGGCTCTTCCTTATTCTGTATCTATTAGTTCTGTATGATTACTTTGTGAGTTTGCCAACATTTGCTTTTCATTTTTTATGTTTAGAAGTCAATAACTTGATCAGAAAGCTTTACTTTCTGTTAAAGCTTCATATGAAATGCCTGTTAATTAGTTAAAGGAATCATAATGATGGCCTCAACAAAGACACAAACAACCAAGTAGAATTTTCTAGGAATTCAGCGTTTATACTTTTTTCAATGGTATGCACTTCTAATGTGAGCTGGTTGACTCTAAGTTGTTAGTACTCGATATCAGTGTGCTCATGTGTCAGTCTTATAAATGTTCAAAGTCGTTTCACAAAAAAGACTTTTTGTAAGTTTCCTGTAGCAGTTGGCACAGAGGGAACTCAAGGAGAAACACATTACATGCACAGTGATTAGAGGAAATACCATCTGTTTGTTATGTCCAGGTCAGAATGGATAAACCATTTATCTGATGAAGAATTGGCTTTGAAGATTTTGTTTTTAAAAAATAGCACTAATGTTTTAGGAAGTGAATGTAATACTCAGAACACATTACTGTGATTTTTAAAGTAGAACCAATTTTAAACTCTCAATTACAGGATTCATTTCAACTTTTGTGGCTTTCTAAGAAATATGTATTTTTAAACTAGTTGTGAAGTTAGAATAAATTACATATTCTCTCAGGAAACAATGGGAGGTATTAACTATGTTTTAATAAGGAGTTAGATTAAATATTGACTATCAAAAAATGAAAATATTGCCCAAAGGCAAGGATAATTATTTTTCAACTTCTTTCCTTTCCTATACCAAGATAATATCTTACAGTAGTGTGAGTTCTGCCTCAAGAAATACCATCTTACAGTGGTGTTTACACTTTCCTATCGCATCCTAAAAAACAAAACTAAATGATTTAAATCTTTTAAGCTAAATTACTAAATTTAAAATATAGGTGCCGTAAGTTCTAAAATTATAGAGTCCATTCAGACAATGGAGTTAACTGCCACAGTTCATTCATTAAATGTTCCCCATTATGGGACTGAGATGGAGAAGGAATCTGTGCCCCTCCTCAAGGTTTTCCCAATGTTTCTTGATCCTGTAGTTCATTTACAAAGCAATTTAGGAGATTAATTAAAGGTGGTAAAAAGAAAGCCCCAAGATGACATTGTAAAATGTCCCATGCTAAAGAGATGATGTGGTTTAGGCTTGATAAATGTGGAGTGACATCTTTCAGGTTCTTTTGTAGAAATGGATAAAGGAACCAGTTCCCCAAGGAGAAAAGAATTCTTGCCAGGAATCAATGGGAGGGACAATCATAGCCTAAAAAGGAGTAAGGACAAGCAAGAGATCCACAGGGCAAGGCTCACAGAGATGAAAGGGGGGGGTTTCATTGATTTAACATAGACCACAGATAAGAAATCCCAGAGATCAAAGTCTGGTGGCATAATGGGAGCTGGTTGAACACAGTGCAGTTTAAAAACTTCTGTCAAGAGTTTAATGTGCAAAAATGCAATGTTCTGTCTGTGTCAGACCATCTTCCGTTCTGTCATACAATATTTTATTATGGAATAAGAACTAAAGGAAACCATGTACCTTCTTGACATGGTATTTCTAACATAACTGTGGGGAGAGGGCACCTTACTTCTCAAGGTCAGGAAAACATCAGTCCAGGAAAGGTGCCTGAGGTGCAGATATGCTAAGATTTGGGAGAGTTTGTATGCTGCTATCATCTTGATTCCAGAAATGTCATTGATTATGAGTGATGATTCTTGTGGAAAATATTCAGTAGCTGACTATTAATGGACTAATCTGTTGATGTTTCCAGACTCAATTTCAAATGTTAGTTAAGAGAATATCTTCATATTACCTCATACTATTGTAAGTCCTTTCTTACATGGATAATAAAGATGTAGTAGTGTGTTGCCCAGGATAAAATAAGTTTGTAATTTTGCTTTGTGGAGACTCATTTGAATGTCTCTCATAATGATGAAATGATAGGACCCAAGGCCTCATCATTCTGGGTGGAGGATAAATATCCTTAAAGAGGTAATAGACCTTGCTGATTCTGAGGACAATATCCAGCATGACCTACCTGGGGTATCATCTCCAAATGTCATTTCCTTTTAGTGGGATATAATAAAAGCCTCTTTCAGTCTTAAGGAACTTTTTGAAAGGTTGTCTTATTCTGGTGAAGACCAAGCTAGCTACCCCAGGAACTCCTACCAAGGAAGGTTGCAGGCACTGCAGAACTGAAGAAGTCCTGGATGGTCCCAGGAAAGAACTCTTAGTACCTTGGAGAGGGACAGGCCAGCCTTTCTACTTCCTTAGTGAGAGGCCTGATAACACTGCCACCTGGGGACCTGCGGCAGAATGGTATTGACAGCAGTAATAAAGGCATGAGTCTGCAGGAGTTGAGTGGGTGTACTCCCTGAGTGGCAGCACAATGGAGTCTGCCTCGTCTAAAAGGGGTTGTTTCATGCGTCCCTCTTATGAAGCCAATTTTTTGCCGTGATAAGGTGTTTTGCTCAGAACAGACTTTATGATACTTTAAGAAAACCCAAGGCTCCAAATTTTTATGGAAAAAAAAAACTTTAAATTAATCGAATGACTTTAAGGTCTTAGTAAAACACTGTGAAGGATCATATAAAATACATCATTGAGCTGAGCAGTGGTGGCTCATGCCTTTAACCCCAGCACTCAGGAGGCAGAGGCAGGCGGGATCTCTGTGAGTTCAAGGCCAGCCTGGTCTCCAAAGCGAGTTCCAGGAAAGGTGCAAAGCTACACAGAGAAACCCTGTCTTGAAAAACCAAAAAAGAAAAGAAAGGAAGAAAGAAAGAAAGAAAGAAAGGAAGGAAGGAAGGAAGGAAGGAAGGAAGGAAGGAAGGAAGAGAGAAAGAGAGAAAGAAAAGAAAATACATCATTGAGAGTAATTCAGCTCAGAGTAAGTCACATGATCAGGTCTAGTGTAAAGGACATCAGGAATATGTGACTCTTTCTAGCACTAGCCAGTGAGCTCCAAGAAGGAAAATCTGGATCTTCAATGCCCCAGAAAGCACCGTAGATACTTGGTGTAAAGTGTCAGTTCACACAGAGTTCTTTCACATAGTGGCCACTCCAAACTGCTCACTGGGAAGGAATTGCAGAGGACTGCTCATCAGTGAAATTCACACACGGTTCCTTCTCACCATATCACTGTCCTGACTGTTCTCCTTCCTCCTCCCCTACTGGGATGGGAGGTGATGAATGGTAAGGTTGATAGATAACAAATTCAGAAGGTGGGGAGGAGGAAGTCATAAACATAGATTGAATCTCTTCCTTCGCTTCATTAGATTATAAACTTAAGAGGCAGAGATCATTCCTCAATGCTTTTCTCGCTATCTGCATATTCTATACTCATAATTATGGATATGAAGTGCTATTTTACCAGGATCTACTAGAAAAAGATAGAGAATGGCCTGGTCAATGTTTTGCAAGTGGTCTTTCAGAATTCATAAAGGAAGCAAACTTCAGAAAGCTCTAATTAATCCTACATCCTGACACTCTTGAAATGGGGGCTACCTTTTAACATGTAAGACTGGTGATCAAATTCTTGAACACATTTTCATTTTGAATAAGAAAATAAGGGTGTTTGTAAAGATCACTATCCATTTAAAAGCTTTGGTTGCATTGAGAGTTGACTCTTCATTTCAAATTTTGGCTGCATTGAGAGTTTCCTAGTAGAATATGGCATATTAAAATCTGACCTTGGCCCTTTTTTCATCTGTCAAATCATGCACTCTGTACTTGCCCTAAGTAATATTCTTACTACAGTACATTCAGTTATTAGCTCCATGACTATAGCAACCACACAGCCCACCCACCACGCCACTTACCGAATCACTCTTGACTCACCCACCACCCACCCGTCCCCATAGCTTACTTTTGTTCACTCTTCCGATCTCCTGGCTTTCCAGGATCGGATGTCACCTGACTGTACCTTGAGTGCATCTAGCTTCATTTGCTATCACAGAACCTAACCTTTCCTGTGTTTATCCTATCAATCTGTAACTCTTAAATGCTTGATGCTTCAAATATAAAGGCAAATAAGCAAGAAGCACGGAGTGAGAAGCAGCCATCCAATGTGGGGAAAAGACAGACAAATGGGTGCGAACCCTGTCAAATAGCAATAACAACTGATCCAAGAAGAGAGCACCATGCTGAGAGAACAATTAAGTGAGTGAACTTGTTGAGAAGGTTGATACAGGAAACATGGTGCCTATGGATGAGCTAGGCAACAGGGGGGAAAAGAGAGATTTCAGAAGGCAGAACTCTTCCATGTGCCATTTGCTTATTATCCTCTCTGTTATGTTGGAAATATTATCTTATTTACAATTGTGTGCTTGCTTATAAAAGTAGCTGTTTGTACAGTAGATGCTCAATAAATATTTGGTAATTTTAGACCATTATCAATATTCAAGTGGATGCTGCAGGATGAATGAGTTCCACCATCAGAATGCTACAACCCTTCTCTGAAGTGTGATCCTAATTAGTCTTAACAGTAAAAACCCGGAGTCAGATATCGAGGGTGAAAGCTAAAAGATCAGAGAAGCAGCCAGCCATTAGAAACTTCTTACTTCTATGAATCCTCAGACCAAAGTGGGTGGGGGCGGGGGGAGGTGGGGGCGAGATCCTGTCTCTATCCACCTTATATTCCTGTCTCCACTTTCCTAGTGCTGGGATTAAAGGTGTCCACCACAACTGCCTGGCTCTGTTTCTCTTTTAGACTGGTTTAATCTCATGTATCCCAGGGTGGTCTTGAATTCCTGATCTTCCTCCTTCCTCCTCCCAAGTGCTGGGAGTGTGTGCTGCCACTGCCTGGCCTCTATGGTTAACTAGTGGCTAGCTCCACCCTCTGATCTCCAGGCACACTTTATTTGTCAGAACACAAACAAAATGTCACACAACACTTCTCTATGCTGGCATCCATAAAGGAATGATCTAGAGGCCACATCCTGAAGCTCTACCCCAGACATACTGAAACTGAATTTCTGTGGGTAACATGTGAAGATTTGTATTTTTAGAAGTTCCTCCAAACAGTGCTTAAGTACTCTGATCTTTGAGAATCATTGATCTAAAGTGGGAAAATGACAATGCCAGATATTTGGTTAGAATCAGGACCTGAGCCAATGGTTGGGAGTCTAGACAGGGGGTTCAGTTACTTCAAAAAGACTGGGAAGGGTGTCAACAAAGTCTCAACTGTGTGATCTACACATCCAAGGCATAGTAGAATATGAAATGATTAAGTGGCAGGCTGTGGCTGAATGCATGAATAGTGCACAACAATGTCCTCCATTGGAAGAAAACAATACCCGAAGTTCCAGACTGATTTGTAATCATGTTCATTTCCACTCCACAAAATGATATAACATTTTATTATCCTTAAGGAACAGATGGAGAAACTGTGGCACGTTAAACCAAAGCTTCCCAAGATGCATAATTAGCAAGCAGAAGGTCTGTACAAAACTAGACAATCTGCTTCCTGTTGCTATTGTGAGGAATTCTATGCTTAGACATGGCTGAGCTTGACAAATTAGGAATCAAGAAAATTGGACAACATCGGTCAGTAAACCTCGTGGTAATACGCCCTTTGCTAGAAGTAGATCCATCTAGCAGCTTTCAGAACCAAAGGAGGTGAAAAGTGCTTGGCTTGTTTAGACCCTTCCTGATACCTTACAACCACCCTTCTTTGAAGACACAGCACGTTCTCTGCTTAGTGTCCATGACCTCAGGATGGTGGCTAGTGAAATCCTGGCTCCTCCTAAGTCCTGAATAGGTTCCCCGAAGTGGGACATCAACTCCATCTTGTTCTCTGCCTTCACTCTTTAGCACGTACCACAGAAGACAGCAGTATCATCATGCTTAGGAGGACACAATGAGAGTCTGCCAGCCTCACATCTCCATCTCCATCACATTTACCTTTCTTTTCTTAGGTAGTTCAAAGTAAGCTCAAGGAAATTACTAATTAGTTGACTTCCAACTAGGAAACAAAACTCTAATTTCCCTTTCTCATTAACACTCAATGTCTTTAAGTGACAGCCTTAGAACACACTTTTATAAAAATATTATTTTATATGTATGAGTATTTGCCTGCATGTATATATGTACACCACATACATACCTGGTCCCCACAGAGGCCAGAAGAGGATGTGTCACACTTCCTGGAACTGAAGTTACAGATGGTTTTGAGCTGCCATGTGGGTGCTAGAAATTGAGCCCAGAACCTCTGGAAGAGGAGCCAGTGCTGGGAAATGATGAGCCATCTTTCAAGCCCTAGAGCACACCTTTTTGAACAAATGAATGAAAACAGCCTCCCCCCTTCAGGTTCACTTTATGGACAGTACCCGTCCCCTAAGTCTCCTTTATGCCTATTTTTATGCCTACTTGGGAAATAAAAACTAATGATGGTAATGGTATTGGGTATGAGCTTGCTATGTAATTGGGACACATAACCAGGGTTATCCTGAACTCTGAAAGCTCCTTCACTGCGGAATATAGGGAACTTAGAGAATACTCTTTTCGGATTTTAGCCATGGCAAAACTTAAGACAGAAAGGGAAACTACAAATTTGATGTTATTGTAACATTTTATCCTGTGAAAAGTATCTCTCATTTCATTCTTTATCAGCCAATTGAGTCTTGTGATGAACTATAAAATCTTATTCTCTTTTTTATTTTTTTTTCATTTATTAAGTAGCAACTCAACTACAATGACAGACATGTGTGCTATGAGAAAAAGTTTCCACCGAATGTATTCTTGCAAGGAACAGTCACTTCAAATGTGCTGCAAGTTTAACCAGAAAGATACTGGCTTGATTGGCTTCCATCATGTTGAGTACGGTGAGTCGGGACCTCACATGGAATCAAGTCATAATAAATGGGATTAAGGAGGGTTGTTGTGGATGTTCAGAGCTATCTTCAAAGAGGGACACAGAACCTGGGCAAGCCCAAAGCAGACCAAATTTCAGCACAGAGAGGGGAGTTGGGAATGAAATCCCACCACTAACCATGGCACCCTTGGCAATTGTTAATTGCTTAGGAAGAAAGAAAAAGCTCTCTCTAAGGGTGTAGCCCCTGGTAAATTGACGGTTCCCCAGTGGAAGACCATACATATAAGAATATTTGGCAGCACAAATTGATCTTGAGGATTCAAAAAGAAAGAAGACACAAAGTTGTGGAGGGAGGGGTCTGGGGAGTGTTGGAAGAGGAGTGAACACGATCAGAATGTGTTGTACAAACTCTCACAGAACTAATGAATTTTTTAAAAAAGAAACTTTCACAGACTTCAGGGGCTGTTTTGTTTAAATTCTGAAGAAAAATATAACTTAGGGAAATCTTTTGGACTATGTCTTAGGATTTTTATTGCTGTGAAGAGATACCATGACCACAGCAACTCTTTTAAAGAAAATACTTAATTGGGGTGGCTTCCTTATAATTTCAGAGGTTCAGTCCATTATCATCATGACGGGGAGCATGGTGGCCTGCAGGCAGACATGGTGCTGTAACTGAGAGTGCTACATCTTACAGGCAACAGGAAGTCTACTGACCCACTGGGCGGTATCCTGAACATAGGGAACCTCAAAGCCCACCCCTCACAGTGACACACACTTCCTCCAACAAGGCCACACCCACTCCAACAAAGCTACACCTCCTAATAGTACCACTTCCTATGAGGACCAATTACATTCAAACTATGACAAAATATAAGTTAAAATAACAATTTAGAATTTGGCTTTAAGATCTGAAGACTATCCAACTTGGATTTAAACATCCTTGTTTATCCAGCTATGGATAATGGAGTCATTAGATGATGTTTAATGGACAGGATTCTGTCTAATCTCTGTAATCTGCTGTTTTTAGAATATTTGGGCAACTTTTTTAAGAGAAGATATTGTGAGAGTGATATGTAATACACTCACACTCATATTCTGCCATATAAGTCAGAACATTGTTTACTTAAAAAAAATCAGAAGAAATATGTGAAGAACATGTATAGCTGGTAAGTTTCTCTGGTTCTGCCCCGCCCCACAGGCCCACAGCCACTTATAAAATAATCACCCAGAGGCTTAATATTATTTACAAACTGTATGGCCTATGGCAGACTTCTTGTTAAATAGCTCTTTCATCTTAAATTAACCCATTTCTATTAAGCTATGTTTTACCATGTTGTCATGGCATTACCGGTGGGCTGGCATCTTGCTTCTCCTTGGGAGGTGGCTGGGCATCTCTCTCTCTTCTTCCTTCTCCCTATATCTGTGCTTGGATTTCCTGGATGCCTCTAAGATGCCTTGCCATAGGCCAAAACAACTTTATTTATTAGCCAATGGGAGCAACACATATTCACAGCATATAGAAAGACATTCTACAGCAAACATGTATGAATGTATGTATGTATGTGTGTGTGTGTGTGTGTGTGTGTGTGTGTGTGTGTGTGTGTGTGTAAGGAAAATCAGAAGACAAATAACAGCAGGTCAGGAGAAAAGACAGACATGGTGCTGAGAGGTACAGTACTATGTGGAGGGCAGGGTCCACACACAGGGCCATCTGCTACTCAGTCTGTGTGAGTTTCCTCAGTAGCCAGCCTGGTGGCAGCAGAAGCCTTCCCAGAGGTGGCCTTCAAGACACACATTCAGGGTTTTCTCAAATTTTCTCCCTTGTAAATGTTTCTCCTCTTGTGACAGATCTTGCTTCTGCTCCACATGTGGAGCATGAAAGTCAACCTCCATCTTGCTGTCATCTGAGGAACTCAGTGTACCCTGCCTTAATGAGCATGCAGAAGGAGACTGATTGGGCAGAGGTCTTTTTAGTTCTTTTTAATATATTGATTTCTGATTAAGTGCACAGAAAACTGTGAAGAAAAAGTGTTGGAATCACCCCTTAGCCTGTAGCATAGTACTTGGGGTATTGAAGGAATGAAGCATGTTATATTAACACATGTCTACTTGACTACCAGAAGCTTCACTAAATCTGGCCAAGTGGATCAAATAAAGTTATCCCAGTGTAAAAATAAATTTTTGAATAGAGGCATTTGTATAACAACATATGGCTAAACAGCCAGAGTACCCATTACAAATTTGGGCCTCAACCATAAAACAATTTTGCCCTCAATATTCCGAAAGAAATGTGTTTATCTTACCCACTTACTTTGAATCTCTTATAATTTTGCACACAGCCCTATAATTATAAAATCTTAAAATTGCATATACTTCTTAGATTCATACTTTGTTAGAATTATAGGAAAAACTGAAAATTAGGCAACCAAATCTAATGTTCTAAATGAGCTGGAGCTTGTTCTCGTTACCTGGGGGGTCTGAATGGGCTTTCTTCACATGGCATTTTCCTCTGGCAATACCTTGAATCATTTACTTGAAAGCAATAGAAATGAACAATCTACTAATTGCATCATTTAGACTTATTCCTTCATTTGAGAGTCAATGTTTCAAATTTCTTTAGATAGCGGTCAAGTCTATGACTTCCAGAATCACACACACACAAAAAAAAAACCAGACTTTTATATAATTAAAAATTCTGGTTTTTATATATATTTTAAAATGCAAAAAATATAGCCATAAATTACATGACATTGATGTGATATTAACTTTAATTCCACTTATCATTGTGCATTCATTCTTTTAGTTAAAATAAATTAATTAAAATATGTTGTGATTTTTTAAAAAACATTATATGTGTGTGTGAATGAGAGAGACAGAGCTAGAGAGATAGAGAAGGTATGAAGGGAGAGAGGGTGGGAGAGAGGGAGGCACATGACATGTTGCACATGTGGATATTAAAGAACAACCTTGGGTAATCTGTTCTCTCCGTCCACCTCTTTATAGGTTCTGATGATCACTCGAGTCACCAGACTCCCACAGCAGGCAGACACCTTCATCCACTGTGCCAGCTTCCCAGTGTAAATACGATCTTATATGTTGGTGTCAGAGCAGTAAAACCATGGATCTGTTAAATACAGCAGACTGAGATCCGCCTACCTAACTGTAGTCTTGTAAATTTGTAAGTGATTAGTTCTAAATGAGAATTGAGGCTTGGTTATTTATTAAAGATAAACAATGTTAAGACATAAGGATGTAGAATCCACATTTGTTCCCTAAGTTCTTTTGCGTCCATTCCACAACATTCGAAACACCACCCCTTAAAAGAGACACACTGTGTGCTACAGAAAATGTGGCTTTCGGCTCTTAGTAGGCCTCTAAATACAGACAACTTAACTACATCCTAGGCCTTGGTCTGGTTAATCAGGGATAGTAATTGCAATACAACTGGGAGAAAAGCTGAGGCTATGCAAGCAAAATACTTTACACATAAAATCCCTGGTGTGTGGGTGCAGGGGTTCAAAATATAAAAATTATAGTTGATGTTCATGACTGAAGCATCTAGGTTTCTATTTCTGTTGTTAGCTATGAGTTCTGGGCAAGCCATCAAGATCTCCTGACTCAAATTTTTCCAGGAGTGATAGAGAGTATGGGCAATACCCAACTGGTCACCTGCAGAATTCCGTGTTGAGGATTTAATGAGATACTATATAAGAATATAAAATATGATCATTCATGGGCCATGACATGACCCTAATTTTTTAGATGAAGAAACTAACAGCTGTGAGCCGAAAGGAAACTTCTGTGTGTCCTGCTGCTATCAAATGATAGAGCTGGGACTTGATTGAACCCAAAACCCCAGCTCCTGAACACAGGACCCAGTTCATTGTATCACACAGCGGCATCTCCTAAAGCTCTTAAGGGCTTCCTTTGCATAGGCCTGGATTAGCCTCAGAGACTGGGGTCAGACTAAGCCCAAACAAGAAGCAAAGGAACCTCAGCTCCTGAGGTGACGACAGTTTATCAGAGCGGAGAGCTGGGCCAGCTGCAGGCCAGCCTGTTTCTAGTAACACACCCACCTGCTGCCGAATTCGACATGCGGAAGCCCGCTGACTTACCTTTCACTGTGATTCATAGATGTTTGCCCAAACTCCGCTCATTTTTCCTTTAAAAGGACACCCACTTCTCCCCCATTTGCATTGCTGCCACTCCAGCATGGCAGAGAGCAAACAACCTGAGCCTGGTACCTCCTTCCTCTGCCAACTCGCCCTCAGGGGCACTGCTCCGGGGCTCCCCCAATGACATCACTTCTGAGATTCACGAGGGCCAAGATTACCCAGGGGTGCTCTGGAGCCGGCTCCCTCCAGCTGGAGAAGTGAGCTCTGTTCCATGTTCAGGACTATTATGTGGGTAGCTTGAAACTGTCCGTTCTGGGTGTGTTTGTGCCACTGAAGCCAGCAGGCAGGTTCTTTTCCCAAGAGCGCTAAGCTATTACACATGTCACAGCACAGGTGTGTTCTGATGGAGCGACTCCTCATCTCGTGGTAGGCTGCATGGTGTCTGACAAAGAGAGCACTCACGATGCATTTTCTCAAAAATTGATAGTTTGTCTCTTTTCTCCTCGGAGATCTGCTCATCTCATTCTGCACAGTTCACACACTTGCTCTGCGGCCTGACTTCCTGGACCTGTCTTATTCAGACCTTCCCTACAAGGTCAAGACTACTTTCCTCATTGATAAGAACAAGCTCCACTAAAGCTGGTACTGCCACCTCTGGGGCTGCCAGAATCTGTGCTCACTTCCTGCTCTATGACTTAGCTCACACTTCCTCCCTGCTAAAGCCTCTCCTACAGACTTTCCAAATTCTACTGCTTCTCACGACCCACATCAAATTTGGCACCTTCCTTGAACTGTCCATTGTTCTAAGACCTTCCCAGCCCAGTGTGACTGGCTTATTCATTTAGGATTTAGTTCTTTTATTGTCTTCCATGCCTGTTAATTTCACTCCTGTGCCTTATCACAGAGTACCTGAAGATGATGTCTACATAGTTTTCTTATTTCTATTTTGGACACCAAGCAATATATATTAGGACCGTCAAGTTCTTCCAGTCCAAGGGTTCCCAAACACTCCCCCAGAGTCTGGCAAAAACTTTCTTCTCATGATGTCTCTTTCAATGAGGTTGGCACTCAGTCCTTCCCCACGCCCACGCACATCATACGATGATGAGCTGAAGGATCCCTGAGCTCCACTTCCAGACCCTTCATAAGCAATCAGTCACATGTATCCAAAGCCACCGTGGTGGAGTTTCTCAGTCTCTTAGTCCCCAGAACACAAAACTTCTAAGTGAAATCATATTTTCTATATTAAACCATAAAAAAGTAATGCAGGGAAAATTTAGATAGCTGAGTTCTATTATGTAATATATACCAAACTGTAGCAGGAATCTTAAAAGTTCTTATTAATATAATCAAACCTGAGGCAAGTTATTGGGGTCCATGCTGGTAGATCAGAGAGACAGAACAAGCCACAGCCATCTCACCTCGCTGGATCCTCAGCTGGTCTTGTCTCCTCAGACTGGAGGCCTCTGAGTCCTCATCCGGAATGGGTCTCAGCTGAACTGCTTCTGGAAAGCCTGAAGCTTAACCAGCCACAATCTTAACCAGCCAAATGCCCCTAGTTTCTGGTCCTCATGCCTTATATATCTTTCTACTTTCTACCACCACTCCCTGGGATTAAAGGCTGGCTTTCTGGGATTAAAGGCATGTCACCATGCTTGGCTGTTTCCAATGTGGCCTTGAACTCACAGAGATCCAGAGGGATTTCTATCTCTGGAATGCTAGGATTAAAGGTGTGAGTGCCACCATTTTCTAGCCTTTGTATCTAGTGGCTGTCTGTTCTCTGACCCCAGATAAATTTATTAAGGTACACAATATTTTGGTGAACACAATACCACCACATCTCCTCTCTTTTTGTCTAAAATTAAAAAAGCTTATAACTAATACAAGAAAAACTATCCAATAAGCATATACAATATATACAGCCAAAATTACATTAATGATGTCTAGTCCATTAACATTTTTCAGATAAAAACTCCATTATATATATTAACAATGTCCAGTCCAGTAACATCTGATAAACTCAGACCAAAAAATTTTCATTACTTATCTTATTTAAAACAAGTAGTTCCTTTTTAAAAGTAGATTCCGTAATCTCCCTTTTTATCTTATCATATCCATATTTTCTCTTTTTTCTTTTCATAATAGATTCAGTAGTCTACCTTTTGTCATTTTTGTATTTTCCCCTTTTCTTCAGTGTAGATTCAATGATCTACCTATTTATCCTATTATTTCTTTATCTTTTTTCTCAGAGTAGATTCAATGATCTATCTCATATCTATATTCTCTTTTTCTTTTTGCTTTCTAGGGGTGAAGATATCTTTAGGGAATCTTGAAAAGAAAATTTTGGGGTTAATCATCAAGTCCTGTATCGTTTGTCCACTCTCTGGATAATAGGAAAGTTCAGGGCTTGTTTCAAGTCCTTGTTTGAGTAGTCTGTCAGGCTGGATCATCTCAACTAGTCCTCTCAAAATTGTTGGGACCAGTTTGTAGTCCAAAGTCGATTTTTCCATGGTGTTAATCGGCTTAATGGCTTTATCATAGTCCATGTGGAATCATCATTGTAGGATCCTGTCATCTTTTTTTGAAGATTTCAAAGTCACTGTTAGGCATGGTCATGGTTTCCTGCGGCCTTTTTTTTTTTTTAATGTCTGTCTCTCGGAACCATGAACATTCTTTCTTAGAACAGAAAATCTTCACAGCAATTTCTCCCCACCATTTGTCTTGCCAAACTTTTCCAAACTGACCTTTGCCGATGCTTTCTTGTAACAGGATGGTCCTGGCAATTCTTCTCTGAACCAGCAGCAGTAAACCCTTTGTTCCAGGTAGCAGCATCACCGCAGTCACCAATATGATAAGGAGCTGGCAACGTGGAGCAGTAGCCACGGCTTCCATGGTCCCACCACTGTTTATGGCTCAGTCCAGGCCAAAGCTTCGCCAAGCCTCCTAGGCCGGCTCAAACTCGGGATCCTACTGCCTCTGTCTCCTTCAGCAAATCCTACCGGTGTGCACCACCACAACTGCCTGAGTGTAGCTTGGGCCTGAGCTGGGGCTCACAAGGCCACAGGCAAACAGCTTTTTCATGAATTCGTAACACGAACGTTGGGCGCCAGATGTAGCAGGAATCTTAAAAGTTCTTATTAATATAATCAAACCTGAGGCAAGTTATTGGGGTCCATGCTGGTAGATCAGAGAGACAGAACAAGCCACAGCCATCTCACCTCGCTGGATCCTCAGCTGGTCTTGTCTCCTCAGACTGGAGGCCTCTGAGTCCTCATCCGGAATGGGTCTCAGCTGAACTGCTTCTGGAAAGCCTGAAGCTTAACCAGCCACAATCTTAACCAGCCAAATGCCCCTAGTTTCTGGTCCTCATGCCTTATATATCTTTCTACTTTCTACCACCACTCCCTGGGATTAAAGGCTGGCTTTCTGGGATTAAAGGCATGTCACCATGCTTGGCTGTTTCCAATGTGGCCTTGAACTCACAGAGATCCAGAGGGATTTCTATCTCTGGAATGCTAGGATTAAAGGTGTGAGTGCCACCATTTCCTAGCCTTTGTATCTAGTGGCTGTCTGTTCTCTGACCCCAGATAAATTTATTAGAGTACACAATATTTTGGTGAACACAATACCACCACACCAAACACAAATTTTCAAACTGATAATTGTTAAAGCAAAACTGATATTTTTGTAAAAGGGTCATAAAATAAGCTTGTGTATTTTAAATGTATGAATTCGATGATATTTTTGCTCAGAGTATGTATTTGCATGTGCATATGTGAATGTCTCTTCTTGAGAAAATCCTTCGGCTGCCACTGAGTCTTTCTACACATTTTGTGAATAAAACAACCTTTCTTTATGAAATAATGGCAGTACTTGAAATACAGTTGTTAATGAGATACTTTATATACAACGTTAAAACTGGTAATTCAATAATTTTCCTCCATTTGTCCTCACAAAAGCTTATATATATGTATACACACACCGTAGGGCACATGAGCTACTCTATCGGGCTGCTGTAACAAAATTACCACAGATCATTTTATAAAATCATCAAAATGTATTTGCGTGTAGCTCTAGAGACTGAGAGTCCCAGGGTCAGAGACACCAGAGCATCAGTGTCTGGTGAGCCTGTTCTCTGCTTCTAGGAAGACATCTCTAGATGTGTCCTCATCTAAAAGAAGGAGAAAGGCTGTCTCACAAGTGGATGGGGAGTGCCCTTCACCCTCCATTGTTTATAAGACAAAAATCTCTTCAATGGAAGTTGATCCCTCACAGTTTAACCACTTCCCCCAGAGGCTGCACCTCTTCATGTGATTACAAGGAGGATTAAGTTTCAGCGTGAGTTCTGCAGGGACGCAGTTAAACCGTAGCAATAAGTGAATAAATATATGTGTGATAAAGGGTTGGCTAGGGCTTGAGCTATCCAAATGCTGAGAAATCCAGAGGTTTGGGGGACGGACCCCTCAGAAGTGAGCTGTAAATCCAGGGAACACCCTGCCTGACTGAAGTGTGCTTCTACTCCACGCTCGGGTTCCACCAGGTTCTTCTGCAGCCACACCATGGTTTCTGCTAAATTCCTGGTTTAGTTCCCCCAGAACCTAAGCCATACATATATTTTTTCCATTTGACTGGAGAAAACTGGAGGCTGAACAGAGGTGATGAGAGGTGCCCCATGCTTACAGATGGACACCAAAGCCCAAATGAGCCTTTTCTGAATGACCACAGGTCAGACGTTGCTGTGAGAATTAAGCACTATTTTCTGTATGTCTCCAAGGGGGGGGGGGAATTGGAAGGTTATTCCTAGTCTCTCCTAGGTTCTATCCTGTGCACTTTCATCCTTTAGTCTTTTTAACTTATACCAAAGAACAAACTGAGACCACAGGCATCACTGGAACTAGAGAATATTGGCTTATACAGCAGGCCAAGGCACCTGGCCATGCAGGTTGCCCAACTGGCTATGTGGGGTGTGGTAGTGGCACTTCCGGAGGAATGTATAGCACAGTGGGACCTACTCTAAGTCCAAATGGTACTGAAGATTTGGTCATCTGAGAAACTGAGGGCCTAACTCGGGTGCCATGTGTGGTTTTCTCTCTGAAAATAGGATCCCATTTGAAGCGCCAATGACTGAGTGGTTATATTCAGCTTGCTAAGAAACCCAAAGATACAAAGATGGATGAGATATTTGTTTCTGATGGGGCTGGAGAGACGCTCAATGGGGAAGGGTACTTTCTGCTCTTGCACAGGACCCAGGTCTAGTTCCCAGCACCCACTTGGCCACTCACCAGCATCTCTGACTCCAGTTCTATGGGATCTAATGCCATTTCCTGGCCTCCATGGTTACTGCACCCATGTGGTGCACATATGTACATATGGTAAAATTTTCAGACACATAAAATATTAATAATAAATAAATTTCAAAAATATTCAGTTTCTAAGTCCGGCGGTGGTGGCACATGCCTTTAATCCCAGCACTCAGGAGGCAGAGGCAGGTGGATCTTGTAAGTTCAAGGCCAGCCTGGGCTACAGAGTGAGTTCCAGGAAAGGCACCAAAGCTACACAAAGAAACCCTGTCTGGAATATATATATATTCAGTTTCTGCTCTCATATGTCATGCTATGTACTAAGAGAGACAGCTCAGCATGCTACCACTGATAATAATACAAAACAAACAAACAAAAAACAGACAAACACATCTCACTCTAAAGTCTGAAATGCAACAGGTAGGTGACTTTTACTCAGAACAATGCAACAAATTCATCATTGTTTACAAAAAGGCAGAAAATGCAGGAACACGAGAACATAGGTTGGAGCATTTGACCTCCAGCTTTTAGTGCCTAAATTCTTGGGTTTACAACGTATGAGCAGTAATGACTGTACCAACTTGGACAGGCGTGAAGGGGCTCCAAGGGGGTCACCCTCTGGAAATGCTCAGTATAAGGCCTGGCACACCGTGAGTAGATCACATCTATTCAGAACTCATGGGTGATTTCAAATACCCTTTTTCCTTGACTTCTGTCTTTTTCATGATTCTAATCATGTCTCGTCCATCCAATAACATTATTGTTTGGTTTCATCTGAGGCTAATAAGAAACAAAGAGGATGGGAGGAACTATCCGTGTCATCCACCCTGCCTTTCTTACCTTCAGTAAAACAAAACCTTCCTCGTGTACAGCATTGCTGTTCCTGGGAAAGTGTAGCACACACAAGTTAACTCCTCGGAAGTAGCCAACTGCACACGTTTTATGAGCACTTAACTAGCAGGGGAGGAGAAGGCAGCTGAGCTTGCAGTCAGTGTGGGAAAAGGCTTCAACCAACATCCAAGTTCAGTTTGCCTCGGACGAATCAGGCAACTTCAAAAGAAACTGGAAATGCCAGCCGCTCACAAATAAAACAAATTAAAACTTTCACTTGGCCTTTCACGGGTTAAGTATTCTGCATCCCAGGTGGATGACAGAATGAATCACCGCCCAACGTGCGGTGACATTTAGTTGTCCTGTGCATATGATGCATTAAGTGTCCCCTGGGCCTCTGTGCTCATATGGACATCAGCGGACAACTTGGAGGCGTCTGCTCCTGCTGTGGGTTCTGGGGATGGAACTTAGATCTAAAGTCTTCTTTTTACATGCTGAGCCTTCTTGTGGGCCCATGAGTCAGTCTGAGAAACGTGATTCCGTAGCGTTTGGAAATTCTTCTGAAACAGAATTCAAAGAGGTGCTTCTGAGCGTGACTGGACTCTGAGTCACAAAGACTTCACGTGCGTCCTCAGTGTTTATTGATCATTGCTCTCTCACCTTCATATTAGCCTCCCCACCACATGCGCATGCGCGCTCATTCACACCTATGCACGCACATACCGTGGCTTAGGCGCTCTGTGTAAGCATTCCCAATTGCCTTTCTTCCTCAGTACTCTCCCTTCACCCTGTAATTTCCTCTGCCATCCGACTCCCCTTCCCTAAGCCATCAGGACTTAAGAAATGAACCTGCTCTTTTGTCTCTAATTTTCCAATTTTCATTTTCTCTTCCAGCCTCAGCAATCTGTTCCCAACCACACCATTCCACTCAAAGTGCTTTCCGGAAGGTCACCAGCAAATTCCAAACTACCAGATGCAAGAGTGCACTTTTGGGGCTTTGTGGTCCTGGGCTTTTCCTGTGTCCTTTAGCGCCACGGACACGCTCGGTGTCTTGAAAGCTCTTAGCCTTGACTATGATCTGTTCTGGCTTTCCGCCATCATGCCTCTGCCCTCTGATTCCTTCTTGCTGTATTTCATCTATTTCCTGAATGAGTCCCAGCAGGGTCCAGACCACAGATGAATGCAGTCTCAAAAAGCTAACAGCCTTGCAGGGGGAAAAAAAAAACTAAAGAAATATACTTTTAGATTGTTTGATTATATTTTAAAATCAATCCCCTGTTCAATTTTAATGTGTATAGTATTTTTATTTAGAAAAGTATTTTGTGTACCCACGTGCTGGAGTGTTACTTACATTTTACTGTTCAGATGGTGGCTCCCATTTTACTGTTAGTGTGCTGACTGCCAAGACTTTAAAAAGTCTAAAAATAAAATTGGAAACTCTGATTTCACAAATCAGCCTGAATCTCAATTAAATGAAATTGCTGCCAACTCCATCTCCACAGTTTGAAGAGTTTTCTGCCAGTTTAAATGCATCATGGGTTGTATTGTCAGCCTTGAAAGAAGTGTGTCTGAAGAAGAGGTGGCAATTTCACCCTCTCCTGTACTCATCTTTTGAGAACTTATGAAATACCTTTTTGCTTTCAAAGAAACAGTGAAAAGGTTAATAAGATGTGTACTACACTCTCTCTGGCCCTTCAAAGGCAACCCTGCTAATCTGATGGCATCAACCTCACACATAACCCAGACTCTTCCTAAATGCGCTTCACAATTGGCCCTTTCTGTAAGGAAAACAAGAACTTAATTGTGATCCCCACCTAACAGCCTGAAGCCTTTCCCGGATAGTCACTTTGAACTGACTTAAACGGAATATAAATGCTCAAGTCAACAATTAAAGGGGGAGTGCAGACCGTGGGCCCAGGGGACTCACTCAGAGGAGCGAAGATTAGGACTTCTCTAAGTATCAGATGGTATTTAAACAGTTGCCTGGTGGGCCTTGTATTTGTCAATCACTTGTTTTGGATTAGAAAGGCAATGTAAATTGTACATCTGAAAGTCTAAATACCTCAAACTAAGGAGCAGATGCCCTATGCAAATAGCCACCTATAAACTTAATATATATGATTCTAGTAAGTGCCCTGAAAGCAGTACTTATAATCAAGTTAAGCAAACTTACAAAATGGAAAAATGTGTGCTGGGTTCACCCAAACAAATCATTTCAGCTATTTGTCTATAGATTATAGTCTCTCTGATGGACCGTTATTGGCTCATGTCACAAATTAGAGCCTACTGATTCATAGTCCAGCCCACCACATAATTAGAGAACATCTTACCCCACAATTTAACATTTTAAAATCTCCCTACAGCTTCAAAACATTATCTAACAAAATTATAAATGTTTAACTTGTCTTTGCGTGTGTATACAACATGTATGTTTGTGAGCATTTATGTGTGTGAATCCGGGTACTTGTGCAGGTCCAGGGACAACTTCTGGTGTTATATGTGTGAATCCAGGCACATCTGCAGGTCCTAGGATACCCTCCAGTGTTGTTACCACCCCCACCCTTTGTTTGAGTCAAGGTGTCTTTGCTGATTTCCATTGCAAATGCTGGGCTAGCTGGCACAGAGCAACTGTGGATTCTCTGGGGTTTTTTCATCTCCCCCAGCAGCTCCAGGATGACAGAGTCTACAACATATGGCTTTTATGTAGGTCTGAGAGATTGGAACACAAGTCCTCAATATATTCAGCACGGTAAGCTTTTCTCCCCATTGAACTGTGTACTCAGCTCTCCAAATTACAATCTTCATGCAGTTCGCTTTATCTCTAATCCTTAAAATAATCCTTTCATCAAGTCATATTACTGGTCAAGTTATATCAAGTTTCACCAAGTCATATTACTGGGTTCTATGTAGGAAAATTGCATTAATGAGGAAACTTTATTGAAAGGCATAGCTTGGGTTTTTAAGTCAATTTTCATGTTTCCAAGGATACGGCTTATTAAATTAAAACAGAATTCGCAGCTCCTCTATTACATTTCAACATCAAGTAAAAGTCATTGTCATAAAGAATTCTTTTTTCCTGCATAAAGTACCTAGCTGACATTCAGCTCACGATAAACTGAGAGAATTGTCAGAAACTCACAGAGGCATGTGCACCCGCACGTCACCCACTTCAGTTCAGATGAGTCTTCACAGATGAAGAGTGTTGTGAAATGCTTGTGGTTCTTCAAAGGGTCTTCATTCATGCTCCTGGGATAAAGACAGAGTAAAGGATGCTGTAATGCCGAACATAATCTGATTGAGGTAAATGAGCATTTTCAGGAGGTGTTTTGATGTCTGTTTCCCATTAACTATAGAACAAAGCCAAGGAACAGCTCTTGCCCTTGCCTCCCACGCACCTCGGCTCACCCCTGTCAATCTTAACCGCAACAGATCTTCCTATTAACCAGCATGAACAGAAATGCTCTGCCATGCATATAACCTTAGCTAGAGGCAAAAAAAAAAAAAAAAACTTTCTGAAAACCTAGCAGAATCAGGAAGAAGTGGATAAGGCAGGAAAGAAATCAAATCATGGTGTCATTCATTCACCCTGGTCTGGACTTATTTCTATCCCAGATTTCTTGTCTGGCTTTTACTAGAATATAGAGTGGTCTGAATTTATCTTGGGTTCTCTTTCAACCCACATATCCTCCTCCCTTGTCTTCCCAGTAATGGAGCACAGCACCCTTGGAGGCAAATCCCTGTTTCTTATTAAATTTGGCTAAGTTCTCAGCATCCTCTGGCCCTTTCAAAGTGGCTAAGTTGAAGTAATTGTAATAAATCCCTTCTAATAAGGACAGATATAAAAGCCTGAAGCCACCCACATCCCACGGGAAAGTATCTGCATTTTAGCAATGATTTCGATTCTAGTAAGGTAATGTTTCCGTTCACAAAACAAGGGGCGGTGGTGGCATTCTGAGACTAGATGAAGCCTGGAAGCTCCTGCTTCCCTTCTGCATTCCTGCTGGGATTGTGTCCTCTTTGTTTACCTCTCGGGACAGCATGCTGCTACAGAGTCAAGGGCCAGAGTCAGACTCCTTCTACTTGGTCCCAGGGATAAGTGGCTTCAAGTCTCGGGCTCATTCATTGTGAGTTTTGTGAAAATATCTAATTCATCACTGACCTTGTTATAAACATGAAAAGCACGTTGAAATGAAAGCCTCCCCCTCCCCTCCTTTGTTATTAGCTTGGTTCTGTCAAAAGCCCTACCCATTTTCTTGTCTCAATCTACCAGTGGGGACACTTTCTGTTGTTGTTTTGTTCTCGCCAGTGAGCAGGTTCTTTTCTGCTACACTGAAAAAAAAAAGTTCAAAGCTTAACTCTTTACAGCCGATAACATTTTCCTAATGAACTACAAGCGATAAAGACTCTTTATAGTTAATAACCACGCAAGACGAAATGAAAGCAAGACCTTGGCATGTAACCAGGCTGTCATCATTGGCTTTTGTGAAAAGAAGACAGTTGAATTTCCAGGTAATCCATGAGAATATATATATATATATATATATATATATATATATATAGAGAGAGAGAGAGAGAGAGAGACAGAGAGACAGACAGACAGAGAGAGAGAGAGACAGAGAGAGAGAGAGAGAGACAGAGAGAGAGAGACAGAGAGAGAGAGACAGAGAGAGAGACTATATGCCAAGCAGGCAGCGGAAAAAAAAAAAATCAAAGTGTCATGACATAACTGTAAGCTGTGGGAAAGAAGGAAGAAACAGACCATCTTCCACTTCCCAGAGATGCTGTACACAGGATGCCAGGAACGTGAAAGGGAAGCAGGCAATGCCCGACAGTATAGAGCGGGGATCAGAATAGCGGAAAACCTCGACAGTAGCCAATGGTTACTACCGCTGGCATTTAGCTGCCATGAAGAACAAGGGTTGCCAGCAACTTCTACAGCAACAGTTACTGACAATGTGTATTAATATTTTATTTCAAAACTTCTGGAAATCATCCCCACGCTCATAAGTAATCTGAATGTTAGTTTCTTTGGCAATCGCACAGCAAAATGGCTGGTGACCCTATTGTCAATGATTGGGTGCCTCCAGCTGTGAGGGTTTATTTCCGGGTCTTCTACCCTGCTCCTTTGGTGTCTGTGTTATGGTTGTACCAGTGACACGCTGACATTTTCTTGCTCTCGCTTTTAAGGGTAACTTGATACCAGGCATTTTAACCTCTTCCCTCCCTGCTTTTTGCTCAAGATGGCTTTGGCTATCCAGGCTCTTTCCTGCTTCCACATGAATTCCAGGGTTGTTTGGGCTTTTTTTTTTTTTTTTTTTTTTTTAAGTTCTGTTGAAGAGTAACATTGAAATTCTGATGGTGATTATATGGAATCTGTAGCTCGCGTTTGGCAACATAGCCATTTTCACAGTATTAATTTTGCACAGGGGGTCTTTTCATCTTCTAGTGTCTCCTGCGATTTCTTCAGTATTTTCAAAGTTTTCATTTCGGAGTCTTTGAAATCCTTAGGTGTGTTTCGAGATTATTGTTGAATCTGTTATGAATTGAATTTTTCTTAGTTTTTTAGAAAGTTTATCACCAGGATAGATAGGTAGGTGATAGGTAGGTGTTGCTGGAGGGCTTCTCTCCAGGTTCCCCAAGCCCCGCAGTCCCACAATCCACTTATAAAATAATCACTCAGACGCTTATATCACTTATAAACTGTATGGCCGTGGCAGGCTTCTTGCTAACTGTTCTTTTATCTTAAATTAACCCATTTTTATAAATCTATACCTTGCCACGTGGCTGGTGGCTTACCAGAGTCTTTACATGCTGCTTGTCCTGGCGGTGGCTGCAGTGTCTCCCCTCCTTAGCCTTCCGCTTCCCCGAATTCTCCCCTCTCCTTGTCCCACCTACTTCCTGCCTGGCAACCTACTTCCTGCCTGGTCACTGGCCATCAGTGTTTTATTTATATAGAACAATATCCATAGCACTTCCCCTTTTTTTCTTTTTTTAAAAAGGAAGGTTTTAACTTTAACATGGTAAAATTACATATAACAAAACAATTACCGAGCAAGAATTATAGTTACAATATTAAAGAAGATGTCCTATCTATCTTATATTTGTGAGTTTAAGGTTTTATATCTAACTTATCTTTTATCATAACTGAGGAAATTATAACTATCTAGTCTTCAACCACATCAAAGACCTGAGAAGGAACATAATGGTACCTGAGAAATGGTAGATGGATGCAAGCAACTTTCGGGAATCTTACAAGAGTAGACCAAGACAGCTGGCAGCCTGGACAGTCACCTAATGTTTCTCAGCATTGTTGGTGCATTCAATTTGGCTACAGGCCTAGAGTATCTGACAGACCATTTTCAGAAGCAGGAATTCTGAGAGACCATCTTACCCTGTCTTGGCAGAGTACAGTGGTCGCTTTCCTTGTGTCCCGCTTGTCCAGAAAGGACAGCATTGCATTTGTACTGTCAGCCGTCAAGGCAAGGGCAGTTCTTTGCCCAGTAGGCCATTTTGTGCCATGAAGACAAACTTCAAAATGGAAATGTCTTAGAAGCCCAACATTCTCTCAGGATCAATTGGTGCAGCCAGGAGCAATTGTGTCTCACATCAACAGAATTATAAGTTATTTAAATGCCATATTCTCTAGGTCTATGAAGTGTTTGAAGATTATCTATCTATCTAAAATATATCTATGTATACATAGAAGACTTAACTAACATGGCTACAAATATGATTATCATAGATGACTAATTATTAATCTATTTTTAATTATCCATTACAATTTTAAATAAGTTAAACATAATACCTCAAACAATATATATATATATGTATATATATATATACAGTATAACAAAATTAACTTCAAGTTTGTATCAATAAACTAAAATTTATACCAATGTAAAACATTTTAAACATAAACTAAAACCTATACCAATGTAAAACATTTTAAACAAGTTGTTCTTTAAAAGTAGGTTCATTAATCTACCCTTTTATCTTATCATCTCCATATCCTCCTATATATCTATATCAGTAGATAGATAGATAGATAGATAGATAGATAGATAGATAGATAGATGATAGATAGATAGATTGATTGATTCATTGATTGATTGATTTTGCATTCTGCTACTTTCTGAAAGTGTTAACAGGTCTAAGGATTTTCTGGTAGAGAGTTGGGTTCTTTTAAGCACAGGACATACCACTTGCTAGTAAGGATAATTCGACTTCTCTCTTTCCTGTTGTACCCCTTTATGGTCCTCCCTTGCTCTGGATAAGACTTCAATCACTATGCTGGTTAGGAATGGAACAAATGGATCCTTGTCTTGTTCCATGGCCTAGCAGAAATGCTTTCAGATTTACATTATTTAGAGTAAGATGTCTGGGTAAGCTGGCAGATGAGAGTCTGATTCTAGGAAAGCTGGTGGAGGAGAGATTCAAAATAATTAAAAATAGACTTTATCCTGGGGACAGAAATAGAGGAAAAGCTTTGGAAATCCATAAATGAGGTGAAAGGACATGGAACATCAGAAACCAAGACACACAGAAGCAAGAAAACATGGCCTACGCCATGCAGTTCCCTGAAGGAGGAAGGGCCTCCCAAGCTCTTTCTAAATGTTTCAATCCAATGAAACTCTGGCACTCAAGAGAAACCAAAGCCCTGGGAACCCATTGCAGGCTGTGGTAGAGAGTGATTCCTCCAGCAGACAGCAGCAGAGACTCCCATGTTGTTGTTCTTCATGATGCAGAGGGCAACAGTCAGGTGCCATTTGAGAGAGAGAGGTTGTTGAGGTAAACTAACTACCTGGGGCCTGAGATCCAGAAATATCCACAGATTAGGGTGCTTCCGTTTGGTCTGCTACAGCCCTTGGTGCATAGAAATGGATTTCATCAGCTGGGAATTATCCAGCAGTTTGGAATCTCTGAACCCAAAGCCAACATGTAGAGCAAAATTTTAACATCATTCATCTGTGTTTCCTTGTTACGGAGCCTGAGGACTCTGAAATTCCAGGGGTGTACGTGATACCCACACAGCATCCCCTCGGTAGGGGTTTTAACACTTGGGATGCCTTGGAAGTAGAAAAGCGAGTTGTCCACCTGTATAGATAACAGTGTCATGGCTACTTCCCACATGCCCAGTGCTCCTAGGAAACAGCTCTCAACTAAACACAGCCATCCCATTAGGTGTACATTTAGAAGCTAAGTGTGGCCACAGAGGCACCTGATACACAAACAAGGAAGACAGTCCCTGGGAAGACAGCTGTGTTGGACTTCAGATGCTTGCCCAATACAGACTCAGTCATGGTACACAGCAATAGAAACACAAGACTCTACATGAGTGTCGTATAGTATAATGCTGGCTATTGGTCTATTATATACAGTCTGTTGTGTCTCTTCTATTCCTAGTTTCTTCCAGGATTTTATCATGGAGAAATGTTGAACTTTGTCAAAGGCCCTTCCTACCTCTATTGAAACGATCCTGTGATGTACAATTGTATTTGTATCTCAAGGGAAGAGGGGCACTTAGCACAGACACTCGAAGAGAAGCCAACGTGACAACAGACTCAGAGCAGCTTGAAGATGCTGTACTTGCAGACTGAAGCCATGCAGCCACAAGTCAAGGAATAACAGCAGTCTCCAGCAGCTGGAAGAGGCAGTGAGCACAACGTGCCGAGAGACTGGAGGCAGTACAGCCCTGCTGACATCTGGATTCTAGCCCATTGAAACTGAATGCAGACTTGAGGCCTCCAAACCTGGGAAAGAAGAAACTGCTGGGCTTTTCTTTAGGTCATCTTGTTTGTTAGTAATTTGTTAGAGAGGGCCACAGAAAACTAATAAAATATAATATATTAGTCATGATATCACTCAAACAAATACAGAAGGAAAAAAGACAAAAGCAAGATGGGGAAAATGCTAACAGTGATTCTGAATCATGGAATGAGGACCATTATTAACTTCCTCCTTTTCTGATTTTATATATATATATATATATATATATATATATATATATATATGGATTATTCCATATACATGGAAAGGAGAATAGTAGCTATTCAGATAAGGAGAATGCAAAGGAGAGTCTCTCTGACAAACTGAGAAAGACACAGAGTCTGCATGTGCAATTTCCCTTTAGTGCTAAATTTCCCAGTTAGGATACTCAATCTAAAAATTGATTTAAAGATTATTTTTTTAAGAAAGTGATGATTGACAACTCTGAGGCTTCCCAAGACTGAAAAAGTGCTTTTGCTACAGAGGTACATTGTCCTTTCTCATTTCCTCTTTAATGATATTGAATATAAAGAATGACACCCTCTTCACCCATCCCAACTCTATCATGAGTACCACACTTAGACATCTTCATCTCTTGCATTCCTTAGCCACGGCTAAAGCTATACTAAATTAGCCATTCTCAGAGAACATAGCTAGCCCCATAGATGATGGATCAGGAGTTTGAGGTAGAAGTAGCAGGGGGATTGTAATGAGGTGGCCTTGAGTATTTTTCCACATGTTTTGAAGCTGTCATGTAAAGGCAATCATTATGACCATCTTACCCTTAGCTGTTTCTTCTTGCCAATGATTATGTGGTCTAATTTGATTGAAATGTGTAAAACTGGGTGTTTTCTTTTTAGATGAAACATTTTAAGTCATTGCTTAAATAAGTGTTGTTTTCCTCTAAATAAAATAAATATAAGGTAATTCTGAGATTTGAAAGAAATTTAATTATCAAAGATAAAAGCCCCTCTTTATTGTTCAAAAGCTGAACAATTTTCAGTGTGTGTGTGTATGTGTGTGTGTGTGTGTGTGTGTGTGTGTGTGTGTGTGTGTGTGTATTTAAGTGGAGGCCTCTTGATAGTGCTCAACTCTCAATAAGAACACTCTTGGGTAGACCCATCAGCTCTGGGCACATCATTATTTTTCAGGATGATTGGTGGTTAACAAATGCATTATATCATCTACTTGCATTTATTAAGTGCCCAAATGAATGTAGTATTATGCTGCATGTTGTATGAGGCAAGTTATAAAGACACAGTCCCAATCCTCTTGTATTTTTTCAGATCACAGCATGATGTCATCCACATAGTGCTGGGTGACAGTAGGCTGTATTAAGAATATTCCTGTCATGTGGTCTAGAAAAGCACATTTGGGAGTTGAGGAACCACACTGTCTTTTATATAGATGTTCTGATAGTGATGCTAATCTCTCATGCAAGTCTGTAAGAAATAAACTGGCTATCATACAGTCAGTTTAGAGAAGTCTTCTATTATTTTTTTTTTTTTTTTGGTTTTTTTTCGAGACAGGGTTTCTCTGTGTAGCTTTGCGCCTTTCCTGGATCTCACTCTGTAGACCAGGCTGGCCTCGAACTCACAGAGATCCGCCTGCCTCTGCCTCCCGAGTGCTGGGATTAAAGGCGTGCGCCACCACCGCCCGGCGATGTCTTCTATTATTTTTGATTCATGAAGATGGTCATAGCAGAATTTCTCAGTGTGTAGTAAGCCTAAGATTACCGAAAAGTAACCTAAGGTGTATGTGAATGTTTTAGATGAGGTTAGAGTTGAAAAGGAGATTGAATTTTTAAGCCTATGAAATGGCAGGTAACTGTGGAGCTAGAGAGGAATGAAAACAGCTTCACAGATGCTTGGCTAAAGGATGAACTTGACCTGAAACTGGAAGCAGAGAGGAGGGTCAAACTAGACGGGTTGGCTTTTCGAGGAGGATTGTCTCTTTTTGAAGTTGTGATGGCCTTTCTTCACAGAGCTGCTGAAATACGAGGTAAGAGACTAAACAAGACAACAAGGCCTCTTCAACTAAAGAAAACTCAAAATTTGACCTAAAAAAGACAAAAGAACACCATTCCAATCATAACAATACAAATATATAGCAATACAAAAAAAGAACAAAATAGGGAAGGATATGATAAATTCTAAATTTTTAAGAACATATCATCGAGACAAATTGAAGATTCAACTGACAAATTTTCCTTTCTCATACATTGGATGATACAATAGGTGCTAAGATACAACTGACCTATGAATTCAGGGGAATTCTCGGTAATTGCATTCAGTTCTTTTGAAGAAATGAACGAGTTGATTCTAATGTGCACATGGAAGAGCAGAGGACTTGGAAAAGCCCAAATAATCCTTATAAAGAACAAAAGTGGTGAGCTCCTAGTTTATTTATTTACTTGTCTGCCTTTATATGTATGTGTGTGCAGGTTTGTGCTGGTACCCTTGAAGACCAGAAGAGAATGTTAGACCCCCTGGAGCAGGAGTTATGGGGCTGTGGGTGGGTGCTGGGAACCAAACTCTGGTCCTCTGAAAGAGCAGCAAGCCCTCTTAGCTGAGTCATTTCCCCACACCCCTCACTCCTTTATTTTAAAACTTACTGCAAAGTTACTGTAGTTAAGACAATGTGGCACTGGCTTAAACATATGTCTATATAGATATATAGCTCAAGGAACAAAAAACAGTCCTGCAATAAAACCATACTCACACTGCATTGTGGCCAAGACTTGAAGACAACATAAGGGAAATAATCATCTTCCCCAAAAAACGTATGCTGGCACCCCACCCCTGACACTGCCTGGAGGTCCAGGAACCAGAATCTGGATAGCCTGGAGACCTAGGATAGAACCAAACATGCCTGGCCAAAAAAAAAGTCAATGAAATGATTCCTAATGATATTCTGCTATTCTTGTAGACAGGAGCCTAGTATAATCGTCATCAGAGAGGCTTAATCTGGCAACTGTTGGGAGTATATGCAAAGACCCACAGGTGCTGAGACCCACAGACAAATCTTAGTCAGAGCTGGGGAATCCTGCAGAAGAGGGCGAGAAAGGATTGTAGAAGCCAGAGGGGTCAAGGACACCACACGAACACCTACAGAATCAACTAACCTGGGCTCATAGGGGTTCACAGAGACTGAACCAACAACCAGGGAGCCTGCATGGGTCTGACCTCTACATAGGATTGTGCAGCTTGGTGTTCTTGTGGGACTCCTAACAGTAGGAGTGGGGGTGTCTCTGACTCTTTTGCCTGCTTTTGGGACCCTTTTCCTCCCACTGGGGTTGCCTCATCCAGCCTTAATATGAGGGGAGGTGCCTAGGCTTATTGCAATTGATATGTTTGATTGACATCCCTGAGGGGCCTGCCCTTTTCTGAAAGGAAACCAAGGATGAGTGGATTCCTGGGTGGTGTGGGGTGAGGGAATGGGAGGGTAGGACGGAAGGGAAACTGCAGTCGGGATGTCCTATGAGAGAGAATAAATTTTTTAAATTAAAAAAAAAAAAAAGGCCATGATGGCACAGACAGATATCAACAGGCAAAAGAGTTCATCGGCCCCGCGCTTAGCTCCAAGTGCCTCAGAGAAGTAAATGTAAACACTGTTCCCATAAGACTCCTAGAGGAAGCCTAACTGCCAAGTTCTACCTCGAAATAAAGCATTGGTTTTCTGATCTCACACAGAAACACAGGCAACAAAAGAAAAAGGGCAGAGTGCCCTCCATCCCAATTGAAATTATATCAAAGATCTTCTTATGATAGTGCAAAACATCCAGAAATCAGTATCAACACAAACTCTGGGAACTACACAAATTCATCGAAACTGAACAGAGTCCTTTTGGGAAAAACCCACACATCATGGGAAAAAATGAAGTAGGAAGTAATAACATTTTTGAACAAGTGAAGAGGGAAGACTTAGCTATGCAAAGCCATGGAGTACAGACAAAGGGCACCAGAGAAGTGGAGAACCATCAACACTTACATTACCACAAAAATCTCAGGGATCAAAAAAAAAAAACAAGGGCTGGAGAGATGGCTCAGAGGTTAAGAGCACTGGCTGCTCTTCCAGAGGACCTGAGTTCAATTCCCAGCAACCACATGGTGGCTCAAAACCATCTGTAATGAGATCTGGTGCCCTCTTCTGGCCTACAGACATACATACAGGCAGAACATTGTATACATAATAAATTACTTAATAATAAAAAAAAAAGATCAAACTCCTCTCAGATCAGTAGAGAGCAAGAAATAATAAAGATCAGAGAAAAATGAATATAAATGTTTTTAACAAACATAGCAAATTTATTTATCAGAGTCACTGCAGTGGTTTAAAATCAGTCCTAGGCCAGTGAGAAGGCTCAGTGGGTGGAGGTGCTTGTTGCTAAGACTCATGACCTAAGTTTGATTCCTAGAACCCAAGATGGGAGAGAACTGACCCCTGCAAGATAGCCCCTGGCCCCCATGTGCTCCTTGGCATACATGTGCCCACACAAAATTAATAGCTGCATTTAATTTATTTAAATAGTCACCCCATGGTGGTTATACTCATTGCAACCACATAGCTCTTACTCAGCATGTTTTGGGGACTCTGTTTAAGGAAATGTCTTCATAAATCACCAAGAAAATCAACTTTCTTCTTGTGTAATTACAAACAATGCAACATTATCCACCTCATCAATTAGACATCCCCATATGACTTCCAGCTTTTGAAAAACCAAATCCATCTCACAGCCTACAATTCCTGTTGCATGTTTACTTTAGGAAATACATAAGCACAAAGAACATTATGCATTATCCTAATAAGACAATTCTTGTTTGAAACAATGTGTTCTATATCTTCTCAGACAATTTTTCATGTAGATATGTCTCAAACTATTTTTAAGCCATATTATTGCAAACATTCTCTCTCTCCCTGGACAGATGAAAACAAATGTCTACTCCTTACAGGCCACAAACAGCAAATCAAAGTGAGGTCAAACTTGGGGAACCAATGAGTTTATTGTACTTACTCACAAGGCATGGGTGAAGAGACTCCCTGGAGAGTGGGTAACCCGGAAACAGCCACACCTCAGGGAAATCTGACCCCAGCGTGGATGGTGACTTCTCCACAACTGTGTAGACCTTACATAGTCTTCATCCTCTAGCACCTCCTGGGACCATGAGGTCATGGGCAATTAGGACACAATTATGTACAAATGACTAGGAAGTGAGAAGGGAGTGTCCAGAATTACAGGCGAGAGTCCATTGGCCCTTCCCACCCCTTGCTTCTGTGATACAACACCAGCACGCGATCAATCCCATCTCAGAGTTCTCAGGCAAGTAGTTACAGCTGCTCTCATGAAGATGACAGCTTTGATTCTCAGAAGACAGCATTCTACAACCCACACATACTCTTGTAACAAAAAGTAAACATATGAGTGTAATTATTATTGCTACTAGTAGTTTCCGGTGGCCATGTCAGAGGAGCAGCAGATGGTAATTGACTTCAGGGATCAGCCCACCAGGAAGCAAGGCTCCGCTGGGTGAATCTCAGGCAGGCAAGGCCTCGAGAGTCTAGCCCTAGAATATCTCTTGCTACTGCTGTGTCCTTGCGTGTTTGATGCTGCCATTTGTCTCTGGTATCTGGCATGGTGTGAATGGTGTGAATGGTGTGAATGGGCGTGGAGATATCCCCACTGACCTTAATGTGGTGTGATTATCTCTTGGAAATATCTCGTTCTCACTGGGTATTTTAACTTGTGGATTATGAAGATGATTTCTTCCTAAGCTGTAGTGTTTAACTGATAAAATTATTTTATACAGTAATAGTGTTAGTTTAAATAGGATTTTGATGATTGAGGGTCTTTAATAAATATAGTCAGGGATTATGATAGAGGTTAGTTTAGTGGGAAAATTAACATAGGTAAAGGTAGTATAACATGTTGCTCCTGCCTCTGATAAAGCAGAGGCTGCAGAGGATAAAAAAATAAAATAAGGACGTGTCACACAGCTAGAACACATGAGTTTCTATTGAGGAGCCGTATAGACTGTGGCTTTGGTTAATGATTAAGAAGAACAGTTGGGTACCAGAAGCCAAGCAAGCTTAAATTCTTTTAATCTTAATGTTGGGAGATATGTTTACAGGTTTTGAAATGCATCACAGCTGAGACAAAGCTTTGAAAATAACTTGAGGTTAGACTAAGATGTTATTGGTAAATAGCTTTGAGGTGAAAAACTCAAGAAGATCATCTAAAGTTTTAGAAAGGCACACGGTTGAATGAGGGACTTGCAAAGGTCAGGGAACAAGAGCAAAGCAGCTCAATTATTATTGGCTGACATGCCTTTCTTGCTAGGATTTATTGGTAATCAAGATGATAGTTAATTCCTTTCATCCATTTCTGCCCTCAGCTTCTTGATTTTATATATATACCGTTGATGAGTGGGTATGCACCCTAAAGATTTAAAGTAGAACTGACTGGTTGTTTTTCATATATAAAAGTTTGGGTTTGTGATTCTTCTAAGATTTCTTATAAGATTACCTTTTGAGAAATAATAAGTGATTTGTCCTTTCTTTGTAACCACAAAATGCAGCCTGCTAGTAAAAGAACTGGCTGAGAAAAGTACCTTGCTTGCTTACACTCTGTTCATCTATAGCAAGTTGCTTGGACATGAATGCATATGGGTTCTTGGGAAAATTTGTTTTTCACCTGTAATACATAAAATGTTTAATCATGTAAGGAATGTGGAAAACATGCTGTTTTTTTTTACTTGTATTCATTGTAATCATTCGCTTGAAAAATATAATAAGCCACTTTATAATTTTTATATTGCTTGAAAGATTTTGCTGGGGTATATAAGCTGTTACAGGAAAAAATAAAGTTAGAAGGAAAATAATAAGAATGAGAGAAGGAAAACCCCAGGAAAGATGTAGAAGGAAAGTTTGAAGAGAGACAGAAGAGAAACGTCAGAAGAACAGAGTAGAACAAGCAACAGAAAGAAGAATAAAATGAAGAACTAAGCTTTGACCCTCGGAAAAGTCCTCGTGTGTCTGTCTGTCTGTCCAGTAGTTCACCTGCTCTGCATCTTCTTTTCAGTTTCTACTTCCTCAGATAGAGAAGTCAAAGGTCTGCCAACTCCGTAGGCTCCCCTCAAGCCCTGTGTGGCTGGAGACTGGTCCCCACAGCAGCGATAAATAGTAAAATAATTTCTCACTTTAAAGTATTTTGGGGGCATTTGTACACACACACACACACACACACACACACACAAATTTTAGTTGGTGTATAGAGTTTCACAGTTTTACCACAACTATCTAATTAATTTCTTATTAGAAATGTACATGGTTGTGATTTCCTTTTGTTAATTATTGTTAGGGTGTAACAACCCACTTGATAGTCACAATTTGGTTCACTTGTACATTTTTTGTTGTTGTTTTTAAAATATATGTGCAACTGAAATGGCTGAGATTAGACACTGAGTCTGAGTTGGGGGAAAAGGATGAAGAGCTTGCTGTACAAGCATGAGGAACTGACTTCACAGCCCCAGGACCCACATAAAAGCTGCATGTGACTGCCACACACCTGTAATCCCAGCGCTGGGGCAGGGCGGAGCACACTGGGACCCACTGGCTAACCAGGCTACCTGTAAGGATGAGGTTCAATTAGAGACACTGTCTCAAGAAAATAGATACATAAACAATTGAGGAAGGCATCTGGATGTCAATATCTGACCCACACACACATTGTACAAGCTTGTTTACCTGCACGCACATAAGTACACAGGTACACACACACACACACACACACACACACACACACACACACACACACTGAACTTTTGATACATGATGTCAAATGGGCATCCATATTATTCCCCAAATATTTGCTCTACCAGTGTTAAAAGTAAGCAAGATTGATGAGCAATGTGAACTCACTTGTGGAGACCCACAGAGGTTTCCTAGTGAGAATTTACTCAGGGTACCAGAATCTGAGCTTGCTTTACCCAGCAAAGCTGCATAAGGGGATGATTGACCACAGGTGTTTGAAAGGGTCCACTGCTGTGGATATTGCTCTATATATAAATAAAACACTGATAGCCAGTTGCCAGGCAGGAAGTAGGTGGGACAAGGAGAGAGGAGAATTCTGGGAAGCGGAAGGCTGAGGAGAGAGAGACTGCAGCCACCGCCAGGACAAGCAGCATGTGAAGACGCTGGGAAGCCACCAGCCACGTGGCAAGGTATAGATTTATAAAAATGGGTTAATTTAAGATAAAAGAACAGTTAGCAAGAAGCCTGCCACGGCCATACAGTTTATAAGTGATATAAGCGTCTGAGTGATTATTTTATATGTGGATTGTGGGACTGCGGGGCTTGGGGAACCTGGAGAGAAGCCCTCCGGCAACAGTCCACCCTTGGCTATGCAGTGTGCTTTGATCTAGCAATGAGGTGGGGGTCTTTTACTCTGCCCCTTGGCATTGTTACAAAAAGCCCTTTTGAATAAATGGAAAAGGCCATTGGGTATTGACCCAGGTCCTCCCGAAGCTATCCTGTGTTTCTGTCTTTCTCCTCTTCACTGTCTATCTAATATTTTCTTATCCCTTTCTCCTCCTCATAAGAACCCTTGAAAAAGTGGGAGCTGGCCTCCCACACTCACTTTCTATTGCAGTACATAATTAACCTTCTGTTGGGATGAATACATTTGGGGCCACTAAGTGAGGATGTGTGAGCAGAGAAGGAAGGGGTGCTTTGGCTGTCTTGAGGAAGACAATTTCAGCCTAAGCTTAGTCCAGGAAATATTTTACTATTAGATGTTGAAAATGAGATCCTGCAAAGAAACATGCCTCAGGAAGAAAAGAGTATGACAGATGAGCCAAGGTTGAGATGAAACATGCAATGAAAGTGAAAATCTATGGAGGCCACACAGTGTATAAATAAAGCATTATTTCCTGGATATGTGGATAAGAAGTCTTACAAAGAAATAGACAAAGTTTGAACATATCGATGGATGAAATTCACTACACTCACAAAATGAATGTGCACTCTTTCAATAGTACAATGTCAATAATAATATGATTTTAATAATGAAAAACTTTAAATCACATTATTCTGATGTTACAAAAATAATTGCCATTCAAAAATGGCAAGACCTACCATGAAGCATTGAAGTTGGATGTCTACCTGCATAGGTTCAAAACCCACCTTTTCTACTTCACACCTTTGGCAATGTCTTGTATCTTTCTAAATCTATAAGCAAGATGAATACAGTTTCATCGACTATACATGTTACTCATTTATTTACTACAACCAAAGAGCTGACAAAAGTAACTTGAGAAAGGATGCTTTTATTTGGGTTCATGGTTTGAGGGTGCAGAGACATGGAAGGAGCGGAACCTTCAGGGCATGGGACTCTGTAGAAGGAAGCCATTGGGGGTTGCCTTTGGAGGGAACACTGGGAGCCCAGCCCACATCTTCCTGTCTTTGTAAGAGGAACTTTCTTCATTGATCATTCCCCTTCTAGAAAAGACCATATGATCTCTTGTTACCAAGGAAACAAATGGCAGCCTCCATCCTCCTGCTCTTGAAAAGGCCCCACTGGAATAATCAGAAGCCTGGATCCTGTTACCCGACTTCTGTTCTTTCATTTAGCAATGACAGTCTTAGTTCTAAAAAGTTCACATTATGATCTGCTTCAGTCATCCAACTTGACACACCTGGGGAAAAGGACCTTCAATGAAGGAACTTTCTCCATCAGAATGGCCTGTGGACATGTCTATAGGGCATTTTCTTAATTACTAGTTGATGTAAAAGGGCCCACCCTATTATGGATGATGGCATCCATGAGCAGGTGGGCCTAATTGTGTAAGAAAAGTAGCTGAGTATGGCAGTTTGAATGGGAATGGCCCCATGGGCTTTTATGTTTGAATGATTGGGTCCCAGTTGGTGGAACTATTTGGGAAGGATTTGGAGGTGTGGCCTTGTTAGAGGAGATATGTCACTGGAGATGGGCTTTGAGGTTTCAAAAGCCCACATTCAAAGCCCACACCATTCCCAGTCAGCTCTCTCTCTCTCTGTCTCTCTGTCTCTCTCTCTGTCTCTCTCTCTCTCTCTCTGTCTCTCTCTCTCTCTCTCTCTCTCTCTCTCTCTCTCTCTCTCTCTCTCCTCCTACTGCCTATCTGCCTGCTGCCATGCTTCCATTCTGATGGCCATGGACTCATCCTCTGAAACTGTAATCCCCCAATAAAACTCTTCCTTCGATAAGTTGCCGTGGTCATGGTGTTTTGTGACAGCAATAAAAAATAACTAAGATACTATGCAGGCAGCTCTCTTCAGTGGTTCCTGCCTCTAGTTCTGCTTGGATTCCCGTCCTGACTCTCTTCAGTGATCAACTGTAATGGGTACCTGTGAGCCATAGAAAGCCTTTCTTCTACCAGTTCCCTTTGTTCATGATGTTTACCACAGCAGTAGAAGCAAACTAGGACAGTATGCTAAGTCTAAAGAGGGGACTAGGTAATACTTAACAAGTCAATTACAGATCTCCAAAACCTACATGACCCTATGGGCCAGAGGTAGATGCTCCCTATGATGCTCAAAGCCCCAGAACCTTGCACTTGTGGAAGCCTGATCCAAATCCCAGGGGCCTTACCCATGTGGTTACAAGGCCATTTTTGTAACCTTGTCAAAATGTGGCATATTCCCCCTTAGACTTGAAGGGGGGAATCTCTTCCTGCTCAAACTTTACAAATTTCTGACCTCCCACAACTTGAGTCTACCCTGCTCTTCAATCTTCTACATTTGCTCTTCTCCTTCTCCCTTCTTGAGACTTCTTCCTTTTGGTCATCTTCCTGATTGTAACCAAGAGCCCAGGTACTAGCCATCCCCACTCTATCTCTTCAGCACACAGACCTTCTGTACCCACAGCATTAACATTGAAAAGTGCATGTTCTTTTCATCTTACTGTAAACAATGACACAGAAATGCAAAATCAGTAAAACGCTATTTTATTAAGGAGAGTTATTTAGATCTCAGAAAGTTTTGAGTCATTCATACTCATTGTGCCCGGTTTGTTAAGTGGGCAAGTAGAGCACACAGCTAATCTTGTATTGTTGCTGTTTACTTATTTTTCTATGTTTTATTCAAATAATGATTATTATAGCTAAAGAGACACATGGTAGGGTATAAGATATAAACAAACATGCGATGATAATTACATCAAAATATTATAATGACCATGTTGAGATTTACAAAGGGACTAATCAATTTTTTAAATTTTCATTGATCGATCATATGACCCAGCTGTACCACTCTGGGATATTAGAACTCCAACTCACGACATCACAGAGATGTTTCATATCTTCAGCATAGCTCACAACAGCAAAATTATGGAACCAAGCTTGGTGTCCATCAACAGAGTGATAGATTAGGAGAATGTGGTATGCATACACAATGGAATTTGTTTTATGCATAACAAATAATGAAGTTAGATTACTGCAAGAAATGGATACAACTAAAAAAATCTATTAATGCCGGGCCGTGGTGGCGCACGCCTTTAATCCCAGCACTCGGGAGGCAGAGCCAGGCGGATCTCTGTGAGTTCAAGGCCAGCCTGGGCTACCAAGTGAGTTCCAGGAAAGGCGCAAAGCTACACAGAGAAACCCTGTCTTGAAAAACCAAAAAAAAATTAAAAAAAAAATCTATTAATATATTAAGCAACGTAAGCTGCTCTTAGAAGACAGATATAACATTTTCTTTTGTGTGTGGTACTTAGATTTCATATAGATATATAAAGTTGTAAATGGATGGTTCTCTCCTGCCCACCTATTCCTGAATAACCACTCAGAGGCTTAGTATTATAAATTCTCTGTCAGTAGCTCACGCTTATTACTAACTACCTCTTATACTTAAATTAATTCACAATTCTTACCTATGTTTAGCCACATGGCTTGGTACCTTTTCTCAGTATGGCATTCTCTTCTTGCTTTCTTTGTGTCTGGCTGGAGACTCCTGACTCCACCCTTCCTCTTCCCAGCATTCTTAGTTTGGTTACCCCACCTATACTTTCTGCAATTCGAATGACAAACCTTTACAGTGTACAAGAGGATGATTCTACAGCATAAAGTCATGTATGGATACATGGCATGAAAGGAGAAGCAAAACTGTCTAGAGTAATACAGGGGACTGTTGGGGTGAGGGAAGTGGAGATGAGAAATGGGAAGGAAATAGGTATAGAATGAGGAGTCTCAACATGCATTACACATGTGAGTGAATATGCTCTAATATAACAAACACAGTACTGTATACAGTGAATACACACAAGGACATTTTTAAAATTTCTTTTTAGATTTATTTATTTTATGTGTATGAGTATTTGGACTGCATGTATGTATATGCACTATGTATGTGCCTGATGCCCACAGAGGTCAGAAAAGGGCATCAGATCCCTTGGAACTGGAGTTTCAGCTGGCTGTGAGCTGCTTTGTGGGCACTGGAAACTGAACCTGGGTCCTCTCTAAGAGCGACATGTTTTTAACTCCTGAGCCATCACTCCAGCCCCTGAAATTTTGAAATAATAATATTTTAACAAAGAAATATAAATCAATGTCCCCTTTTGGTTGGGAATGGTGGCAAATATTTGCAATCTTAACTTGTGATCTGATGAAGCAGAAGGATCAGTGAGTTCGAGTCTAGCCTGGGACTCTGTCTCCAAAGAAACTGTTATTTCAAAGAACTTCGCCTAACACAACTGACATATCATGATGGAGATGCCTTAGATCAGTCCTTCTCAACCTTCCTAATGCTGTGACCCTTTAACACACGTTCCTCATGTTGTGATCCCAACTGTAAAATCATTCCATTGGTACTTCATGACTGCAATGTTTCTACTCTTATGAATTGTAATGTAAATATCTGATTTGCAGGATGCCTGAGATGCCACCCCAGTAGCATTTCTTCCCTTCATCCCAAAATTAAAGAACTTCTTGCCTGCTGGTTAGACTCAGATGTTCCTCTGGTTTGCATGTGGAGTCTCTTGTGGTTAAGTATTGAGTCCTTAGGTTGATGCCACTGGGAACTGAGGGGAATCTTTAGAGGTGGGCCCCAAGGAATGGTCCTCAAACAGAGCTGTAGGGGACCCCAATTCTTCTTCCTCTTCTGCTCCCTCACCACAAGGAAACAATGTGCCCTGCAACATGTTTCCAACCATAGAGTCCCCTTACCATAAGCCTAAAAGCAAAGGACCCACCCAGTCATGACGGGGACCTGTGAAGTGACGAGCCAAGACAAATCCTTTCTCTTTATAAGGTAATTTTCTCAAGTATTTTATCATTGTCATAGAAAGCTGCTTTGTATAGTTGACTAAGAATATTTCCTAGCCTCCTTTGTAACTGTATGTGGGAGAGAAGTGAATTTTCATATAAAACTTACTTGAGTCTATGTGGGAATGAGAGTGTGTGTGTGTGTGTGTGTGTGTGTGTGTGAGAGAGAGAGAGAGAGAGAGAGAGAGAGAGAGAGAGAGAGAGAGAGAGAAAGGAGAGTGTGTGTGAGTAAGTGGGTGTTTGTGTGACTGTGTATGTGAGTGTATGTGTATATGGGAGAGTGTGAAGTGGGGGGTAGAGGGGGGGTGTGTATCTGTGTGTTTGTCTGTGTGTCGGTGGGGGTGGGGTGTCAAACTGCCTGTCTAGAGGTCAAAAAACAACTTGCAGAAGTTGGGTCTCTCCTTCCATCACATGGGTTCTGGCTCGGAACTTAGGTAACCAGGCTTACCAGTGATTACCCACTGCACCACCTCACCACCCCAAAGCCTTTTTTTTACACCTGTCTTAGGCAGGGTTTCTGTTGCTGAGATGATCAAAAAGCAAGTTAGAGAGGAAGGGTTTATTTGGCTTACACTGCCACACCACTGTTCATCACCAAAGGAAGTCAAGACAGGAATTCAAGCAGGGCAGGAACCTGAAGGCAGGAGCTGATGCAGAGGCCATGGAGGTGGGTGATTACTGGCTTGCTCTACATGTCTTGCCCATCCTGCTTTCTTATAGAACCCAGGACAACCACCCATGGATGGCACCACCCACCATGGGCTGGGCTCTCCCTCCCCATTGATCATTAATTAAGAAAATGCCATATAGCTGGATCTTGTGGAGGCATTTTTCTCAATCGAGGCTCCTTCCTCTCTGATGATTCTAGCTTGTGTCAAATTGACACAAAACCAGACAGGACAACACCACACATCATTTGTCCCTTTCTTGGTCCACCTGGCTTTATAATTGGTTGAAAATAGATGGTATGAACTCAGGCCATGGGTACCTCGGGAATGAGATCTGTATTATTGAACCAGATCAACAGAAACTAGCAAGGCACTTCCCACTCTCTGGACTTGCTTGAGATGAAACAAATCACTCACCTATCTTTTTAACTGTTGTTCTTTTGAGTGTTTGTCGCTGGCAGTCACGCTTTACTGTATCTGAGCTGTGAGTGGGGCAGATCAATTCCTGAACAAGAGTGTCACATACTGCGGTCCCTCACTAGCACGTGTGTCCTCTTCAGAGTTTCAATACAATCATTTTTGCATGCTATTTGCAAGACTTATAATGTCAGTGAATTGACATTTGCATCTGGCCTTCAAGAAGCATCACTGAGTTTACCACTGTCCACTACAGGAAAAGCAGCAAGTGTATTCAGTGAGAAATACTCCTTGGCTCTCGGGAAAGTTAACCCTCTGCACCTGACATCCCAATAAAGTGTGAGTTCTGAAGCCACCTTGTCACAAGTTGTCAGATAATTTAGTTCCTTGGTAACCACTGAGGGAAGAAGCCAGACAGAAATGAAAAAAAAAAAAATAGATTCAAAAGCCTATAACGCAATAGTGTAGCTAAATGAGCTAGCCATTTATTTATGTCATGAATATTCATTATACTTTTCTGTGTTGTTTTGTCATGCTTACTTAGTTATTCATGGACAGGTAAATTAGGCACTTCCCTGCCAGGATGTCGTATCTTTATATTTAAAGATAGCCCATTGGTCACTGTCATATCCACCTTGAAAACACTGCTAAACCTAGATCAGCATGGTCAAGATCTGCTGAGAATGTCAAGGAGCAGCACACCGGAGTTGTCCAAACTGTCCAGAGTTTACACTCAAATACAGAAGGTCTGAAGCCACAGGGCCTCTCCAGGAGCTTGGATGCAGAAGACTAAGCGTCATTTATGTTTATTTATGTCATGAATATTCATTACACCTTTCTGTGTTGTTTTGTCATGCTTACTTAGTTATTCATTGACAGGTAAATTAGGCACTTCCCTGCCAGGATGTCGTATCTTTATATTTAAAGAGAGCCCATTGGTCACTGTCATATCCACCTTGAAAACTAAGCGTTGACGCCGTGGGTGAAGAGCTTGATGGCAGTGAGCTAGGCTTGGCGTGGCAAATGCCTTGACTCCTGGTTAGAAGGCAGCTAGATAATCCATCCAGAAAGAAGTGAAGCCATGCTAGGAGATGGAGAGCAAAGACCAGAGGTTCTGAGCCACATACTCAAGTCCAAGTGCCTGGTGATAAAAGCCCAGGTCCTGGCTGGAAGACTTTGTGGACAGCAGTGGATAATCACCAGCAAAAGTGGCACTTTCTACCAGCCAGAGATTCAGTGAGTCTAGAGTTTGTGAAATATTAAGATCAGAGAGAGAACTGGAGTCATAGCAAGAAATTATGTCAAATTTCAGATACCCTTGCCTAAGAAAGTGACAGAATGAAATACAAAGTATTTTTGACGGAAATATAAGTCTTGAGACCATGAATCCTACTAGAAAACACAGAAGAAAGCTTCGAGACACCAGCAGTTATACATTAGATGAGGTCACAACAAAACTGGAAACAAACAAACAAAAACACATAAAAATCAACATGAGATCAAGTGGCTTTTGCCAGCAAAATCAATGAATGGAGTCAAGAGACAGTCCACAGGACCAGAACAAACTACTCAGCTAATATAAGGTTGATATCCAGGGTATTTAAGGAACTTCAACTGTTTCAATAACAAAAAGAGAACAGCCAATCTGAAAATAAGAAAAGGATACCAGCAGACATTTCTCAAAAGAAGAAATTCAGGGGGCGGTGTTGTGGAATATTAGTTTAAGATATGTTACATTCGTTTATGCTGTGGAATATTCAATGATGTAAAGATGTGTTATGTTCTTTTACGTTGCATTTGTTTATCTCCGTAAAACTGTGTTACTTTGCCTACCTAAAACACTTGATTGGTCTAATAAAGAGCTGAATGGCCAACAGAGAGGCAGGAGAGATAAATAGGTGGGGCTGCCAGGCAGGGAGAATAAACAGGAGGAGAAATTTATGCTTGGGGGGAAGAGGAAGAGTGAGAAAATGAGGAGAGGGGGATGTCAGGAGCCAGCCACCCAGCCACATAACCAGCCATGGAGTAAGAAGTAAAGAAAGATATATAGAATAGAGAAAGATAAAAGCCCAGAGGCAAAAGGTAGATGGGATAATTTAAGTTAAGAAAAGCTGGCTAGAAATAAGCCAAGCTAAGTCCAGGCATTCATAAGTAAGAATAAGACTTTATGTGTCTTTAATTGGGAGCTGGGTGGTGGGCCTTCAAAGAGCAAAAATAATCAACTACAGACTAGAGAGAGAATTTGGCAGTTAAGAGCTCTGCCCGATCTTCCAGGGAACCTATGTTCAGTTCCCAGCACCCACATGGCAGGTAATAACCCTCCGTCACTCCAGACCCAGTGCATCCCTGTGGGCACTGCATGCATCTAGTATACAGACGTATGTGCAGGAAAAAAATACATATAAAAGGTTTTTAAATTTGTAATTTAAAAAAAAGAAGGAATTCAAAGGGCAAATAGAAGAATGCTCAACATCAGTAGGTATTAGAGAAAGGTGAATCAAAAACCACAGAGATGCCATCTCGCTCCATTTGAAATGGCTAGTACCAAAACGACCAAACTAACAAATGCTGTCAGGACCTACAGAAGAAGAGCCAGGCGGTGGTGGCGCACGCCTTTAATCCCAGCCATCAGGAGGCAGAGCCAGCAGATCTCTGTGAGTTCAAGGCCAGTCTGGTCTACAGAGTGAGATCCAGGACAGGCACCGAAACTATACGGAGAAACCCTGTCTGGAAAAACAAAAATAAAAAGAATATATATAAAAAGAGAACTTTATTATTCCCATACACTGTTGTTGAGGATATAAATTGGTACAGCCGCCATGTTGAATAGTCTGGAACTTCCACTGCCCTGAGATGAAAAGTACCACCAAACAGGAACCAGAATAGCCGAGCCCCCCTGCAGCCGCACACGGAGACACTAGGCCCTTGCCCACACTAAGCCACTCACTCACACCAAAATCTGTTTGTTTACTGCAAGAGGCTTGAAGCCTACCAGAATTTGCACAGAAATATCTACTTTAACTAATATGTACCTACTTTCTGGAGTTCTATCATTAAAAGTACAAAATTCTAGATTTTAAATTTAATCAGCAAAAATAAGGTCCCCTCCCCCATATACTGTTAAGTTGTAGAGTGAACGGAGACCTAGATTTATAAAAGGCAGAGAAGGGAAAAGGGAGGGAGGGAAAGGGAGACGGAATGGGGTGGGGGTAAAATTACAAATGGACTCTTGGAAATGTTGCACATGCTCCAGGTGCTGTAGGATGATTGAAGACTTGAATTAAAAGCAGATATGAGCAACGAGAAACATATTTTGTAAAGAAGGACAGATGCAATGGCTTCAGGGGACCAACGGAAGTCAGCAGCAAAGCCACTAACAGGACAGAGTGACTTGGCCGCCCATTCACAGAGCGGTGGTCGGAGAGGCTGGGGTAGAGAGCACGGAATCAGTGAGGAGAGGCTGTAAAGCAAGTGGAGCGTTTCAGATTGATTTCAGGGTTTAACAAGACAGAGCAAATGACAGAGGATACACAGCTGACCCTCCTCCACTCTCAAAATTCCTGATAAGAAGAGGGGAATCTTCAGAAAAAGAGAAACTCAAAGAAGTTAATAGCTACTAAATCAGGATGCCCAAGTCAAAAAGATTTCAACAAACATTGGTCGTTTAATTTAGGACCTGGCCTGTGAATGGAGGCAAAGAAGGCCCCAGGTTCAAGCTTTTTCTCCATGGCCAGGAGTCACATCTTCTGCAAGATCTTGGCTTTTTGAACAAAAAGATTTTCATGCAAAAAATGGGGATAATTACATAAACTGACTCCAGATTAAATCCAATGAGTGTGGTCACATACCATATATATAAAATGCTTCTTATTATTGTGAAGTAAGACCTAATATTTACTTTAGAGGCTTTGTTGGACTTGTTTCAGGGTGGTTTTTTTTTTCTGTTCAAAATGTCTATGAAAACTTTTGTTCTTTGACAGTTTCATACATGGACGTACGTTGTGGATGTTGTCCTGCCCCATCCTCTCTCACTTCCCTCCAGCCCCCTTCTTTCTTGCAAACCTCTTTCCCATGCTCATGACTTTTCATTTATATTTGCGTCTTATAGAGTTTAACCAAGGCTGCCTGTGTGACCACGGGTTTGGAATTATCCATTAGAGTCCACTGTGCTCACAGTTGAGTGCTGTGCTTCCCCCTCTGCCAAATTCTGTTAGTTTAAAATCAAAACAAGCAGTATGTGACAGGGACCTGGGAGTCCCTTCTCCACCCACAGCTGATGCTTAAGAGAGTCTGACTTGTTGTGGGTACGGTATGTTCTAGTTTGCATCCTATTGCTGATCAATACCAACCTGGGTAGGAAAGGTGTGCTGGGCTCACACACTGTCCATCCTTGAAGGAAGACAGGGCAGGAACTCAAACAGGAACAGGGGTAGAAACTATAGACCAAAACTGCTTCCTCTGGCTTACTCAACTCCTTTTTTCTTATACAGACCAGAGCCACATGCCCAGGAATAGCGCCATACACGGTGGGCCGGGCCCTCCTCCATCAATGAGCAGTTAAGAAAATGCCTCCACAGACATGCCCATAAGCCAGTCTGATGGAGGCAATTCCTCAGTGGAGGTTTCTTCTCCCCAGGCTGCTGTAGCTTGTGTCAGGTTAACAAAAGGAACCAGCACACAGTACCAGTCAGCACAGCACTGTAAGTTCAAGGTTACCACGGTCATGTCATACTTCAAAGACGGCATTTCTGTGGCCCCTTTTCCTATTTTCTGGTTTTTCCGCTCTTTCCACTTCATCTTCCTCTATGGGTTCTGATCCATAACGAAGTGGTCAACCCTCTCTTATTTTCACCATTGTAGTAAGCCACGGATCTTTGCAGTCACCCCTATTCCCTTCAGGCTGAGAGCAGCATTTGTCTGCAGTTATAAATGCAAATGTCTAGAATGTGGCTTGATGTTCTAGAAACCCAGCCATGCAATAGTATTGGGTTGTCCCCTCTAGGGCCTAAGATCACTTCATGCGTGGGTTTTAGGCTACCTAGCCTAAACAGTACTAGGGATGTACGGTACTAGGGATGGATTGCCTCTTGTGGGGCAGCCATCAAATCTAAAAGTAGTTGGTTACACCCATAACCATCATGTCATTCTTGCACTAATGAGCACATCTTCTTTGTTTGGCGAGGTCGGTATTGCAGTTTGTGGAGTTCACCTCTGGGTGAGGTCTTTGATTCGTTAACCACTGCAGCAGCTTGCTTAGCGCCCCCTGGCACTAAGAAAGTTAGCTAGCCAACCATGGGGTTGTGGTGGAGGAAGGCTTCCAGCTCAGTTCTAGCTTGATTTCTCTGTATCTTTGTCCAAGGTGTGTAGTGTCTTCAGCAATAGCTTTTTATCAATGAGTTCTGGTGGATCAATGGCTTCTGGTGGATCAATGAGTTCTGGTGGATCAATGGGTTCTGGAGGATCACAAAGGGCAATGACAAGAACACATCTTATTTTGGAGGCCTATTCAGCCTCCTTGACCAATATCTTCTGTGGGGGTGTGCCACACTAGGGTTTGACCTGCTTAGTCTAGGTTTCAAACTGTCTTTTACGTTTTTTAATTAGATTACCAAATAGAGGGTTCCTTAATGGTTTGATCATAGTCTCTTTATTTTCATAAGCCCATCCAAGTACTAGAGCCATATAGAATACCAAATAGATAAAATTAGAAAAGAAACCATCCTGGCATATTATTTGGAAACACTGAATTATACAGAACAAAGAGTGTATTGAGATGCAAGAGGTAAGACACCAACTCACACATAAAGGCCGGCCCATGAGAATAGTAGCTGTTTTTTCCACAGAAAGTTTAAAAGCCTACAGAGTATGAAACAATGCATTTCAAGTAGTGAAATTGCACAGCTCCTAACCCAGACTACTACACCCAGAAAAGCTATCTACTGTAGTTGATGAAGAAATTAAATTTAAAAAAAAAAATTATGACCACTGTCTTCATTAGGGCTTTTTATTGCTGTGAAGAAACACCATGACCACGGAAACTCTTACAAAGAAAATACTTAATTGAGATGGCAGCTTACAGTTTCAGAGGTTCAGTCCATTATCACCATGATGGGGAACATGACAGCGTGCAGGCAGACATGGTGCTGGAGCTGAGAGTGCTACATCTTGACCAGGAGGCAGCCAGAGATTGACTTACTGTCACACTGAGACCTCAAAGCCCGCCCCCACAGTGACACACTTCCTCCAACAAGGCCACACCTCCTAATAGTGCAACTCCCTTTGAGGGCCATTTTCTTTCAAACCACCACAGCCACTAAGTCAGCAACACAGAGGCTACTAGAAGGAAGTTTTCGAACTTCAGAAAATGAAAAGCACATCATAGGACTCTGGGGAAGAAGCTGTAACTGTATACAAACAAGTGAGGCTTAGAGAAACACCAAACACTACACAACAAAGTGACAGGAATCCATACACACTACACAATCACAGCACTGCACGTTAGCAGCCTCAATATCCATTCAAAAGACACAAACTAGCAGATTGCATTACAAAGCGAGATTCATCCATTTGCTGCCTCTGAGAAACAAATTCTGCCATCAAAGATAGAGAAGGTCATGAGGATGGAAAGGGGTATCCCAAGCAAATGAAAGCAGAAACAAAGAAGGTATCACTATTACAATATCAGACAAAACAGCCTTCGGACCAAAACCAGTCAAAAGAGAGAAAGAGGGTCACTGCGTACTGATTAGGGCAACAACCCATGGAAGGATGCTGCAATTCTAAACAGCGACACACAACACAGGTGCACCCAATATCATAAACTGAATACTGCTGGGTTTATATCCAATAGTCACAGACTGACCCCAATATAGTAATGGTGGATTAAGTCAATACTTGCACTCTCACCAACTTACAGGTCATCCTGACAAAAATAAAGATAAAAAGAGAAACGTCAGAGTAAAATGACATTATAGATCAAATTAGACTCAGCAGATATCTATGGAACTTTCCTCCCAAACACTGGAAAATATGCAGCCTTCTCAGAAGCTTGTGTAACTTTCTCTGACGTGGACCACAGTAAGCCAGAAACAAGTCTCAGCAAATACATGAAAAATGAAATGATGCTTTCATTCTCTCCAACCACAACAGAATAAAGCTGCAAATAAACTATAGGAGATTCACAAACTCATGAAGATTAAAATTTGATGAATGAAGCCAGGCGGTGGTGGTGCACACCTTCAATCACAGCACTTGGGAGGCAGAGGCAGGCAGATCTCTGTGAGTTTGAAGCCAGCCTGGTCTACAGAGTGAGTTCCAGGACAGTCTCCAAAGATACACAGAGAAACCCTGTCTCAGGGGGCAGGGGAAACTGATGAATGAGCAACTAAGAAAACAAAAAAGAAATAAAATTCATTGAATTTAATGAAAATGAAGACAAAAGCATACCAAACCTATGGGTATACAATGAAAATAGTCCTATGAAGGAAGGTCATATATACCAATGCCTACATTAAAAACAGAAATGTCTCAAATAAATAACTTGAAATAAGTCCTAGTACCTTGTAGAAACAAAAACAAGCCAAACCTAGAAAGCAGTAGATGTAAAGAAATAATTAAATCAGAGTAGAAATTAATGAACTAGAAACAAAACTAAAAAAATCAATGAAATAAAGAGTGTATTCTTTGAAAAGATAAATAAGATTGGAAAACCCTTAGCCAGACTAACCAAGAAAGACAAAGAGAAGAGTCCAATTAATGACAAGATCAAAGATTAAAAGGGGGAGACATTGCCATAGTACCAATGAAATTCAAAATTCCATAATGATGCATCTTAAAAACTTAACTTATATCCCAGTAAATAAATTGGAAGATATAAAAGAAATGAATGCATTTGTGGATGCATATGTTAAATGTTAAGCGAAGAGGAGACAATAATTTAAATGGATCTATAACTAACCATGACAACTTACAAAAGTCCAGACTCAGATGGATTCACTACAGAATCCTCCTACACCTTTAAAGAACTAATACCAATGCCTTTCAAATTATTCCATAAAATAGAAGCGGGATCAATTCTTCCAGATGCATTTCATGAAGCCTGTGTTACTGTGAAACTCACATCAGAAACACCAAAATAAAAAGAAAGAAAAAGAAAATTGCAGAACCTTATTAAACATAGCCACAAAAATTCTCAATGAACACTTGCAAACTAAATTAAATAACACATACAAAAATATCACTCATCATGATCAAGTTGGCTTCATTCCAAGGATGCAGGGATCGTTCTACATATGCAAATCAATAAACATAAAACAGTGCATGAGCAGACTCAAAGATAGAAATCATGTGTTTATCTCAATAGATACAGAAAAGGCCATCAGCAAAATTCAACATCCAGCCATGATAAAAGTTACGAGAAGGCTATGGATGGAATGATCATATCTCATACAATACAACAAACCTATAGCCAACATCATATTAAATTTTAAAGTCCCAAAAGCATTTCCTCCATGCTCAGGAACAACACTAGTGTGCCTGTCCATTCTTCCCTGTTCAATGTAGTACTTGACATCTTAGCTACAGTAATAAGATAAGAGAAGTAAATAGGAGGGATATAATAGAAAAGAAAGAAGTCAAAGTATCCTTGTTTTAAAATTTTACAATTCTTCATCTAAGTGATCCTAAAAAATTCCACCAGAAAACTCTCAGAACTAATAAATACATTCAACAAAGGTGTAGGATACAAAATTAACACACAAAAATAACTTGCCTTCCTGTATATGAATGACAAGCACACTGAAAAGAAATTGGTTGTGCAATTCCATTCACAATAGCTGCAGAAATGTAAACAAAACTTTTTAAAATTATAATAAGAAAGTTGTAATACTATTTAAAAAGAATTGTCATACTTACCTGCAACACAGACTCATGCTTTGACCCTGTCTGCAGGATTCATGGATTACTTGAGCTCAATACCTCATTCAGTTACAAAACCAGGACTACAGAGCCTATGCTCTTAGTCAGTAGTTCATTCTTTGGTTTGGTTCAGGCTCTAGTTGTTTTTGAAACACTGTTTTTTAAGAGCTTATTTAATAAATTTGCACACTAGTTTTTTTTTATAAAATTTTTGAGAGTATGCTATAATTACATCATTCCCCTCCTCCCTTTCCTTCCTCCATCCCCTCCCATGTACCTACCTCTTGCTTTCTATCCAGTTTATGTCCTCTTATCCTCTAAGTGTGTATGTGTGTGTGTATGTGTGTGTGTGTGTGTGTGTGTGTGTGTGTGTGTGTGTGTGTGTGTGTGTGTGTGTAAAATCCTAACTATGTAAGTACAGTCTGTTCAGTCCATATCATGTTACTTGTATGTATAGGCTTTCAGGGCTCACATTTTGTAGTGGACAACCAGTTGCTGTGTTTTTTTCCTGGGGAAGACTCTTTCTTCTGCTTTCAGCATCCCTTGGTTGCCTGTGGCTCTTGAGCTTTTCTCCTTCCATCTTAGCATGCCTAGTGACGTCATCATTGTTCAGGTCTTGTGTAGGCAGGTGTGGTGTGTGTGTAGGTGTGGGGGGGGCTTCACAAGTGTAGCTTCCCTGTGATTTCCAGAGACACAATCTCACAGCAAACTTCCCATTCCTCTGGCTCCTCCGACTTTTCCACCCCATCTTCTGCAATGATACCTGAGCCTTAGGTGCGGGAGTTGTGTTGTCGATTAATCAGGTGGGACGGGGCTCCACAGCGCTGCATTTTGATCAGCTGTGGTTTTCTGTAATGGTCTCTGTTGCCAAGAGAAGCTTCCTTGTGAAGGATGAAGCTGCACTTATCGGTGGGTATAGGGGTAAATATTCAGAATGTAGCTGGGGGTTGTGCTGGTCTATTATAGTGACAGTTGTAGGTAGTTAGTAAAGCGGAAGTTAAAGATTTCACCAGCCCCAGATAAAACACTAATTTTTATTCTGCCATTCTTAACTGAAATTTGGTTTCCGGTGGCTGTATATTTTAAGTCCATTTGTATGAGTGTACGAACACTGGCTGAGTTGCTTAATTGCTAACGTTCTGTGTGTTGAATGAACACACTTCCAGGTATGATTTCTTTCTAAGCCATTGCTTTGGGGAATTCAATTGGCTTCCTTTGCGAACCCTCCATAGCGACCCTCTGTATCTGCCATCTGTTGTCACCGCTGCTGTTGTTTCCCATTTCTCTGCTCAGACTCTTTTCCACCTGACGCATATCAACGTGAACCTGTTCATTTCCTATAAACTCCCGCATTATGTGTCGTCTTGAATGACGGAAATGATTCCTGGCCACTGCGGAAACCCAAGGTTTCTCGGCTTTTCCTGCCAAATGCTTCCCAGGACCAGCCCCAGTTTTATCAGGAGAAAAGGAAGGAGATTAAATATGGCAGATTATTTGATCTCCCGAGGCACTGGCTCTTGAGTGTAGTAGTGTGAAGATAGATGGGGAAACTACTTGTTCCTCTCCCGCCATGGTGGGAGTCTCTGGTGTCACAGTTCCCCATAGAACAAATATCAGCTGCTGATACAATGTTTGCCTTGGCTAAACTTGCCCGGCTTTGGTTCCTCATGCTTGTTAGTAAAGAATCCTAAACAATGCATGAGCGAGGCCAGTGAGTTACCTAACTTCCCATAAATACGTACCGTGGGGAATACATGCTGCCAGAAAAATAGATAGCTACGCTGATAATGAGCGTTAATCACAGTCTGATAACGGAATGCATGACTCCTGCCAGGGACTGTCTGCATCTTTACAAGAAATGCTTTAGCGGAGGACTATTTGGGTGATAACATAGCAAATCCTTACTCAAAAGCTGTCCAGAGCCCATCCTGGACAGCATCTGTCACTCTTGGCAGAGCACAGTCAGTGTTCACAGAGGACATTTTTGAGCCAAGAGAACAAAGAAGGGTGTCTGGAGATGCAGAGAGTGAAGGTCAGCTTCCAATCTATGCTCCCTCAAAGCAGATTAAAATGTTACCAAACATAATTCTAACCAATAATAATAATAATAAAAAATCTCTTCTACTTTGAGTTCACAGTGCCAGGTTGAATTTCAACTTATCGTTTCCAAAGTTCCTGCAAAAATAGGTGATACCATGCCAAATTTGTTTTCCTCTTTTTAACTTCTTTCAATATCATGTCCTATGTTGGTTTCCTTATTTCACACAATTCATTATTCTTTTTTCTCCTGGCATCACTACTGACCTCTTCAGTCCATTAAGGTGCCTCTGCCAACAGGGGTTCATTCTATTGCTGTGTGTGGGATCCAGAAATAGAGAATGGTTGTCCACTCTCCAATAAAGAATTCCCATATTTGGCCTGAAAATCGGGTGACCCTTTCTGACAATAGCTTTACCACTGTTCGCTGTGTGCTTAAAACTTGGAGGCCACTTAGAATGGGAGTTAGCCCGAGGAAATGCTGCAAGTTGAGGTAGAACTATGAAAATCATGGGGGCAAATGCCTCCCCATACTCTTTCCAAAAAAATAAATAAATAAACGTTTTCCAGGCTGGTTGCCTTTGGAATACTTACAGAATGCTATACAAACTTGAGGAAGGCATGGGGTCACCACACACACACACACACACACACACACACACACACACACACACACACACACACACTTCATTGCTAACATTCTTGTCTATCATTTCAGTACATGTACAGTTCTGCACATCCTTTGGGCCTTGCTGTTCCTCTGACTTCTCCAAAATCCTTGGCTTAACCCAGAAGTTTGTTCTGTCCTGCTCACTCAAGAAAAGAGCGAGATGATTCTACCATTACTTGTTCCTACCAGGGAATGCTGATGCTGGAAGCTGGTTCTATGGTCTGAGGGATTGTGCCTGTCCCTTCATGGCACAATTGCGTCAGCTGCTGCGGGTCCTAGAGAGACCGTGAGCGCCCCCACCCGGGGATAAACTCTACTACAACTGCTTAGTACTTGATTAGGTCTTTCTCCCCTTTTTACGACATTAAAAACTAAACACCCAGCATAACAGTCAAATCTGTTTCTTCCTTGAAGATCTGTGAGGTTTTAACAACTGATAACCAGTCCCTAAAACCCAAAGTTCTGGTTTTGTCTTTTTCCAGATCCCAACACGATGCCCCTTCCTTCCACCCTCAATGTCTCCCAGGTGATGTGTTGGTCTATAGGAATTGCCCAGATGATTGTGAAATAATTCCTTTCACTTTCTCCATGGAGTTAGTCCATCCTGTCTTTGAAGCAAGCACAAGCATAATTTGCATGTTTTATACTTAGGATGGAGCAGTCCTCATCTGTAAGTTCTGTTGGAAAATAAGTTGTGTGAATTCTCCATTGACTGTGAGTGGAAGACAGGTCTTTATGAATCTTATTCCATATAACCCATTTCCTGAGCACCATCAACATTCTTTTTCACCCTTGACAGTGCTAAACTAAGGTCATGTCTTGTCTGCTGCATTGGAGCCAATGATCCTTCAGAAGACCACCCTGATTTTCCCAATGGCTGCTTCTAATTCACCACTTCTGAGTTTAATGCCACCATCTCAAGAGAGTCCCTGAATTTTCTCTGTAATCACTAATTTCCATAGAGTCTAGTTTTTCCAGAAGGCAATCTTGGATGTTTTTCCTCAGATGCTATCTGCCTTGCTTTTAAAGAGAGGATCTCTCACTGGCCCAGGAGACACTGAGCAGGCTAGGCTGGCTCACTGGTGAGCCCCATGGATTCACCTGTCTCTACTTCTGCAGCACTGGAATTCCAAACACACACTGCCACGCTGGCTTTTTTGTGTTGTTGGTTCTGAGGATTGAACTCAGGTTGTTGTGCTTGCAAGGTGAACACTTTACCAACTGAGCTGTGTCCCCAGTCCCCAATATTTTTCTCTTTCTTTTTTTAGTTTTATTTATTTTATTGATTTTTTTCATTTACTTTACATATTGACCACAGTTTCCCCTCCCTCCTCTTCTCCCATCCCCCTTCAACTCCCATTTACCCCCTCCCCATCCCTCTTCCATCTCCATCCAAAAGGGCAGCCCCCAATTTTTATTGGGGGTTTTATTTTCACTCATTTTCTGTTTACCACCCTTATAAATGCTCTTTATTTGTCATGTCTATTTCTGTGTCTTGAGTTCCTAGAAAAGTAGTCACCCCATAGTGGGCATTCAATAAATATTTGTAAAACGAAGTGCAAAGCATGACTATTTTACAACTGTTTCTCTGTGTGATAAATGGAAAATCAAATAAGAAAACAGTCTGTGAGAACCTCCGGTACAGTGACCATTATGAACATATATTACATATAATGTAATTACAGTTGTGCATAAAGTACTAGAAATTGACAGTTGCTTAGTTCCTGAGAGGTTACCACCAGATGGTTAGCTCCTTTTCAGTCACAAGAACAGCCTCTCCATCTGTCTACACCCCTTAGCACTGTTTACTATGTGTTAGAACAATATCTGCAGTGTAAATAAATAGTTGTTGAATGAATTAATCAATCAGTTAATGAATTCAACATCTCTCTGCCTCCAGTTATTATTTTTATCTTGATGGAATAAATTCAGTTATGGTAGTTCAGAGGGGATCACATCAGTATAATTGTATTTTATCCTCTTTTTTTTCACCCTTAAGAAATACTAAGTACCTGTTTAGATAGATGCAGTGCTAAAAATAGTTACCCAACCATGTCCTTGTTTGTATACAATCTCAGTATGATGAGAAACACATTAATAACCACTGAAAGAAAGATTAAGTTACAGCTGAGATGGGTGCTCAGGAAGAGGTAATAATTATTTTGGAAATTATTATGCACACAAAGACTTAAACTAGATGCTGCAATAATTCTCAGATAAAACATATAGTTTAGTTATTAAAGAAAATAGTTTCCAAAATAATAGTTGGGTAAGCAATGAAAGAAAATAATGGTTTGGGCTCATATACATAGACTTACTAAAGTAGATGAGCTACAGAACAAGTCACGTGTTTAAATATTTGTTTTGGGGGGCAATTCTTTCTGACTCTTAAATCCTTAGGTTCACTGGTTGTTTTAAAAGTCACCTGTATGTGGAATGTTTCATTCTGCTGTCAAAATGAATATTTTCTCTTTCCAATTGTTTCCTCTCTCTGCACTCTTTGATGTTAAAGGAACTAAAGAAAAACTTTATTCATGGACTAAAGCCACCATCCACTGAGAAAGAAAGGCACTGGTTTCTGGGGTGAAAATATTTCCTTTCTTAGCACTTGGGATATATGCATGACTCTACTCTGCTGACCTTCCTTCCTGTAGCTTCCTTGGAAACTCTAGCATTCGAATGATGTTCTTGAAAGTTCTGCAGCAAGGCCTGAACTGGAGAGGAAGAAATCCACTATCAATTTCCTCTCATAATAAACATTTTTGTGGTGGCTTTTCTGGTTGAGAGGAAAGCCTCAGATTATGTCTTTTTCCTACTTGGAAATGTTTTATTAGAATTTAAAGTCTCTCACAAGCAGGCATGCAGCTGTGAACTCTGAAAAACACAGGGACTTTGAGAAACATCTGAGAATGAGACCTGCAGAAAACTTGATGGTATCTGGATCGCTAAGGAAAACAGTTAGATTTAATACAACTTATAGCTTATCACCACTATCAGGGTATCCTTTGTTCAGAGTGTCTCATATACCTACACAAGGCGTGTCTTAGTTACTTTTAAGTTGCTTTGATGAAACACCATGACCAAGGAGTCTTATAAAAGAAAGCATTTAGTTTGGGGCCCATGGTTACAGAGGGTGTAAGTCCATGGCCATCATGGTGGGGAACATGGCGGCAACATGGTGCTGGAGCAGTAGATGAGAGGTCACATCCAGATCCACAAGAAGGAGGCAGAGAGAGCTAACTAGGAATGTCCTTGGGCTTTTGAGACCTCAAATCCCACTCAGAGTGACACACTTCCAACAAGGCCACACCTCCTGCTCCTTCCCAAACAGTTCTACTATATTAGAACCAAATATTCAAACATGAGCCTATGGGGCCATTCTCATTCAGACCACCACAAGGGCTATAAATACATTGTTCCATCTGAGAACATAGTCTGTATGTTGGTGTGTTGATAATATAACATCTATAGCTCAATTACATAGTGTTTTCAAGTCAGTTCTTTATAAATGTATGGACCTATGGACATTATAGCAAACTCTCCTTTTTTGATCTCAACCTCCTATCTACTATCCCTCCCTTTTCCTCCTGTTTTCACTTATCCCTTCTCAAAAACATCAACATATGTGGATAATGTGCAGAAGATTTCCCACCTGCTCTTGCCCACTAATCCTCAATTTCCAATTCCAGTCCACAGAGGCCAATTATTCATTAATTTATGTGTCTTTTCAATCACATTGTTTGTGTGTCATGTGAATACAAACAGAATGCATAATGTTACTGTTTTCTCCTGAAATGAAATTTTCATTTCTCTCTGTATGTGTGCACACGTACGCACACAGGCATACACATGCATAAGCATAAATGTGAGTTGTGACAAAAAAAAAAAAGTCTAACCAAGAGAGGAAGAGATCAGTGCTAAGGATGGGCAGAGGGAAGGCAAAAGGACACGTAGAGCATGGAAAAGGCAAAGAGGTTGGGAATTTTACAAAGAAGATAAAAGGTCGGAGGGATGAGGGAAGGGAATCTACTAAAACATACTTTGCTTGAAAATGCCATGATCATATTTAATATCCTGTATGCTACCTTAAAAGTAAATAAATAAACAAGAATTGTGTGTGCTTTTCTGCATTGTAGGGGTAACGCCTGCACTACCACCACCTGTTCACCATGTCCGAGTGAGGGGCTGTGGATCAAAACAAAAAGACAAGAGACAGAGGGTCATTCACCTCAGCAGAATGCCCAATGCTGTTTATTGAAGGAGGGAGGAGGCCTTAAATACAGGCTTACAGCACAATAGGAGAACCCAGAGGGCAGAAGTTCACTACCGATGTTTTACAATCTTGCATCTAAGCTGTTAACGTCCAATATGCAAGATACACAAACAAGGAACTTCCCTTAAGCATTCAGGAGGGTGGAAACAGGCAGGGGATTAGCATAGGGAGGATATCAAGGTCAAGGTCAGCAAGCAAGACAACAGTTACCAAAAACGGGGGGCCAGGACCCTATACTGCATCTCCCTTTTCTGCTTCCTGTGCTATGGAGATTTTCTTTAGTAGCACACAATTTCTTCATATTTCTGACAATGCAGCCTTCTGTCTCATGCACGTCCTAGTTTAAGCGACTTTATATAGATGAAGATTTTTTTCCCTTATTTTTGCTGCTCCTAATGTTTTTGCACTTGAGAGTAAGTACATATCATTTCTCATTTCTTTTACCTGCCACTTTATTCTGTAGGATAAATTCCCAGAAGCAGATTTCCTACTGAGAAGTAAATGCATCTGTACTTTATAGAACTTTGCTAAATGACTTTGATAATTGCAACTGTGTATCATTTTGCAGACAATGTATGAGGGTACATCGATCCACCAACAGAGTATAATGATGCTCTTGAAATTTGTGCAGAGTAATTGAGAAAAATATTTTAATATCCGTCACTTTGGTACAAGTTGCATTTAACGCATTTTCTGAAGCTTCCAACCCATTTACATGTTTTCTAAAAATTGTTTGTTCATATGCTTAAATATGCTTCATACTTTATGCCTCTTTTCCTGGTATCTTGTGGATTTCTGCCTCACTGACTTATAGGCTCCCCATATATTTGAAGAAATTAAACTGGTTTTGTCTGTAACATAATTTTCACATATTGTTTCTCAATATGCTGCTTACCTTTGACATCATTTATGGCTTACATTTTGACAGAATTACCAAGGAGTTTTATCATCCAGTTTTTATTTCTAATATACCAGTTTTTAGATATTTACTTTTGAGGATTCAATGCAAGGCCTTTTCACACCATTATCACACAGGAATTCACTCATCCATGTCATCTTCATTTGAATAAATCTACATTTTTTACATTTAAAACTTTGTCTGATACTTATCCTATAACACATATGGCATTGCTACAACTTTATTTTTCCAAATGGTAACAAGTTATCCCAGTACTTTTTATTGAATGATATATTTTCCCCTTATAATTTGAGATGATGTCTTTATAGTTTATTCAATTTCTGAGCCCATTTTGATGTTTCTGGGTCTTCTGTACACTGATATTCCTGACTGGGCCCCACAGACTATTGTTACTGTGTCAGTCAGAATTCTACAGAGAATTAGAGCAAAACAAACAGGCCATATATGTAAAAGAAACTGTTATGGGGCTCATACAGTTAGGGAGGCTGAAAAATCTCAACATCTACCTGCGTAACCCAGAGGCCGAGGAGAGTGGCCAATGCAGGTCAAATCCTGTAAGCTGATGGCATAAATTCCAGACACAATCTAAAGATCCAAGAATCAGAAGCAGCAAACGGCTGATGCCCTGTCCTCATGTCTCAGCAGGGAGGCAGAGTGTGAACGTGGATTAAGTGAGGTATGTGTTCCCACATGTGGAAAGAGCAATGGAGGGAGGTATGTCATCACAGTTTGGATACCCAACCCTGTAAGCACCAATCATTTTCCTGCTTAAATTAGAACGAGGCTGTGAGACGGCTCAGTAGGTAGAGGAGTGCTGTGGGATGTCGTTCTATATGATGTGAATATGTGTCACTCTGATTGGTTGATAAATAAAACGCTGATTGGCCAGTAGCCAAGCAAGAAGTATAGGCAGGGTAAGCAGAAGAGGAGAATTCTGGGAAGAGGAAAGGTGGAGTCGAGTCACCAGCCAGACACAGAAGAAGCAAGATGACAAGGCAGACCTGAGAAAAGGTACCAAGCCATGTGGCTAAACAGATAAGAATTGTGGGTTAATTTAAGTGTAAGAGCTAGTAAGTAACAAGCCTGGGCTAATGGCCAAGCAGCTATATTTAATATAAGCCTCTGAATGATTATTTTATAAGCAGGCTGTGGGACTGTGGGGGCTTGGCGGGACTGGTGAAATCTTCCAACTACAGAGGAGTTCACACAGACCTGGTAACCTGAGCTGGATTCCAGGATCCCACAAGGTAACAGGAGGGAAAGAACTCTATAGAGTGGTCCAGTGTCCTTCACACACAAACCAGAACACCCTAGCGTCTACACACCTCTGTGCATACACAAGTAAATAAACAAAATGAATTCATTAATTAACATTTTAAAATAGCATGAACTTACTTACTCATGTGTTATATCTAACTACAAGGGAATCTCTAGGTACTCATGATTGCAGAAACAAATGTGTTATCACAAAAGAAGAGGAGACTGTCTAGGTAATTGACAGGCTTTATTATAGGCCCTGTTATCTTTGCTTCATCAAAAGAACCTAGAAATATTCTTTCTTTTTTTGCACTCTGAAATTAATAGTATTAGAATTTTCTGTATTTTTTACATTTTGTTAGAATTCTCTGAGTAACCATCTGATCCTAGAACTTCTGCAAATATTTGACATTCTTTTTTTTTTCTAAATTCTGAATCAATTTTTTATTTACCTTAGAGTCATTAGTGACAAGAATTTTTCTAAAAAATGCACCTAAATTTGGTCTCGTTTCTGTCACGGCTTAATTTAAAATTGGCAGACCAAATGAAATTAGACATTCAAAAGATTTGTTGGGTGTCGTGTCTCTGATGGACAGAGGAAAGATGAAACAAGAGTGGACAGGAAAGCCTTCAGAGCGTGAGAGGGCTTTGTAAGGTGAGAAAGGAAAGGAGATGCTGTTTGGGTACGAAGCACCTCGTCATCCTCTGGAGCTCTGAAGAAGCCATGGTCCAGCCTTCAAGGCTCTCCAGAACACAGACTGTGGTATAGAAGGCTCACACCGTGCAAACGCAGCCAGCTTCTAATGGGTCTGCCATGCCTAGCCACGCCTGACTGCAATTTGTTCCAATGCACAACATGTCCTGAAGGTTACGCCTCACAAAAGACTCGCTGTTGAAGGAGTATCGGCCATCGCACACATGCCCCGCAGTATTTTCATTCAAATATAATTTACATCGAGAAATGCACAGATCTTAGATGTACACAGTGAACGAGTGTGGGCAAGTTTGTAAATCCACTGACACCATCTAAAACAAGATAGAAAACGATTCACACAAAAAACAGTTGCCTTTGTCCTTAGATCCAGTCAACTGCACTTCCTTCTGCTCCCCATCCCCCACTACCCCATCCCCCCACTACCCCATCCCCCACTACCCCATCCCCCACAGATGCATTTAAGCAAACACTCCTCTGCTTTTGATGTGTTTTATTTTGCCTGCTTTGAAGCCCATACAAATGGAGTCAGACCATGAGTTAAGTTCCGCTTCTGGCCCCTCTCATGAAGGACCCTATCTTCCATATTCATCCATGTTATTGCATGTGTCAGTACTTTTCAATTCTTTGTTCCATGGTACAAATACACAACCATTTGTTTACATATTTTTCTTCTTTTGAACTTTTGGTTGATTTCCTCCAGTTGTTGCCTAATACAGATAACTTTATTGTCAACATTTTAAACAAATTTTACGGACATGTGTTTTCATTAATGTTTGGTCAATATCTAGGAATGGAATTGCCAATTCACATGGCAAGTACATATTAAATTTATGAGAAACGACAGTTTTCTCACTCATTTGCAACATTTCTCATACAAACATCTTGCTGTGTTTTGGGTGATATTTAATTGAATCTACATAGCACTTAGTAGTACACCAGCATCTTTTTAAAAAAGATTTATTCTTTTTATTTATGTGTATATATGTGTATGTGTAAGGGAGTGTCTGCTATGTGGGTGCAGGTGCTGGTGGGAGACAGAAGAGGGTGCACAGCGCTGGGGCCCTTTAATATCCTGTCACGGAAAAGGGAGGAGCTCATGGGCCCCATCCCTTCCTGAGGATGTATATAGGCAGTTAATGGTTAATGGGGGAAAGAGACATTCTCTTCAATCACGTAGCTACTACTACGGCCTACATAGTACTAAATCAAGCCCTCCCCCATGCTACTGTAAACAACTATAATTATACTGATTAAGTCACACACACACACACACACACACACACACACACACACACACTCACACACACACACTCACACACTTAGAAAGGGGCTAATTGGGAAGAAGAGATTGTACCAGTGAGTATGGGAGGGGGCCAAGACAAAGTAATGAGTGGTGAATATGATTGTAAATACTATATACATGAATGAAAATGTCGTAGTGAAGCACATTATTATACATATTCAACATATGTTAATAAAATATTTAAAATTATGTTTATTCATAAGTGTTTCTCTTCATTTCAGTATTTCTGTTCATTTAAAAATGTAAGTATTTGTGGCATATAGCATGTTTTAAAACAAGTACTCATTGTGGGATAGCTACACCAAGGCAATTACCACCATTCCCAAATTTTTGGTTTGTAGTGAGAAGAAAAAAATCTACTCTCACAATTTCCAGGTATCCACTGTTGTAAACTACAGTCGCCTGGTTGTAAAGCAGATCTTTTGAACTTATTTTCTGAGTCTGACTGAATTTTGTATTCTCTTACCTACATCTCCCTGTGGTCTGCCAGCCTCGGGTAACCACCCCTCACTCTCTCTGCTTCTGTGATCAACTTTTTAAGCTCCATGTACAAGTGACATTTGGTATCTTCTGGAGAGCCAACTACTACTTCAGATTGTCTTCTGAGCTCCACCCCAGGCCATGCCCTGCCCCTATAAATAATTTTTCTTTAATGTACTCAGCTCAACGTGTTGGTAATCGCTCATTAACTCCACGCTATTGGCAGATCTGCCACCGCTGGTTTCTCACCGTAAAAAGTGCACCGTTCTTTGCAGCAAAAAAATGTTGCTCCCTTCGGAGACACCTGGAAAATGCAATTAGAATTTGCTTCTTGGTGAAAATCATATGCAAAAATCCAATCTATTACAACTGCAGAGAATCATGAAGACTTTTATAGAAAAAAAGAGCTTCTTCTTTGCATTTCAGGAAAAAAAAAAAAAAGAATCAACAACCAAAGACAACATTTGTTCCTCCTTTCCGATCTGGGTGGGGGTGAAAACAAGCAGCTAAAATTAAAATTGTATTGTACTGAGAACTCCAGAACCCTGGCTTGCCCAGTCTAAGAAAATACCACAAAGGCTTATTAGAATCGGATGACTTGGTGTAAAAGCATTAAGAAGTGGGCTCTAGTCCCATCCACTCACCACCCCACCCTGTTGCCCAGCTAAGGAGACCAGCTCTTTAATCTCTTCCCTTTTAAAGTAACCACAGAGCTCTTGTTTTGAGTTCATGGTCAAATTCTCACCCTAACCTGGGATTTTATTTCTGTATTGACAGTTGACTTGGGCTTTTATTAAGGAAACTTATCATTTATTTTGTATTTTATGTTTTCGAATGTCTACATTTTAAATTCCATGGCTGTCTTTAACCTTACCCGTAACTAAAATATCTGTCGTTCAGAGAGGGCCTATCTTCACATGCAGGGCAAATTAACTCCGGCCTCAAAGTGAGGAAATGAATTGCTTAAGAAGATTAGTCTTCTTAACTCAGAGGTATTCCTGACAGCTCACACTGGAATGAATCAGGATCAAATCCATTTCCTGTCCTTTACACTGGCACTCTTAGAAAACAGCCTTACCCTGAGTAAGTAGTTCAAGCACATTTGAAGGAGCTTCCAAAATGCTTAGAAATGCTAATGTGTGTATCTATCGTTTAAGGCTTCAGAAGAGGTGCTGGAGGCCAACCAACACATCCCTGCTCACACAGAGAGGTGAAATCCAGTGGGGAACCTGCTGCTTTGTTTCCTCCCCGGCATTTGGTCCGCACGCTCTTTCTCTGTGTGACTGTTCAAATCCAACAAAACTGGAAAGGATGCCATGCGGCCAGTCTCCGCAAGCAGGGATAGATCATCTTACTTCCTGCTGCAACTCCAGAGCGCTCTCACCCTGGAGCCCCTCAAATGCCTGTTGATCATGACATCATGTACTCAGTACTGCTCGTGGCCTATCCAAAAAATAAAAAGTTAGAGCAGAGGTCTTGAAAATCAAGGTTAAAACAGTGCCATAAGGCATCCCACTATCTCTCAGGAACCTACTAGAAACCTGACAGCAAAATGCATGACGCGGGCAACCCGGAAACTGCAATGCTTGCTTCCGCTGTGGCTGGTGCTGCACGATGTGTAACACACGTGTCTCTCTCAGGCAATGCTCTCACGGGTCTCCAGGACTACTCTGAAGACAACTGTCACCTGTCGCGCTTCCCTTCTCTCAAACTTAAACAGTCTCCGAGGCTTTTCACTGGAAAGCAAGTACATGAATATATGTAAGAATTCCAACATTCCAGAAATGAATGGAAGGAAGATTCTGATTCTGGTTTCCCACCTTGGCATACTATCTTCCAACTTGGTTCCCACTCTGAAATCGATGTCAGAAGGCTGTGTGAGAGTTTCCTTTCTCCTTTTGGCCTCTTAACATCGAGGACTATTAACCTATGTGGTTCTTCCCGATCCTAACCTGAACGAACTTCTGAATCCTGGTGTTTAGAAACTTCTTTCCACTTAAAATTTTCCCCTTGGAGGGCGTGTATGTGTGGTATCCAGCCATGTACTCATGTTTGTATGTGTGCATGTGTGCTTGGAGGCCAGGGGTTGGGGTTGGATGTCTTCTTTGATTGCTTTCCATTTATTTTCCTGAGGCAGAGTCTCCCTGAACCCAGAAAGTGTTGATTCAGCTAGTGTAAGCTGATCGCCCCAGGGAAACCCATCTCCACCTTCTAAGGGATGGGATTACAGCTGAGGCACCATGCCTGTCTGGCTTTTATGTGGATGCTTCAATCCTTGGGCTGATGTGGCAAGTGCTTTATTTACTAAGCTATCTCCCTGGGCCATAAAAATAAAAATTATAGTTTGTATTAAGCCAGTCAGATCAGATCTCACTGAAAACTAACCAACCTTCAGAGAGCACAGTGAGGTCGTATCAACTCTAAGAACATGAGCTGGAATTTTCTGAGAATTTCCGAGGTACCAGACACTGTTCTGAGTTTCTTTTAAGATTTTCTATGAAGTTCTTACTGGTAAAAATGTCAAGATACAACATGTGTCATGAATGCCTCTACTTATAACACAATAACATCTTGAATTTGTGTGCTTTCCATAGATTTATTTGCTACATATCCAGGACTGGGGAAAATGAGACGTTGACTAAGGTTACTTGGGACCTGAGGGTATCACAACAGAGAAATTGGGTGGATTGCTAAAGTTACAAACCAACTCGTGGTCCAGCCACTCTGCAAAGTGAGGGATTCACAGCTCAGTAGTATTTCTCAGACTTTTGCCATCTGGGTGTGGCTGTCCAATCACTACTGCATTTGCACTGTCGGGACCTGTGAGGTGGCCCTCCCTTTTTACAGCTCAATTCGGGTTTAAAGGAAACAGTTCCCTCTCATGAATGTAGCGACACAATTATCTGAGCGAACACGTGGTACGCGGGAAAGCGAGTCCAACAGAGAAGCAACCTCATTAAATTCTGGGTGCTGGAACTCTTGACACGTCTGAGCAGGAGAGGGGCTACAGCTTCCATTAAGAAGGTGAACCTGCAAATGTCAGCTTCCTTCTTCTTTAAACAGAATGACTGGAGGAAGGATTGGAGAAGCTCAGCCTGAATTAGAACAAAACTTTCTCACCAAGCTTTTCCAGTGACTTTTAGAATTGTCCCAGGTATCGGCTCTGTTTCCTGGGAGCTGTAATGATTTCAACACATTCCTATGGTACATATTCTGGTATTGCTGTGGAAAATCCCAGAACGATTTGGATCTCCTCCTTAGTTTGAAATCTCAGAAAGAATATTATTTCTCTCTCAAGACACGTCTCAGTGTGCCTGTTCGGCAGCAGCAGACAGTACTAAGTTGGTGGATACGGGAATTATCACCCCAAAGCTTGCTCTCAGAAGGCAGATACTAGTCAAAGCAATACTGACCTACTGTGCTGGCTAGTTTTACGTCAACTTGACACAAGCTAGAGTCATCTGAGAGGAGGGGACCTCAACTGAGAAAATGCTTCTTTAAGTTCTGGCTGTAGGCAAGCCTGTAGGACATTTTCTTAATTAGTGATTGACGGAGGTGGGGGGTAGCCCATTGTGGGTGGTGCCATCCCCGGGCTGTTGGTCCTGGGTTCTCTAAGGAAACAGGCTAAGCAAGCCATGGGAAGCAAGTCAGTAAGCAGCACCCCTCCATGGCCTCTGCATCAGCTCCTGCCTCCAGTTCCTGCCCTGAGTTCCTGCCCTCACTGCTTTTGATGATGAACTGTTATATGGAACTGAGTGGAACAAACCCTTTCCTCCCCAGCTTGCTTTTGGTCATGATGCTTCATCACAGCCATAGTTACCCTAACTACAACACCTAGGAAACATAAGCAAGTTCAAGTTCATACTGTATCTTGTCTGACCTTAAAGAGATCAGTACATCAGATATGCTTACAATCTGCCCAAAGCAGGGAATATTACACATACCTCAATGGGGTAAAATATGGATTAATATGAGAAATAGTGATATAACACTAAAAAAAGTTAGCTGGGTCTAAAATTACAGAGATTTTCCATTTTTACAACTTACAGGAAAAGCAGGCATTTCTATCTTGATTTAAAAAAAAAAAAAAAGAAAGCAGTGAGGCTTTCAGCTCAGTTGGCAGAGCACTTGCTTAGCTTGAGCAAGGCCCTGGGTTCAATCCCCAGCATGGTAATAAAGCAAAATACCTCAAAATTAAAACCATTCACTTTCCTGTCCTTAGGCACTATTAGTCTCAAATGCCACCTTGGTAATTAAAACTAAAGCAAAACTTATGCTTTTGATGAACTGCCCCATAAAACCTATAGATCTTAAGAGACTGGTCACCAGTTAATTCTCAGGACATAATAATCATATAAAAATATCATATCAAATGCCATAGGGAATGGCTTTCAACATGAGTAAATAACATCCCAATAATTTATAGTGATGAGAGTAACTTAGTAATCTTTTACACAGGCTCCAAGTGTTTACTATAAGAGATATCTAAACTTACAGTGCCATCTACAGGCCAAGAATATTAACGACAGCACATTCTATAAAACACTTGAATGTTTTCTAATAGACACTTATTTAAAAGAAAAAATTTTTATAATTTATTTTCATATTTAACTCACGAAATACAATTTCTGTCATGAAGTTAAAATATTCCTCCCCCCTCTCAATTTTCACTACCTAATAGAATATCACTTTATTTCCAATAAACACTAAGACTGTGGAGGTAGTTTAAAAAAAAAAATCAATATCCAACTTCTTGTGTACTTTGAGACTGCAGAAAGTATGTGTGATGGGCAGTCTCAGTGGTCAACTTGATGAGATGAGAATCACCTGTGTGACAATCACCCTAGACACCTATGTAGGAATTATTGTCTCGTGATTGGGAAGCCTCACCCACTACAAGTGGTTCCATCCCCAGGGCTTGGATCCTGAACTGTATAAAAAGAAGGTGAGTTGACAAGCATCCACTGTTCTCTGCTTCCTATCTTCACGAGGGGACCAGTGCCCTCAAGGCTCCTGTCACCATGATGTCCTTGCCATGACAGACTGTACCTTGGACCTGGGAGCCAAAATAAACCTTCTCACCTTTAAGTTGCTTTTGCAAATTTTTTTAAATCACAGGAACAGAAAGGTAACTAAGGTGATGTGTAATGACAAAATGTATATATATACATATATATATACATACAGATGACAAAATATATATAGATATAGATGCAAATAGATATTTTTAATTGACTACTCATCATCTTAACTGAATGTCATTATCTTCTCTTCCAAATTTGTACCTGCAAACATGTAACAGTGTGGAGTGTCAGGCCCTTCTTCAACATACCGTACTTATGCTAAGTGATGACACCCTCACATTAGTCCTTGAGTGATATGAGTATGAATGTCCCCCTTCTATGGATGCTGAGAGGGAAGCACGGGACCTGGAATTCGCAGCCAGGGCTCAAACTGGGGGAGTTAGTCCCCAGTAGCTGCAGTTTTTAATCAGCATGCAAATATGCATCTCATTGCCCGGCATTTGTAAAATGCACGTTTTGCTCCTGAAAAACATTTTCTAACACTACTAAATTTCCATCAACATTTTTAGTAACTACACATTTGCTATCCATTTGATTCATCCATGGATGAACTCTGAACTGACTTCTGATTTGCTCCATAATATACGGATGAACATGTTATTTAAAAAAAGACATTTTACATTCCATTTAGCACTTTTCCTTCTTTTGGATTTTATTTCCTGGTGCTGATATCCTGTAAATGGGTAGACTAACATAGACATACAAAAACACCTCATTGTTGGTCTCTAATATCCCATACGGCCTTTGAAATTTCACCACAATGTTATCAGAAATGAAATTACATTGGAAGGAAGTCTTCCTAATAAATATGTCACCCCTCCCTCTTTTCCCAAATTTAAATGATACAGTGCTGTTAAGGTTAATTTATGGTGTGGGACAATTAAACCAACGAACATTAAGATTTCCAAACGGACAAAATGTTTTCTCTTTGTCCCACAGAGACCATTCTGTGGTGGCTTAGGAAACCGATAAGGTCTTTATTTCCAAAAAGAGTCAATAGCATATCCAATGTGTGAGAGGTGGAATGTGAGTAGATCTGAGTCTAAAATCTGAGTTTTAGGAACTAGAAAACATAACGAAAAGTTAGGGGGTCAGGTAAAAAACTTGTATGAAAAAGTTTAATGAAAAAAGTTTAACATGACTCTTCCTCAAAGATGATGCCATACGTCAGTTGTGATAAGAACAAATGATAATGCCTGGCGCGTTTTTGTGACCAGCCACTTCAAAGCGGAAAGGACAGCGCTTCACTTGTCCTGTCCCCTTGCTTTCTCTCTCTAAACAGAGTAGAGGGTGTTCTCTCTCTAGTCGCTCCTAAGTGTGATCTGCAGCAGCCAGGGCTTAGAGTCGTGTTCTATCCCTGAAGCATGTGGAAAGACTGTAGACTCGTAGCTTTAAACCGGGGGTTCTCAACCTTCCTGATGCTGTGACCCTTGAGTACAGTTCCTCATGTGGTGACCCCCCCGCCCCCGCAACCATAAAATTATTTTTGTTGCTACTTCATAACTGTAATTCTGCTACTGTTATGAATCACAATGTAAATATCTTTTGAGATGGACGGTTACCAAAGGGGTCACAACCCACAGGTTGAGAACCACTGCCTTAGACCTTCGCTTCTTCAACTGTTGTAAGTGAACACAGGACTTTAGTAGAAAAGTTTAAACTGAGACACTGACACTTTAATTCATCAAATTCCAACCTCTTGGGATACTGTAAAAATTGAAGAGGACAGTCATCATGAAGCTCAAGGCAGGTGCCCTTTCTTCAGAATGGCAAACACACCCCTACATCACGGGCGCTGGTTTAAACATCGCCTTTCATCATTTCCCTCAGACTAACGGTAGCATAACACGAAGCATCAAGATCAAAGGAGATGGACAGTGATGAGGTCACATCATTGGCGTGAGAACCTTCCACGTTAACGTCAGAGTCAGGATGGACTAGCTGGTATGACACATTGTGGGGGTGTTTCAAGATGTGCCTGTAGCATCCTGGTACATTCAGCTTCAGGGCAGGCACTCTAAACCTACAGGCCTGCAGTCCGTCCCTGCTGAGGACCCCACGGTACCACTGGCCCACTTTGTTCTCTGGGTACTGAGCGTTGTATCCAAGTACTGGCAGAACCACCTGGGGAGGGCAGGGAGAAACCACAACACATGCGTTAGCCCTCAGAAAGATATGCCCATCATATTTTACCTTTATGACGATGGCCAAGATTTGTAAAAACTGTGTCAGGCTATAAATATGACAGATGGCCAAAGACTTTTAGTACCTAGGATACTTTTAACATTATCTGGTAAAGAAAAGAGCTAACTAAAACCAAAGACTCGGGAAAGAGGAGGTCATCAGCTTTTATCAGGTAACACTGGGCAAACCAAAATTCAAAAATAAAGATTCATCTAATTATTCAGTAAGGACTCCATCTCCTACGATCCTAAATCAGAGTCTTCTGTGACACACAGAACTGTCTCTACTGCTGGCCCCTGCTATTTTCGGTAACAATCTGTAATTCTTTTTATTAAAAAACAACCAAGTAATCAACCAACAGCAAATATTTTTATTTTGTCAGCTGCATGCATATGAGTACATCTGTGATCTGTAGAGGTTTTTTTCCTTTGCTGACTGCTAGACAGTATGTCTGAATACAAAAAGGTATTTAGAAAAATGGGCAAATCCTCAAATATATAAATGAATCTCAAAGAAACCAAACACTTTAGGGTTTAAGCCAGCACACAGAAGGCTGAGGCAAGGGTAGAAGTTAGAATCTAGCCTGAACTATAGCTAGGCTGAGGCAGGGGTAGGTGTTGGAATCCAGCCTGGGCTTTAGCTAGGCTTCAGAAATTTGATTCACTTGTGACCCATATTATCTAAGAAAATTGTATATGATCCTAAGTATATAACTCTATAAAACTGGTATAAAAGCCAAACGTTTATTGATAATAAATCATAAAAGATTTATGTCAAGATGATTCTTTGTTATACATATAATTCTACCATTTATTAAAGACCATTTAATTATTATTAAATTATTAAAGCAAACTTTCATACCAAGGAGATGATATGCTGTTTATTTTCATATAAAGCATTAAATATTGCCTGAACATTTGAAACCATAGGATGTAAAGCATTTTCAATGTTTTCCAGCATTGACAGATGTTTGGATTTTGTAATCCTTGGTGCTAAAAGTACCATTTCACATAAACACACAGCACAAAATGGCAGAAGTATATTCGGAGCCATTTTATGAAATGTTGGAGATTCTGTCCTAATTTAACATTTAACATTCTTTTTTATGACACCCAGGTCAGCAATCAAAACAGCAATTTTAAAAAGCAAGCATTCTAACAAAATACAGCCCAAGCATATATTAAGTTAATATGCACATGCTGATAAACGGTAGAAAAATATTGTCTTTGTTTTCCAACGTAAGCCATTATGTTTTTTTAAGAATAGAAAACTTTGCATGTACAATAAAACCTACAATTGCTAATATGTAATAGTCTGAAATCTGAGCTGAGGTGTTTCAGGTATCACCATCATTACCATCATCAATCATCTTCATCATCATCAATCATCATCAATCATCATCCCCATCATCATCATCACCATTATCAGTCATCATCACCATCATCAATCATCATCAATCACCATCATTCATCATCAATCATCATCACCATCATCACCATCATCAATCATCACCATCATCAATCACCATCATCACCATCATCAATCATCACCATCATCAATCACCATCATCACCATCATCAACCATCTTCATCATCATCATCATTCATCATGCCCATCATCATCATCACCATTATCAGTCATCATCAATCATCATCACCATCATCAATCACCATCACTCATCATCATCATCTGTAATGGGCAGAATGGTACACACACACAGGGCAAAGTGTACATGTTGCTACACAGAACCAAGTCTGCAGTCTGCAGTGAAGCCACATGACTCAACACTTGTGAGTGCTTCTAGAAATACCTTGGATTCACTATGTATTTGATTTTCAATTAATTTTCTGTCACTATGCATTCAGAAACCTTGTATTGCTACAAAATTTTACATAAACCCCACATTCAGTCATGGGATCACAACCCACAGTCTAAGAAGCTGGAATATAGAAAGATACACATACACACACACACACACACACACACTATATATATATATATATTCTATTTGCATAACATTTTTTTCAAACGTAAAACCACAGTGATAAAAATTAAGTCAATGGCTCCCATGAAATAGGATTAATGCAGTCCTGGAAATAGGATTAATATGGGTGTCAAACATTGGGAAACATTAGAGGGAGACATGAACATAGGGAAATCTGAGAGAGACATGAAACTATTCTTACTTAATGTCGAATTTTTCAGTGTCCACATTATATATATTCATCAAAAGCAAGCATAAATTAAATTATTAGGGCATAGATTACAGCATAGTAAGTTTACTATAAGCATAAATGTATTAAAGAAGAATAAATTACTAGGATATAAATTATAACAATTTAAAAGTTCCTAAGAAGGGAGAGTCAGATTTGTCTTAGGGGACAATACTTATTGAAATCTAAGTGACGGTAACTTTTAACCAAACTTACCTGGTGTATTGTGTATGTGTTAGCTGACTCCTCTTCTTCCGTCACCAGATGAACCTAGTTTCATAAAATAAGATGGAAAAGAGTGGTTTCCAAATGCTCAAATTACCTCAGTGTGTCCTAACTCCGATTCATACACTGAATATTTATATGTTCAAACACAATCTTTTATAATAACTTGTCTCCAGAGGAGCCCACTACATAAAACACAGACCAGCTCTTTCTGCCTTACACTACTGAAGCTGGATAGCACCAACCATGACTGCCCAGAGGTGACACTCTCCTCGGTCCCGAGCGAATGAGGCAGAACTGAATGTCTGCTTCTGAAAAGCCGGCCCCTCCCTTCAACCGCGCCTGTCCCCAGGAAACTCAGCAATAGTTTATTCAGCCATGGTGTTTGTGGTATCTGTTTTAGAGGACAGTAGCAGGCATCTGAAGCCAAAAGGGAAATCAAGAGGTGTGTGATAAATTAAGTTTGAGAAACTTTGCTCCACAGCATCACAGAATACACAATTTCTTGGCTGGAGAGATGCTTAGCTGTTAGGAGCACGGCTCTTGCAGAAGATGGGATTGGAGATGCAGCTGTGCCCGAATAAATCGTGAGTTTTCAGGCACAGGGCCGATAAACTCCTGCTGGATTTTTTTTTAATTAGTTTGAGGGAGATTCCTATTACCTAAAACCAAATAGCCTTAATTCATACATGTGCAGTACATCATTGATCTGGGTAAAGACTTGTTAATGCAGAGCTTAGAGTTTAACTTTCCTCTAGTTTTGAAGGGTTGGGCCATGATGTCCCTCTACTGATTCCTAGGTCTACCTCCAGGTTCCTCCAGAGGAGACCCACTTAGACCCCTGGGTCTTTTCAGATGCACTCGATAGATGATTCTGAATTTTTCCTTTCCCGTCTGGGCCTTGGTTCTCATTCCTATAAAATGGGAGGAGTTCAAGGACGGGACCTCTGAAATCCTTTACTCCCCCAAATCCAACAGTTTTGCAATGTGTAGCATGAAGCACCGCTCAGGGTCTTGTCCTTGGTTTTAACCAGGTTAAAAATGACAAGATAATGTGAGAGGAAAATTCTTTGTTCCTTTTGTTTTACACTATTATGTGAACTCTCACAAAGACTCATGGAATTCAGCTTCATTAATTAGTTCAAACCTATAGAGATGAAAAATGCCAGGTGGACAGGGAAGAAATAGAAAAGGCAAGTTTTATAAAATAGTCATGACATAACTTCATTAATATTAATGTCATGAAATCACATTTACATAAAACCACATGTATAAGAAAGCAACATAGCATCCCATATCCTTCTAAAACTATGCAACTTTCCTTTTTTTTTTTTCTTGTAAGCTGTACATCTCTTACACCTGTCTTTTCTCAGTGTTTTATACAAATAAAAGCCATTTTCTGTGGACACTTAGGGGACAGCAGAGAGGAAGCTGAAGGGCACATGCTGGACAACAAGGGAGCAAGGGAAAGCAATTAGTTGGGGTGTGCAGACATGCCAGCTCTGGACAGATTGATTCTTGTTTTCAAGAGGACAGCTTAACATGTCCGGGTGCATCACGCATACAGGTTTGGTTTTGAGACAGCACGCTTTAAAGGATGCTTTATCACCTTGCATTCTACAACACTATTTCTCCACTTAGCAACGTGTGTTGATTCTCAGCCGTCAGAAAAGTAAAGCTGGAGATGAGTAAATGGAAGTGTTTCAAAACCCAGGCTTCTTGCAATTACTGTCGGGGGGAGGGGGGGTGGCAAGTCACCCCCTTGATGGATGGGTACTCACTCTACTGCCTGGGAAATGCTCCTCAGCATCTTCATCCAAGCAGATCAGGTCCCCCGCCACCACTTTGGTTCCATAGGCTTCAAGTCTGTATGATGCCGCCTCGTTCCAAATCCTGCTGCTGTACGCGTGGGCGTAGAAGATGCGCATGGAGTGAGGGAAAGAGAGCCAGGCCTGGACACAGCCTGCCTCTGTCATGCCAAAGCGATGCAAGGACTCCAGCAGAGCCCGCTCTCGAACTCGGAACTCAGGCATCAGTGAAAGCGTGCCTTTAGCGTCCTCTGAAATGGAGAATAGATCAGCTGGTAGGCATCTCCACTGCAAAGTTACCTGAGGGATGCCTTCTGCAAGCAGTCTAAATGAGAGGCAATCATTTTGTGGAGACGCTGAACAGTACTGCTGGTTAAACCCAATTATACTTAAATTATATAAAAGCTTGTGCTATTTTTCTAAACTTTTATTTTCTTTGAAAATTAAGAAAGAGCAAGTGAGCCTAACATTAGGGATGGCTGGCCAGAACCCTTCCCTTAGAACAGAAATAATCTAATTCAGAAGACTGCCCAACAAAAAGAACCCGTCACCAGGGATTAAATAAGCTGGTAAACTGGAGGGGTCTAGGGGTTTCTGAAGAACTGTTATAGACATACAATAGAATGTATGGGTAAATTGTGGCAATCTGTATCCTAGGTAGTGGGGTTTTTTTGCTGAGCTCCAAAGATGCTTATTCATGGAGGGCCTTGTAACTGGTATTTAATAAAGGTACTGGATGCTTCTTAGGTGCACTAAAGCTTCGGAATCACTGACATGGGGCTCATCCCCTCAGACTCTACAAGAGAAGCAAATCACACACGGACAGCGAAGCCATCGCTGACCTGCCGCCGCATTCAGAATCGCGTTTCTTTAGTGCGCCTGCGAACAATGCTATGTATGCAGATCAAACTCAGGTTTCAAAGAGGAGGCGGGAATACAGGACAGCCCCCGGAAACAATTCCTAAAGGACTCGCTATCACAGATGGACTTCACCCAGCCAGAGGCTCCGCCGGTTGCCGTGGACCTGCTACCATCAGCTGTAGTGTGGAGTACAACTCCTCGTCCTATGGGTCGGACTTCAGTGAAGGAAAACCAAAAAAGCACTTCCCGCCTCTCCTTCCCCCCAAAGCACAGTTAGGATGGACAAAAGTCCAAGCAAGCCGGGCAGACTGAGTGCCCGTGTCAGTCAGTCATGTGATTCAAAACGCAAACTATTTACCCATTTGTTCCTCCAATCTAACAGCCTCCCAGCTCGGCTACTTCTGCTATTTCTCAGTGTGTGCGTTTCAAGGACAGGCCCATGCAGGGTATCGTTATCTGTGTCTGTATTACTACAGATCAGTAGAGAAACTTACATACCAGTCTGAAGAAAGTATCTCTTCGCCTTGTTTAAAGGATCATCCCCATCTTCTGGTGTAAGAAATAACTTTATGGCCTTCACCTTGAAAAATTAACCAAGTGAACAGGCTTTAAAAAATGGCAAATCGCTTTTGAAAAAAGATGCAAATTCTTGGGCATCCCGGAAGGGCGGAAAGTGTTGCTGCGATTTCTTCCTTAAGCTCTCAACGCTTACTCCGCCGTTTCACTCGTAGAGACAATCCTTCCATACAGACTAAAAGCAACTACAAAACCATATACTGGAAAAGCCCCCTCCTCGGGCATTTCATTTCTATCAGTCTTTATTCAGCCGAGACATAAACAGAAGGGTAAAGAGACAACTTAAATGCTCAGACTTGGTCAACACATGATAAATAAAAAAGTGAAGGAATCAGGAATACCAAGCACTAGTTTCACTTATATTCGCAAGTTCTTTGAAATCTTGGTTCTTAAAAATTAAGTTAGGGCTGGCACAATGACTCAGTTAGACAGAGGTGCTTGGCACCAAGCCTGATGACCTGAGTTCAGTCCCCAGGACCCATATGGTGGAAGGAGGGAACTGACTTTGGCAAGTTGTCCTCTGACCGCCACACTGGCAAAATACAATAAAGTGTCAACTTCAATATTTTACTTAATATTTTAATAGTTTATTATATATATATATATATATATATATATATACACACACACATATATGATGTTTCTTTTTTATTTAAAAAAGGTGTCTACTTAATTCCTGTTATTTTATCTATGGGATTTACTGGAGTATGTAGCTCATAGAATGAAAGCAACTTAAAATAATTCATTCATCCCAATTTCCATTCTATCTTCTACAGTATTTATCCAAACATATATTCATAAAAAAGCTAATATATCTGTGGTGGTTGATTTTCTGTCAACTTGACACAGGCCAAGGTCATCTGGGAAGAGGGAGTCTTGGCCAAGAAAATGTCCCCATCAGACTGCCTCATAGATCTCCAATGATATCAAACATGCATGACATGTGTGTCAGAGTGTACACACATGCACACACATGCAGTTATATGCCACAGTTTGGTATGTGATGAGCGTATGTAATAAGTACAAATGGCTAGAGTTAAGATTATATTTTTGATAATCCCAGCACTCATGAAGCAGAGCTAGGCGGATTTCTGTGAGTTCTGTGAGCCAGGCTGGTTTACAGAGCAAGTCTAGGATAGGCACCAAAACTACACAGCGAAACCCTGTCTCAAAAAAAACAAAAACAAAACAAAACAAAAAAAAAAAGATTATATTTTTGAAAATTCATACCATTTCATTCTTCAGTAAAGCCAATCCAATTTGGTCTGTTTGAATCTTCCTTCCTTTCCCAAATCTCTGTGGTCCGTAGTAATTCACAAAACCTTTATTCTATGAATATAACAGAATATAATAGATTAGAGCTGGGCGGTGGTGGCACACGCCTTTAATCCCAGCACTTGAGAGGCAGAAGCAGGCGGATCTCTGTGAGTTCGAGGCCAGCCTGGGCTACCAAGTGAGTTCCAGGAAAGGCGCAAAGCTACACAGAGAAACCCTGTCTCAAAAAAAAAAGAATATAATAGATTAGAACTTCATATATACAGTACATCAAAGTACAATCAAACATTTTGCTTCATATTTAATTAAGAAATTCAGTAATCACCAATAATACAGAGGGGCCAAATGGTCTGAGAAATGCTAAACAGTTACACACCAGAAGGAGAATGAGGCAGATAGATATAAATCAGCCTGTAAACCCTCAGTGGGGGCAGTGTGTGAAGAAAACCAAACTAACCAAAACTTTACCACAAAAGACCAATGAAGACCAAAGCTTTGAAATAGTTTTCTGTTCACAACAGTGAGGGGTCCCTGGTGCACATGACCCGAAGTGCTAAGCCAAGAGAGATGAGGTACGCTGTCATAAGCCGCCTATTAAACCTGTGGCTCAGCCCCTCTCGAGTGCTTTGGTTTGGGATTCTTCTGATGTTGGAGGAGAGCAGAACAAGGTGCAGACTTCTTTTCCCACCCAACAAGCTCTGCTCCTTGATGTTATTCATTTATCTTTTCGTTCACCCCGATTTCTCTCTGTCATTTCCCAAGGAGGGATGGAGTCGCCTCTAGATGTCATGCTTCAAAACTGTCATATTACTCAGAAGAAGTATGTGATTATAATCGGTCTGTGTGAAACAGACAGAGAACGCACATGCGTGGCCAAGAGGTCCAGGGGAAGTTCTTGAAAATTAAGAGTCCTCTACAGTTTCAACCAATAATCACAACTGAGCACCAACTCAAGGCTTGTCAATAAAGGATGTTAAGGCAATTTTTTATCAGTAGAGCACAAAAATCAACTGCAGATAAAGTGAGTACTCCCTATATCGAATCTCAGATTTTTAAAAGTTGTTTCAAATTGGTAATAAAAGTGTTGGAAAGTTTAGGGTAACTGGAATAATTATCCCTCCAAATTATTAAATATAACCAAAAATTTATAACCAGAGCTATAACTCTCTAAAGAAAACTTCAAGGAATCCTTATTGTCAAGCTACTCGACTTCATTTCTCAAAAACAGACTTTTAAAGTCTATTGGCTGGCAAAATGGTATGGCAGGCATGGAACTCCCCATGCAGGCCTGATGACCTGATCTGGGTCCCTGGAAGCCACAGTAGAAGGGGAAACTGCCTCCTAAAAGCTGCCCTTTGTGTGCATGCACAGACACACACACACAGACACACATGCATTCACACATATATACATGTACACACACACACACAAAAAAAAAAAAACTACTAAATAAATAAAAATTTAAAAGAGAACGCTGTCTAAAGCTAAGACTATTTCTAATGGGAACTTCTCAACAGGCAGTGTATTTTCATAAACACCAAAGCAGACCTGGTCATAAATTCATTCACAGAAATCCCTTCCATTTTTTAAGACATTATTTTAGTAAGTTTTCAGAAGGAAAAAAATAGAATTTTTAGGTAGGTCAGTCATAAAAAACAGATCGCAACACAGAGTATACACTCTGAGAAGTATTACGTACAGGTCACAGTGCTGAATTTAAAGATCTTTCATGCTCTCTTGCCTATGTATTGTCACCTATGGCTACTTCGACACACGGGCAGCTAACTGACCACAACAGGAACCATAGGCCCACAAAGCCAAGGACAGTTACTATGGAGCCCTACGGAGAAATAACACTGAAAGTTAGAGTTATGTGTGCACCTTCAAATGCCGAACAGGTGTGACTTAAAACTTAGCAAACGCTGTCTGCTGGCTGCGCAGGTTACGGATATATGTCCTACTCCGTCTGTACAAACATACCTAACGACAATTAAGGAAACACAGGCCGTGAATTTGAGAGAGAGCAAGTAGGGGCTGGTAAAAACCAGAAGGGCTGGAGGGAGGAAAGGGAAGGAGGAAAACAATGTGATTATGCTTTAATTTTAAAGAATAAAAAAAAAAATTAAGTAAAAAAAATAAAAAGTTTATGATTTATAATTCATACACATTAAAGAAAACCCAACATTAGGTTAGAATGGAAAAGGACCTGTACAAGTCTAAAAAGTGAGGTAACTATGTACCCGAGATTTCTGGAGAAAATTACTGAACAAAGTGGCCACGCCACAGCGTGAACCCGTCGAAACTATCACGCGCTCCCGAGGAAGACGCTAGAGAAAGCCTGTTTCAGGGAACCTCTTCTGGGGATGGGCACACACGGTTACTGCAGGCTTTCTCTGGGACCACCACCCAGCCCCCAATCAAGACACGGAGACTTATTATTAGGAATGCTTGACCTTAGCTTAGGCTTGTCCCACCAGCTCTTATAACTTTTTTTAAAATTTAATTTAATTTTATTTTACAGTACCATTCAGTTCTACATAACAGCCACAGATTCCCTTATTCTCCCCCTTCCTGCCCCCCTCCCCTTCCCCCCAGCCCACCCCCTATTCCCACCTCCTCCAGGGCAAAGCCTCCCCCGGGGACTGAGATCGACCTGGTAGACCCAGTCCAGGCAGGTCCAGTCCCCTCCTCCCAGACTGAGCCAAGCGTCCCTGCATAAGTCCCAGGTTTCAAACAGCCAACTCATGCAATGAGCCCAGGACCTGGTACCACTGCCTAGATGCCTCCCAAACAGATCAAGCCAATCAACTGTCTCACCTATTCAGGGGGCCTGAACCAGTTGGGGGCCCCTCAGCCTTTGGTTCATAGTTTATGTGTTTCCATTCGTTTGGCTATTTGTCCCTGTGCTTTATCCAACCTTGGTTTCAAAAGTGTACAATGGAAAAATGAAAGCATCTTCATCTATGTTTTGCCTCGGGGTTTTTACCTTTCTTTCATTCTGTATGTCCTACTTTTCCTGCTTCCTCTGTGACTGACTGGCTGGAGGCTGCCTCGCTGGCTGACCCCGGACATCTTCCACTCTTTCTCCCTAGTTCTCTCTCTCTTCTCTTCTCCCGAGCCTAGATTCCTCCTCCTATTTACTCTCTCTGCCCACCAGCCCCGCCTGTCCCTCTTCTGCCTAGCTGTTGGCCATTCAGCTCTTTATTAAACTACTCAGGTGCCTTAGGCAGGCAAGGCGAAACAAATGTGACACATCTTTACATAGTTAAACAAATGCAGGATAAACAAATGTGACACATCTTTACACTGTTAAACAAATGCAGGATAAACAAATGTGACACATCTTTACATCATTAAACAAATGCAGGATAAACAAATGTTAACACATCTTGACATAGTTAAACAAATGCAGGATAAACAAATGTGACACATCTTTACATCGTTAAACAAATGCAGGATAAACAAATGTTAACACATCTTGACATAGTTAAAGCAATAGTCCCTGACACACTCTTTTGTTTTTGTTTTAATATAAAAGATATCAAGAAAAAAAATAAGCCAACACTTAATATCATTTTAGAAATTAATATGCACACGTTACAAAAAAATAATCTTTTTTTTAATCTGAGAGGATTATAGAAATTTTCCTATAATACAATTTCAAAATTGTGTTTTCTTACCTTAACATTTTCTATTGCCTCCACAATCCTCTCAGTCAGGCTTGCAGAATCATTTATTTGATTGTTTAGATTTCTGATGACAATTTCAAAGTGATTTCCTTTGAGCTGACCAAGTCTGAGAGGATCACCTACAGACCGAATATTAAATACATTCATTCTCTTCTTCTTAACTTCTTTTTCAATATTTTTCAACCTATAAGTGACAAGTCAATATAATCAGTTAAATCTAAGTCTAAAAATAAAATTATTGTATTTAACACAAGCTTTAAAACGATAGTTACCAGGCAACGCCTATCAAAATGTAAGTACCACGGGAGGCTGGAGAGACGGCTCAGCTGTTAAGAATACTGGCTGCTCTCTCAGAGGACATAGCTTGATTCCCAGCACCCACATGGCAGCTCACAACCACCTGTAACTCCAGTTCCAGGGGTTCCAACACCCTCTTCTGGCCTCTACAGGCACCAAGTGACATATGGACATGTATGCAGGCAAAACACCCATACGCATTAATATGTAAAATGTTTCAGTGAAATTCTAAATTAATGTTAGTAAATATACACTAAATACTCACCATTGTAGGACTAGACTAAAAGGACTAGACTAAGAGGGTTACTCATAGGACTAGACTAGGAGGGTTACTTATAGGACTAGACTGAGAGGGTTACTCATAGGACTAGACTAGGAGGGTTACTCATAGGACTAGACTAGGAGGGTTACTTATAGGACTAGACTGAGAGGGTTACTCATAGGACTAGACTAAGAAGGTTACTCATAGGACTAGACTGAGAGGGTTACTCTGGCGACATGAGCAGGTGTCTCCTGAGCTCAAGTGGCAGAGCCTCCTAATGGCCCTGGTCCTCCAGTCCTAACTTGTCCCTTTCCTCCTCAGGGTCTGTCCCAACATTACTGAAAAACAGAACCCACCAGCATCAGAGAGGCTGCCCTGAACACTTCCGTACTCAATTGATCAGTTCTCTGCCAACTTTTAAAAATCATATTCCAGGAGCATGTAAAATATATATATTATATATATTTTTTAGCTCTTATAAAAATTGCCTATTTTATTTGGTAGACTGCTTGTTGTCCCTCTGATTTCTAGTTCCACTAGGTCCTATTACTTAAGGGTACTTGAAATCTCACACCCATGGACCAAAGCAAGGTTATCTCTCTTCTCTTCCTAGGAACAAATAACATGTATGGCCTTTGGTTGTTAAAAATTAGCCTTGGTTTTAACAGTGTGATATCTGAATTCCTATAATTCAGACCACAAAAACAGGCCTTAAAAGAATCCCCTTGCAAATAATGCATGCTTAAATAGTTTGTAACTAAGTACTAAAATGTGACTAGCATATCTAATTAGGAGGAATTCTGATGCATGACTCAGCTTGCGTAAGGTTAAGGAAAGCATCCAGAACTTGCAGACTAAAGTACAGGAACATTAACCACAGTATCATTTACAGTAAAAGAAACTGGACAAAATCCATTTTTAAAAACAGGGACCTACTAGATCATTTATAAAAATAATTTTGAAACTCGGCAAAAACTCTATTATTTTATTATAAATATCTAAGTTACACAGGTAGTATGATTTTCATTTCTGTGATGTGTGCACTCTGGAAAACACCTTGAAAACAATATTTATTGTAGTTATTTTTCAGCAGTCCAGACATTCATGAGCTGTTCCTTTTTTTCCATTTTCTAAATATGAATACGTTATTTCTTTTAAAATGGCAAAATCACTGCTAAAACTTCACCGCCCTGAGAGGTAAAATTTGAGTCCTCTACATTCTATTTAATAAGAATGTATTTTAAACATAAGGGCTTATGATAAAAGCACTATAATAATTAAGAAGAAAGAGTTATAAATGCTATATGTCTTCAGTTACACTTTTCTGAATGCAAGCACGTGTTTGAACAATGTATCAGATGTTTATAAACAATTTGGACACTTCTAATACTTGTCAGTTTCCATCCCAAAATTTCCTATTTTCTGTAAGGTTTTTCTTTCTTTGATTTATGTGTGTGTTTGTGTGAACATATGCCTTGTACAGGGGGTCAGGAGAGGCCCAAAGAGGACAGGGATCCCTTGGGGCAGACCGCAGGCAGTAGTGAGCTTCGCATCATGGGCGCTGGGAACCGAACCTGGGTCATGTGGAAGAACAGGAAGTGCTTTAACCCCAGCCATGTCACCAGCCCCAAACTTCATATGTATTCAAGGCACATTTACACATACGTGGAAGACAATTATTTTACTGATGTACAATGTGTGTGTCGCATGTAACCAGTTAGTTAATACTGATAGTAAGGATAAACTGGTTCCGATATTTTGAATTTTAACCCTGTATGTACTAGAAAGCAATAGCATATTACCTCTCTGGAGTCACTTTTTTAACAACCATGGACTGATAGGTGATCGCTTTCTTGTCTTTGAGGCCCGCGTAACTAAAATCTGAAGGAATAACACCAAGTTTGATGGCTAAAAAACCAATTGCTTCAAACATCTCCAGGTTTTCCTTTTGTAGGGTAAAAGCTGAAACAAAATAATCCTAGATTAAAAAAAAGAAGAAGAAGAAGGCGTCATCCATAATTACATTCTTCACAAACTAACAGGTTAGGATAAGAAATCTAAAGGAAACTGTGCTTTAATGAAACCCTAAAACCAGCATCACAGATCTCAGATGCCATTTAATAGCATTCGTTGGCTTGTCAGAGGTGCGCATTACTGACCCAAGCTAGTGGGAGCTCATGGACTCTGGACTGACAGCTGGGGAATCCGCATGGGGCTGAACTAGGCCCTCTGAATGTGGGTGACGGTTGTGTGGCTTGATCTGTTTGTGGGGCCCCTGGCAGTGGGACCAGGACTTATTCCGGGTACATGAACTGGAGCACATTCCCTACGGTGGGATGGATGGATATACCTTGCTCAGCCTTGATGCAGCGGGGAGCGGACTGGTCCTGCCCCATCTTGGTATGCCAGCCTGTGTTGACTCCCCAAGGGAGGCTTTATCGACTATGAGGAGAGGATGGGGAGTAGTGGGGAGGGGGGCTGGAAGGTGAGGGAGAAGGGAGATGGGAGCCGGGAGGGAGGGGGAACTGTGGTTGGTATGTAACCATGTTTACAACACTGCTGAGTGACTACAATGCCGGTGAAAGCCTGAGCATCCCCGGGAAGCCTGGTGAACCACGTGTGCAGGCCCCCACCTTACACTACAGAGCATTCCTTTCCCTTCCCAGGATGACAATACATCCACCTTACCCCCAAATGCTTAACTGTAGGTGAGACTATTCTGAAAACAGAAAAATGAAGACTCTCAAAACCAATCAAATACAAAACAATTGCTTCAACTTTATACCTTTGTGACTGTTAGCTGTAAATGTCTTTATGATCCATACTTAGTTAATTTTCACATTTAGCATCATTTGCAAGGCTTCATCTTTCTCCAAATAAACAGTTCACCCATTCTTTACAACAGCTCTATGACCAGGCCTATTTAATCCAAATCACTTATCTTTCACAAATTTTACACAAGTAAACGAGGATTGACAGAATTACCTGTATAGACAGCTTTTCTTCCCTCACGCTCAAGACGAGCCCTCTTTCCATGTGTCCGAGCCTTTTCCCGGAACCTCACGGTTATGGCTGTGTTTGGATTCCCAGCACTGGGGTTCTGCTCAGGGAAAGATTTGGTTTCCACAAGGGTTCCAAACTTCTTGTTGAGGAAATGGTGCACGGCTTTCCTGTGGCCTTTGTTTGTATCCGGCTTAAAGGTAAACTTGGAATCTTCTTTCTTTGCATCCAAATATTTGAAAAAACCAAGCGCTTCTTCTTCAGACACCAGACGGCAGAGCTCTTTATACTCGGGGTTTGGTTTTACAAAGACTTCACTGTTTTTCCCTACGGTTATTAAAAAGGGAAACGTCTGCCTGACGGCACTGTGTAGAAGAGCCCTTAGGTTTTTGTCAGGGATCCTACCTAGTGAGAATTCCCGGGATGGTTCAGTTAACTCGGTTTTTGAATCCCACATCCCTTTGATGTCACGGGCAAACTGCTCCAGCAATGTACGAGTTTTCTCACCTAGAAGTGAACTCAGTAAGTCAACATTCTCCTTCTCACACTTAGAAGTCACACCGTTGACACCGTCTTCCTTATCCGAGGCAGACGGATGACTCCGGTCACCGTCCGAGTGCCCAGGCAGGTTAGTAGCGTCTTCGTTACCTTCACGGTCTGAGGGTACATCTTGAATATTTAGCTTTGGCTTTTTGACAAAATGACTTGGCTCAGACTGTGTTTCACTAATTTCATAAACGGATTCATCAATGGCCTTACTGACTAATTGCCCCTGTTCGTCGATCTCAGTAACGATGAAGTCACTTGGGGAGGTTTTTATAGTGCCCTGAAATCCAACATGATCATTAACGAAACATAGGGAACTAAACCTGATTCCACCATCCGTGTCCTCCTCTTCCATTCTTAACAGTGCCTACAAAAGAGACAAAACAGTCAGCTACCAGAAACATTTACAGAGAAGAATGAAATTGGTTTGCAAGACCCACTGAGTTGCCTTCCTCTTAATTCTATGTCCCCTAAAAAAAATTAATAACTTATGTTATGGATATATGTGTGTATCCTACTTTCAGAGAGCAAGAAGAGTTACCAGTCCCACTATCTGTGGCATAAGTAGTGGCTTGTATCTTGCTTTCCCAGTCAATCTATGCTTCTATTATCCAGAATTAAAATGGGTCGATGCTGAGCTAGAAAAATGGCTCAGCAGTCAGTCAAACTTGTTCTTGCAGAGGACTCCAGTTCAGTTCCCAGCACCCACACGGCAGCTCACAACATCTGTAACTCCAGTTCCGGGGGACCCTGTTGCCCTTTTCTGACCTCTGCGCCACACCAGGCACACCTATGGTGAACATGCATACCTATACACAAACACATATAACAAAATAAACCTATTAAAAATGTTTAAATTAAAAAAAAAAAAACAACAAATGGGTCAATTTCAAGTTCATCTGAAAAGTGGTGGCTTTAGGCCCACACAGAAGAGAGAAGAGGGTTTTACAATGTTTTTACAATGATTGTCATCCCAGGAGCCTCAAGATCCCCTGGAGCTAATTCCAGAGCCACTGTGGTGGTGTTTTTATACACTGGAAGTTAGATCATGAGGAAGAATAAGACAGAAAGGTCTACTGTAAATAGACGAGAGAAGTTCTCCATAAACTTAGAGGTAGGTGTATTTAAGTCAGTCCTGGTCCTTCAGCTTTGTCTAAATTCCCTATAGGAAACATACAAAATTCTCAAGCCGATGAGAGGAAGTTTCTACCCAATCACTGGCATCAGAGAAAAGAACCCTGGATAGAGTGTTCCCGGAGAGGTGACACCAGAGCAATTCTACAAAGAACCCCACAGTCACCCCATACAGCTACCACCATCTCACATGGAGCAGTGGGAAAACGGCTTCGCCACTTGGCTCTTGTACTTGCCATACTTTACAAGTTGTCACCGTGATCTAAACCTCGCCCTTCTCAGTCCTTTCCACTGGGCCATGTACAAATCACATCCAATTCTCTGTATCACCATTTTCACATTTATTTTCCTTCATTTTTAAGGTCCCTGCAATCCCCTGCATCCCCATCCCTACACACACACACACACACACACACACACACACGGATTTCCCTTCCTCCGTCATCTTCTTGGGGTGAGGGGGACATTCTTTTCTTTCAACCCCTGTGTCTTAGAATCTGGAGATTAGAAACGCTACCTGTTTGTTGCCACTGATCTTTCCAAAGTTCTTTTCCCTTGTACCTTGGTTCCTCTGCAGATCTTGTCCCGGGCTCTACTATCTTCCTACATCCTCTCTGATAACTCTTCCTTCACTGAGACTTCTGGCTTCCGTCCTCTTGAGCAGAACCTCTTGTCGGTCACCCATGTGGACCATGTTTCTAGCTCGATCCCACATTCCATCAATCTTCTCCTCAGCCTCTGTCTGGCCCCACTCCATTTCGGCCACCTACTCCTATGATCATTCTTACTTTCTCATCACCAAAAACTTTACCGCCTTTAGAAATCTGATTTGCTATCTTACCATTCTTCAACAGGGCTAATTCCCAAATTCTCAGGCATGGTGGCAGCCTTTTGACTATTTCTGTCTAGCCAACTATTATCTACTATGTGTAACACCCAAAATACTGTATTAAAAGGTAAACACCCAAAATACTGCATTAAAAGGTAAACACCCAAAATACTGTAGTAAACAGTAAACTGTACAAGTGTTTAAAACCCTATTGTTACACTTACAACAAAGTCTAAACTATCTACCCTGAGATTCTGCACCCTGTCTATTGTGCCGTGTGATGTGCCTTTATACCATTACCCTCTAACCACGGTTACACTGGCTCTCCTCATTACCTTTGTGGTAACTTTCTAGTCAGTCTTTTAGGATTCACGTTCTTAGAGGTTTTCACTGACCAATAATCTCATCTATGGGAACCTGCAGTCCATTTTCCTTCACACACACACACACACACACACACACACACACACACACACACATAACCTGCAGTCCATTTTCCTTCACACACACACACACACACACACACACACACAACCTGCAGTCCATTTTCCTTCACACACACACACACACACACACACACAAACACACAAATTTAATTTTCTGTATAGCAAATTCTTTTATTATTTTCTGTCCATCTTCTTCAACTTAGTGTCAATTCCACATGAGTAGGAATTCTACCTTATTCAAAACTGATTAGCCCACATTAAGAACACCAAGCACATAGTAAGTGACCATAGCAGATCTGCAATCAATATTGGTTATTGGACAAAAACAACTAGAACGCAGTAAAAGCTAGTGATGAGGAAGAAGGATTAACTTCTGTTTGTGATGATCAAGAATGGTATAATAAATTGCTATTTACGTCTCTGAAAATAGTTCAAGAGACAGAAATAGGGCAGAAATACCACAAGCAAGAACCAATGAAACAGGCAATATGTGGGAGGGCGAAAGCCCGGACACAGAGCAGTGGGGAGAGGGAGGAGGGTGGTCGTTTTGGAGAATGCAACTGAAGTAATGATACCGAACGCGCCCGTCAAAGGCTGGAATCTGCCTTGTGGAGGTGTTTCTAAAGTGACTGATGAAACTCAGCAGTCAGCTGTGACCAAGTCCACAGCCCTCCGGAGCCCTAGGGATTCTAGGGAAGGAAAGATCAAAGGAAGGCTTTCTGGGGTAGCCGTGGGGTCGTCGCGGCGACGAAGACACCCCAGTCAAGCAGCTGGTAAAGCGGTGGAATGCAAAGGCCGGCGGACCGCGGCGCGTGGGCTAGGCTGGCAGGGCGAACCCTGGCTGTTCCTGGGTCAAACCCAGGCTGTTCCTCCGGGCGAGCCCAGGCTGCGGAGGGACCCGGCCCCGCAGAAGGGCGGGAGGCTCCCTGGAGATCCTCACCCTGCACCCAGCTCCCGCGGCGCCCGCCACGCCTTCCTCCTCCCTCCGGGCCCCGCGCCACCCCCGTCCGTGTCGCCCCTGTCGGGGCCACGGGCTTCGGATCGCCCAGGTCCGCCACTCTCAAAACCCACGCGCAACCCAGCCTCCCACTAGACTCAGCCGGTTCTACCTCGCTTCCCAGAGGAAGAAAGCGGCCCTCCCGGGTGACACACTGCGCATTCCCGGAAGCCTCCGCCGGCCCAGCCTCCTCCAGGGACATTTAAAGGGACAGGCTCCCACTGGTGGAGTTCCTGCCCCGAGTGGAGAGCCGCCCCGAGCCAGCTAGAGGAATAGGGGGCGGGGCGGGGCGATGAGGGCGGGGCCTTCCGGGTTGGCCCCGCCCCTCCACTCCCAGCCTCCCAGGACAGCCGGAGCTGCTGTCCCGCACGGATCTGGCGCTCCGGGAAGCCTCATCACCTGGTCGCAAGACGGTCTCAAGTCGCCTCGTGTCCCCGCGCGTCCTCCCCTCCCGAGTCCTCGCGGGACCGTGGCGAGGCGCCGGTCGCCTGGTTCAGGAAGCGAGGAACGTCAGAGAGGAAGTAGGTTGTGCGAGCGAGGGAGCGAGCGCGCGCGCGAGGAAGGCTGATCTCAGGCCAGGACCGCGCTGCAGTCCTCTTATCCTGGGCCGGGTTTGCGACCGGCTCGCTTCACCCCAGAACCGGGAAGTGGGTGCACCCCCCCCCCCGCAGAGGCGTGGGGGAGCCCCGCAGGTAGCCTCTGCGCTGATGGTCCGCCGATGTCTCGCTTGCTGGAGGTGGGGAGTGTAGGAAGCTGTCAGGCAGTCCGTCCACAGGTGGGTAAGTAAGCGCAGCACAGCTTGGAAGCCGGAGATGAGCAAGAAAAAGCAAAGCCCAAGAGAGCGAGAAAGCTCTAGTCACTTTCGGAATGGACACAGTGCCCCCCAAACAGAAGATTTTTTAAAATCCGACTTTTCCGTGTCTGAAAGTAATCCTTCAAGATATGCGTCAAAGACCTCAGGTTTCTTTTATTCTATTTTCATGCTAAACGTTTTTGCTACCTACATGTTCCGGACTGATCTGATTTCCCAGGCTAAACTTGCACCTTACAGTCTTGTCTCAGTCTTGTTTCCGGCCCAAGCAGAAAACCTTGGTGCCCTCTTCTCCCTTTCTACATCGGCCGACTTCTGTGGATTGCCCTGCAGAATACATCCAGCACCAGGACACTAGCGCCCTTTCGAACCTCCCACGTAAATGTTTGGTGTTCTCTTCCAGACGCCTCTTCCTATTTCTTTGTCCTTGCTCTGCACACCAAATTGTCCGGGGAACCTCCGCTTTCGGCATGAATATAGAAATATCTGCACTCCTCTGGGAACTTCCACTGACTGTCTCTTCTCTCAACTCAGAAGATAATCAAGTCAATTCAAAGCCCTGGGAATCTAATCCCTCATCTATAATCTCACCTGCTCCTTGCTTTATGTCTGTGGAAGCTGTTAAGTCTCACACCCAGAACAAAAAAGCTAACTGAGGTGCCTAGAATGTATCAAAGTGGATGCTGTCCACCAGGTTCTCCCAGCATCCTTCAGTCCCCAGCTCTTACAGGGTCCTCCCGTACCTGGCATACCTTGTCCACTACCCTGAACTGTGGGTACTGGGTACCAACCCAGCCACGCAGCTTCCTGCCCCCCCAGCTTCTCTGGCCTCTATGTAACTCAGCCATTTGGGCTATGCCAGTCTCCTAGCCCAGGCTGCCACTTTTGGTAGGCAGCTCCTCTCTTGCTCTCCCTCCCCATCTCTCCTCACATGGCCAGGCTCAGTTTGGCCATGTTCACTCTGGACACTCCCAGATGTCTCTGCCTCTGCCTATGCTCTCCCTCATATCTGTAATAAACCTTTCTCCTCAACCCTTTGGGCGCAGTCATGTCCTCCCTGTTATTTCTTTTCTTCATTCAGAAGCACCTTCAACGTCTGTGCCTTCTACTCATATTCCCCAGAAACGATCCAAACAGGCACCCAGCTAATTAGTGTTCCCATCCCTGTCTTCCATCACGATCTCGTGAGGCCCTTAGTGACTAACCCTTTTAAAGTCACAGCCCCTTGCTTCTCCATCTGGCACTGCCTTATCTGCTTGACAAAACACCATGACCAAGGCAAGGCTGAGCTTAGCTTGGAGGGATGGAGCCGACCCCAAGCACAGTGGGAGAGTGGGAATGGCAGCCTGCAGGCAGACAGACAGGATGGGATGGAGCAGCAGCTCAGAGCTCATATCTTGAACCACAAGCAGGAAGCAGAGAGAGCACACTGGAAATGGCCCAAGTCTTGAAACCTCAAAGCCTGCCTCCAGTCACACTTCCTCATCCTCCCAAACAGCCATCACCGGGGAACCAAGTATTCAAATGAGGGAAACTCAGGGGGGCCTTCTCATTCAACCCACCATAGACACCATTTAACATACTGTGAAACGCATTCTTCGCTTGCTACCTTCTTCCTCCATTAGAATAAAACTCCTGTGTGTCCTTGTCTCCTTTTCCCTCTAATTTTCTTAATGGTTTATTTCCAGGCATCTGGATTAGTATCAATCACAAATAGGACACCTTTTTGGTGAATGGATGACAGTATATATTTTAGTATATCCAAAGCATTTTAAGTTGCCACTGAAGTAAATCAGTGTATAAGAAACATGGATGTTGCCCATGGCATCTAAAAGGTCTTTCTGCAGATGTATCTGGGACAAAGGGAGCTGTTGTAGGGTGAGAGTCATTGGGAGAGCTTATGTGGAACATTTTCGTTTGGGTATAAGGTGATGTTCAGTAAGTAAAACATTAAAAAAAAAAAACAGGGCAAAAATGTGAGTATGAGGATAATAAGGAGGAAAGGAGTGATGGAGAAGAGGAGCCAGAGTGGAAGGGAACCAAAACCTCTACATAGGAGGAGACTTGTAGCTGGTTTTTTGTCTGGATCCAGTGTCTTTGGGCCCCATCTCAAACCAGTTAGGGTTTGTTTGTGCCTAAGCAGCATTGCTCGTAGGGGAAGGCACAAACACATCCCATCCTTAGCAATCAGATCTGGTCTTTTTTAATTTGGGAGTATTTCAGTAGCCAAGGAATCGATCTGGTCCTGAAGGATGTTAAGCTGATCTGAAATTTATTGAAGTTTTTCTGAGATCGGGTGGGACAGAGAGGTTAATTGATGCAAAGAGGGCTGTATGTAGTCCAGTGTAGGGTAGCTTTTCTATCCTGCCAGCTGCTCCCAAATAACCACACAGAGGCTTAATATTAATTATAAATGTTTGGTCAATAGCTCAGGCTTGTTTTTAGCTAGTTCTTATAACTTAAAGTAACCCATTTGTATTAATCTATGTGCTGCTCCGAGGCTCATTTACCTCATCTGTGTACTTCCCATCCTGCTTGCTGTGCATCTCATGGCATCTCCTCTGACTCTACCCTTCTTCTCCCCAGCATTCTCTCTGCCCCAAAAATCCTGCCTAGCCATCAGCCTTTCAACTTTATATTTACAATGAGTGCGACACATTTTTTACAGTGTTCAAAAGGATTATTCCACAGCAGTCCACCTGTTTTAGTTCCGAGTCCTGGAAACAATATCTATTGTAGCAAAAAGAGGGATAAGTTGAATGGTCCATTAGTTCCCTTTTTGGAGGTAATCCAAACTGGTTTGGGGGGTTTGGGAGCACTGATTCCAACTGCTTCAAGCCGACAAAAATGAGTGATGTAGAAGGGACCACAGTTAGGGTGCCTCAGAGGATGATCCATCCAAGGAGCCGCAATAACACAACAGATCAGAAAGATCGGAAACATAAGTTGGGAGGTAATAACTTTGCAACCTTGTGGGAACATTAAGAGGCAAAGTTAAAGAGGAAAATGTTTCAGATCAAGATTATCGTAAGCAATTGTTTAGTAAGGTTAAGTGATCAGTTGTTTCTAGGTCTGTGGTGAGGGCGAACATCATGGCAGAGAGCACATAGTGGAACAAATCTGCCTACCTCATGGTGTAGGGAGGGGCAGAGAGAAGGAGGGAGGAAAGAAAAGAGATAGGAAGGGGAATAGGGTCCATGCTCATCAGGGGCACATTTAGGTAGGCCCTACCTCGTAAAGTTACCACCAGTTCCCAATATACCATTAAAGCTATGAATCCATCAGTGGATGAATACATTGGTTGATAATAGGAGAGCCTTCACAATCCAAACACCTGCCAAATGCACGCCCCTCCCAACACAGAACACTACTATGTTAGGGACAAAGCTTTCAAAATAAGAGCTTTGGGGAGATATTTCAACCCCAACCCCTACCATACAGAGAGATATGAATACTAGCATGGAAGCTTACAATCAGACAAATGTACTTTTTACTGTTTTATAGCTTTTATATTTTGCACCATTTGAATATATTATTTACTCCCAAGGCTAATTGCATTTAAAAATGAAAACATACGGAAGAAAATCCTTGAAAGAGTAGTATGAGTCTATTTCTCTTGATGAATTGGAAGGAAGGATTTTTGTTTGTTGAGAACGAGGGACAGAGAAACCACAGAGAGAGGTGAAAGTAGGAAATGGCCATGAAAGACAAGGAGAGAAAAGTCAAGGTTTAAGTAAGTGCTGGAGGGGCCCCAGGGAAAGGCACGTTCTCGTCAGTCTGTTCAGTAATCTAAGGCTTTGCTCAGCAGCTCCAAGGGCAAGTAACACTGTGAGGTATCTCTTAGCTGCAGCCTCTGAGGTGGAACACTGGGAAACAAGGATCGATCAAATAAAGGCCCTATCAAGCGAGTAGCCACAGAGAGGGGCCATGGATGCCACCATACAGAAAACAGAAGTCATGCAGATCTCACAGGCTCCAAACTGTTCGAGGTTCTTGTATACTTCGTGAAAAATAGGTGGACGGGATATGTCTTTAATGCTGTATAAATTAGTTTGCTTTTTTTTAACCTTTACCAAAGATGGTTGCATAAAAACTTATAACAGTAGATCTCAGTAATTTTAACAGTGGTGGCTCAGTTGTTAAGAGCCCTTGCTGCTTTTGCAGGGGACCCAGGTTCAGTTCTCAGCACCCACATGGTGGCTCACAGTCATCAATAACCCCACATCCAGAAGATCTGGTGCCCTCTTCTGACCTCCGCAGGCACCAGACAGGACATGGGGCACATGCATACATGCAGGCAAAATACCCATACACAGACAACAATAAAATAAGTAAATCTTTTTAAACATTTAATAGTAAGTAGCCGGGTGGTGGTGGTGGTGGTGGTGGCGGCGGCGGCGGCGGCGGCGGCGGCGGCGGCGGCGCACGCCTTTAGTCCCAGCACTCGGGAGGCAGAGGCAGGCGGATCTCTGTGAGGTCGAGGCCAGCCTGGGCTACGGAGTGAGTTCCAGGAAAGGCTCCAAAGCTACACAGAGAAATCCTGTCTCACAAAAACAAAAACAAATTACTAGTAAGTAGGTACTAATTGAAAAAAAATACTTTAAATTCAGAGCTAAGTCTCTTCTATTCATTTTATAGATTTGATTCCTGAACATGCTCCCAGGTCTCTTTCTAGTAAACAACTTGCTTTTTATAAGTTTCACCTGGAAAATTCCAGTGTCAGAATGAAGTTTTCCAGTGTTGGTTTGGGGAGTGGGGAGAATAATCCTAGAGGGTGATTAGACAAACACCTTTCAGTAGGAGATGGGTTGCCATGAGAGTTGCTCTGTGTTCAGATGGTCACTTGCCAGCATCTCATGCAGGATAGCAATGCATGGCATGCAGCTTCTAGAAGCTGTCTCTGAAACTGTTGTAAAGTTGTGGGGGTTTTCAAATTTGTTTGTTTGGTTTTTGTTTTTGTTTTTCATGACAGGGTTTCTCTGTATGTCCCTGGCTGTCCTAGAACTCACTCTGTAGACCAGGCTGGCCTTGAACTCAGAGATCTGCCTGCCTCTGCCTCCCAAATGCTGGGACTGAAGGTGTGAGACACCACCGTCCAGCCGACCTGCTGTAAAGTTCTAATGAGAATTTTTCATATTTCAGGTAGAAGATGAACAAGCCTCTGACACCATCCACGTACGTTCGCAGCCTCAATGTCGGAATCATTCGGAAGCTGTCGGATTTTATCGATCCTCAGGAAGGATGGAAGAAATTAGCAGTGGCTATTAAAAAGCCATCTGGGGATGATAGATACAATCAATTTCATATAAGGTAGTATGGCGTTTATTTTTCTTTTTAAATCCTTCCCATCACAAGAAGGATACAGGCATACACACCGTCTAACATATTTGCCTCTCTCTTCTCATCTCTGCTTGATTTAGTAGAAAATACAAATACAGGCTTAAATTTTGTGCTGTATTTTGAAGTTAAAAACTTAATGTCAAAATTTGTCTTACAAATTTTGTAATTTTGTAAGAAGGAAGAAAATAAATTATTGGGTTTTTTTTGTTTGTTTGTTTAGTTTGTTTTTAATCAATCTGGTAAAGACTCTAAAGCTAGGCTCCCAAATTATTCTTCCTGCAAATGTCTGCTCACGTGAAGGCCAACATCATAAAGTACGAGGGAGAAGCTCAGCTTTCAAACTTGGAAACCAAATTCCCAAGGATAGTTTGTTGATATTTCCATTAAAAATGGGAGGGGGTTATTGCAGCTGTCATTCCAGAGAGAAGGGGGTCTTCCCTACCAAACAGTGCCACCAGCTGTCAGAATAAAAAAATGTATGATGTTAGCAATGTACAGCCGCCAGTGAAGACTGGTTCCCACAAGGCTCATCGGGGCCCAAAAGCATAAGAGTTTTGTCCACAAATTTTCTGTGCATTAAGAAAGAGAAAACTAACTTTTTCTACTGACCCGGTCTTGTGTAGCCAAGGCTGGCCTCAAACTTGTAAGGCTAGCCTTGGACTCCTGATCCTCCCGTCTCTACCCGCTAAGTGCCAGGATGACAGGTACGCACCAGCAAGAGAGGGGTACTTGTGTTGTGAGGAAATCTGAAGCCACATCCCCCTATCCAAATGATCAGACAGTGCCACCAGTCATGGCACAAAACTGCATTTTGTGCCTCTGGATATGATGTAGCAAAAAGAACACATTACCTCCTGTGTGGTTCTTACCAGAACTGTTACTCGTGATTGAAATTACTCATTAAAAAGTAGTCCTGTAAATGGAGACAGTGAGACACAGACAAGATACCTGACCTACACTGTAGGTACGCCACAGAGAGAGAGGTGGAAAATGTAGCCAGAAGATTTCCTGTGTCCCGCCTGGCCCGCAGTCAGGACAAATCTCTCACCCACAGCCTATTATAAAATAATCACACAGAGGCTTAATATTATTTATAACTGCTCAGCCATTAGCTTAGGCTTGTTACTGACTAGCTCTTACATTTAAATTAACCCATAATTCTTATCTATGTTTAGCCACATGGCTTGGTACCTTTTCTCAGTTCTGCTTTGTCATCTTGCCTCCTCTGTGTCTGGCTGGAGACTCCTGACTCTGCTCTTCCTCTTCCCAGCACTCCTTTAGTCTGCTCGCCCCACCTATACTTCCTGCCCGGCTACTGGCCAATCAGTGTTTATTAAACCAGTGTACAAGAGCATTATCCCACAGCAGGAAAGAGCATTCAGAAGAGCACAGATGTGGGCAGAGGCTGCCAGTTGGCCAACTGATAAATCTAGATGGAGGTTAAGTTGTTGTTCACTATGTTATTCTTTCAAAGTTTTTGTTAAGTTTGAAATGTTTCCGAAGAAAACCTTTGGAAGAAAAACAGAATGGGCTGTTTTGGTTAAGTTTTCAGTATTACTTTCTAAAGCTAATTTTTAATTTTAAAGAAATGAAATGAAGAAAAAGATGTTTTCCTTTCTATTTGACTAAATATAGCTAAGATCACAGCCTAGGTGCATTCTGCTTCATGAAGCAGCCCTTATTCATTTAAAAGTATATAGCTAGAAGACTGAATGTGTCATGCAAGGTGTAGGTAGACCTTGCGATATAGCTAAGTGATTTAAAAGTGTACGCTTTGGTCAGAAGAGCTCAGAATTTGGATCTAAACTTGGGTACATTTTGAGTGTGCTGTGTGGTCACAGCTAGCTACTCCACCCAGTACGGTCTAGCAGTCTCATGCTAACATTCTCAGTTGTCTCTCTAGAGATGTCCTGTAGCTCTCTGATTAAACATTCAGGGTATATTTAATAACTAATATTAACTGGGTGGGTTTGAGCAGTATATGCGTGTATGTGTTTGTGTGTGCGTGTTAAGTGAGCGTGCTTGTGGAGGCCAGAGGTCAACATGAGGTGCCTTGCTCACTCTCGCTCCATCTTGTTTTTTGAGACAGGGTATCTCACAGAGCCTGGAGCTTGCAGATTCATCTAGACTAAGTAAACAGTGGGCATGAGGGATCCACCCATCCCTGCCTATCCAGCCCAGTATTAGAGCAGGTGCCCTGCACTGGCCCTTTGCCGGGATGCTGGGGAATCTGATCTCAGGGTCATCAGTCTTCACACTCGCAACAGCGAGCACTTCACGACTGAGCTGTCTCCTCTGCCCCAAAAGTCAGCTTACATTTTTTAAGAGTTCTTCATTTTATCCTGTTGTGTGTGCATGTTTTGCCTACATGTATGTATTTTCACCACATGCATGCCCATGCCAGTAGAGGGCAGAAGATTGTTTTAGAACCAAGAGAACTGGAAATACAGGTGGTTGTGAACTGCCCTGAGGATGCTGGGAACCAAACCCTGGTCCTCTGGAAGGGCAGCCAGTGTTCTCAACCACTGAGCATCTCTCCCGCCCCAGTGGTTAACTTATCATCCTCTTTGGTCCCCTTTCTGCTGAGTGTCTTTCTCCTAGTCGGGGTCCTTACAGGTTCCCTCACACCCCCATTGCTTTTCTGTCCTCAGGTCCAGAGATCCGGACAGAAGGGGATGCGGGAGTGGGGTGGAGATCAGTGCCTATTTTCCTATGAACTCTCCTTGTGTACTGGTTTGTTTCTTGCTTTTCAGGAGATTCGAGGCGTTACTCCAGACTGGAAAAAGCCCCACTTGTGAGCTGCTGTTTGACTGGGGTACCACCAACTGCACAGTCGGGGACCTTGTGGATCTTCTGGTCCAGATTGAACTCTTTGCCCCCGCTACTCTCCTGCTGCCGGGTAAAGTGGGCGTGGCCAGAGCGTCAGCAGCTGGCTGAAGTGACGCATGGCAGGAATACCAGTGTTTATTCTTCTTTTTACTCTCCGGTGGAATGAACGAACCTGACATTTGAGTCCTGCATTCTTTCAGCTCTCCCCAGCTTTCATCCACTCTAGATGCCTAGTGCTCTGGACTCTGCTGCTAAATTGCTATAAGCTTGGGGATGGAGTCTAGCCCCCCCTCAGAGTCAGGTAGTTTTGTGCCAGGGGGGTTTATTTAGAGGAATGAAGAATGTATCCTGTACGAATTTATTCTCTTGAGTGATGTCTCCCTCTAGACCCCCATTTGGCTTCACCTTGACGGGACTCATCATGGCTTCGTTACTCTGCATTCCCCTGTGTTACTATTGTTACTATTGTTCTGTCTCCTCATTAACCCACTTCCCTTCTCCCTTTCATACACTAGGGGGTCTCAACCTTTACTGTGTAAAGAATCTCAGAAAGATCTCGTTGAACACGTAGATTCCTGGACTCCATGCCACGCCTTCTTTTGGGGGTGTTTATTGGTTTTGGTTTTGGTTTGTCAAGGGTTTTTCTATGTAGCCCTGGCTGTCCTGGAACTCACTCTGTACAGCAGACTCGCCTCGAACTCAACAAAGATCCGCCTGCCTCTTCCTCCTGGGTGCTGGGATTAAAGTGTGTGCCACCACCGCCCAGCACCACACCTTAAAAGGACTCATAACACTGAGTTCAATGTCTAAAATGTTTTTGGTCCTGTTTCCCCATACATACTCCGTGTGTGTGTGTGTGTGTGTGTGTGTGTGTGTGTGTGTGTGTGTGTTCAGTTGTTTGTTTTTGAGGTAGAATCTCATGTAGCCCAGACTGACCTTGAACTTACTATGTAGTCAAGACCAGAGTTGAACTTGGTCCTCCTGCCTCCACCTTCAAAGTGCTGGGATTACTGGTGGGCACCACCATGCCAGCTGGTTCTTTATTCTTAAATAACTGCAGTGTTTCCTAATTTCCTAATGGTTCTGAACCACTTTCGTAAACACTTATCACTCGGTCTATTCATCTTTATCACAACGGACAGCATCTTACCGGGTGTCTTCCTGTGTTTGGTGAGGATGTAGGGCCAACATCTAGAAGCTGCATGTGAGTTTCTGGTTGTCTTGGTTAGGGTTACTGTTGCTGTGAAGAGACACCATGAGTACGGCAACTCTTATAAAGAAAAACATTTAACATTTTACTGGGGCTGGCTTACAGTTCAGAGGTTTAGTCCGTTATCCTCATGGTGGGAAGCATGGCAACACACAGGCAGACGTGGTGCTGGAGAGGGAGCTGAGAGTCCTACATCCCAATCGCCAGGCACCAGGAAGAGAGAGACACTGGGCCTGGTTTGAGCATCTGAGAACCTTAAAGCCCTCTCCCAGTGACACGCTTCCCCCAACAAGGCTGCACCTCCTAATCGTCCCACTCCTTATGATCCTAGGGGGGGTCATTTTCATTGAAACCACCCCACTGATTTTTTACACAAAGACCTTTCTCTTACACGGAGACTAACTTTGTCTTCTTGTTCGGCAGATGCTGTCCCCCAAACTGTCAGCTGTGTACCTCCTAGAGAAACAGCAACAGTGGAACAGACACACAGGCCTTGCTGTGAAAAAGACAGCACACCTGTAATGCCTGTGCCGAGGCTAGAACAGAGCTGTGGGCAGCCCGACTCCTCCAGCCCCGCCGAGAAGAGTCTGGAATTCAGCGATACGGATACTCGTAAGTAACGCCGCCTACTCTTTCCCACTGGTGGGTTTGCCATTGTGGTGATGGAAAGGAAACCTCTCCTGCTTGTGCTGTGGGCAGAGCGCTTGGACATTGGTTTTCCTTTAAATTTATTAAGTACCATCGTCATGGGGCTGGAGGGATGGCTCAGCGGTTAAGAGCACTGGCTGCTCTTCCAGAGGACCCAAGTTCAATTCCCAGCACCCACATGACAGCTCACAACTGTCTGTAACTCCAGTTCCTGGGGATCCCATTCCTTCACACAGATGCACGCAGGCAAAACACCAATGCACATTTTTTTAAAAATACATAAATAAAAGGTACCATCGTCGTGGCATCAGTTACCAGTTCTCTTGGTGACTTGAAGTGTAGATGTAATGGTCTTATTAAATAAACACAGAGCCAAATGTAGAGTTAAAAGTTCAAGAGGTCAGAGCAATAGCTAAGAGCTGAGACTAAAACTGCCTTCTTATCACACGCTGCCGCTGCCGCCCTTCCCCTGAGAAAGAGACCTACTTCCTGTGTGCCTGTCTTTTTATTGACTTTCTGTTCTGCCTTCTCATTGGTTGTAAACCCAACCACATGACCTCCTCGTCACTGCCTGTCTATACCTCCAGGTCTCCATGGTTATTATTGAGATTAAAGGCGTGTGTCTCCAAGCTGCCTATGTCCTTGAACACACAGACTCTGCCTGCCATGTGATTAGATTAAGGGTATGTGCCACCACCGCCGGCTTCTGCTATGGCTTGCTATTAGCACTGACCCCCAGGCAACTTTATTAATCTACAAATAAAATCACATTTCAGCACAAATGAAATATCACCATATTGAAGTAATTGGGACATGCAAACAGTCACAAAAACCAAGAAAGAAAGCAAGTCAGGGTGGTGCTGTACACCTATGCTCCCGATACTTGGAAGGCAGAGGCAGGATGGTCAGGAGTTTGAGGCCAGCTTCAGCTGAATAACAAATACAAGGGTAGCCTGATCTGCATGATATCCTGTCTCAAAACTAACCGTATAAAAAATAATAATTTTTAAATGTGACTAGAGTTTTGGAGGAGTAGACAGAACTTAGCCAAATAAGTATTTTGGGTGGAGGTAGAGTGTTTGGTACAGAATCACCTAGTCTAATTGTCATAAAAAAGATTGTGTGTGTGTGTGTGTGTGTGTGTGTGTGTGTGTGTGTGTGTGTGATCTTCAAATTGAGAAAGTATCAGTTACTAAAGCCACATTCCTTTGTGTAAGCGCCTCTTCCTTGTTTTGTCGACGTGATAGGTTTTCACAGTTTTTCATTTTATGAACTGAAAAGTATCACAAATAACTTTGACGAACGGCCTGTTTCTCTCGGCGGCAGCAGAATGGGAGAGGGAGGCTTCGGAGTGGTGTACAAAGGCTGCGTGAACAACAGGACCGTGGCGGTGAAGAAGCTTGGAGCGGTAAGCTGTCCCCCTTCCTCCTGTTGGAACAGGCTGTCAGTTAACATTCACGGATTTATCATCTCAGCACCTGCTCCCTTTAAGTGGACCCCATCCTAACTTCGCCTCTCTTATCATGTAAGAACCTACTGAGGGCTGTGAAGAACTCTCTCTAGAAAAGCGTTTACGGACACAGATATAATAGAATCATGTTTGTAATGGTGGTAGATTCACAAGATAAAGTTAAGAAGCCTTGCACCACAACGCCGCTTACATAATTTAGATTAAAGATAAGTGTGGTTAGTTGCTTTTTTTTTTTTTATTCTTTTTCTCTTTTGGCTCTTTGCTTTTTGGGGGCCTGCCACCCAGCTCCCAAATAAATACACAGAGGCTTATTCTTATTTATAAATGCCTGGCCTTAGCTTGGCTTGTTTGCAGCCAGCTTTTCTTAAGTTATCCCATCTACCTTTTGCCTCTGGGCTTTTACCTTTCTCTGTGTCTGTATACCTTTCTTTCTTACTCCATTGCTTGCTGTATTGCTGGGTGCCTGGCCCCTGATGTCCTCCTTCTTTCTCTCCTAGATCCCTCCTCTCCCAGATTTCTCCTTCTATATATTCTCTCTGCCTGCCAACCCCACCTATCTTTTCTCTTGCCTTGCTATTGGCCATTCAGCTCTTTATTAAACTATCAGGTGTTTTAGACAGGCACAGTAAAACAACTTCACAGGGTTAAACAAATGCAACATAAATGAATGCAACACATCTTTGCATTGTTACACAAATCCTAAATGGTCTTCTAATAAAAACCCAGAGCCAGATATCAGGGTAGAAGCTGAAAGATCAGAGAGACAAAGGAACGAGCCACTAGAGAAACTTCTCACCACTACTGAATCCTCAAGCCAAAAGCCTCTGTGTCCTCAGCCAAAAGGGCTCCAAACTCCTGTCTCCTTCTGCCTTATATTCCTTTCTCTGCCCAGCCATATCACTTCCTGTGTCGGCCTTCCTAGTGCTGGGATTAAAGGCCTGTGACTCCCAAGTACTGGGATTAAAGGTGTGTGCCACCACTGCCTGACCTCTATGGCGAACTCTGGCTGGCTCTGTCCTCCAATCTTCAGGCAAGCTTTATTTCTTTACAAACAGTATATCACCACATTGCATCATTAAGCAAATATTCCAAAGCATAAACAAACATAACACACCTTAAAAGTAATATTCCTCAACAGATAAAATACTAAGAAAATGTCATCTGGATACTTTTGTATGGCCTGTCTCATTTAAAAGTATCATTTAGGTGCCAATGAGATGGCTCTGTAGGTAAAGGTGCTTGCCACCAAGCCTGATAATCTGAGTTTAATTCCGGGGACCCACTTGGTAAAGAAGAGAACTGACTCCTACACATTGTCCTCTGACCTCCACATGTTCACTGTGGCGCGCGCGCACACACACACACACACACACACACACACACACACACACAATAAATGTAATTTTAAAAATAATATTTTATATATATATATATGGAAACGGGGACTCTCTATGTAGTCCTGGCTATCCTGGATCTCACTATGTAGACCAGGCTAGCCTCAAACTCACCTGCCTCTGCCTCCCAAGTGCTGGGATTAAAGGTGTGTGCCACAACGCCCAGCAAAAACAATATTTTTTTTTAAATGCACTTTATGAAAAAGAAGTTTCCTTGCCTGTCCTTTCCCCCTATTTCTATAGGTTTTTTTTAACCTTTAACTATTGATTAATTATAATATCAATCATTAATCTTTCAGATGAGCATGTCCTGTGCATGTATGTACCAGGGGCATCCCTTGTCATGGAGGCTGCAGGTGCTTTCCTAGGATTCGATTATTTTTCTATTCATATTTGCTTTCATTTTGTTACACAGAATTCTTCTTTAAAGTTTCCCCTGTGGTGAAGTTCTACATTTCATTTTGTTCCTACCACAACCCAGAAAGGTTTATATATATATATATTTTTTTTTTCCTTTCTCCAAAACAACATGGACCTAGGGCAATCACATGTATTTCTAGATGTCACTAATTCTATAAAACAAAGAGAGTAAGGTCTTTGTGGAGAGCATGTGTACCCCTGTGTGAATGAGCATTCATGACCTGAGAATGGCCATGTCAAAGACCTCAGTGCCTCGGGCTCTCCTGTGGTCCGAGTGTGGCTGCTGACAAATGGCTGGCCTTTAGCCAAAGCTGGTACGTGTAAAGGGTCTCGACCTCTGTTTTCTCATCCCAGGTGACTCCAGCCTGAGGCTCCTCCCCTACAGAGAAGCCCCCTACCAAGATTAGCTCACTGGCATGCTAGGACATGCTGTACACAATAAACACACCGAGTCTCTGGGTGGCTGGTCTGACTCCATCTCACTTGATCCCAGCTTTGTGTTACTTTTGTCTTTCTGTCTGTCTGTCTTAATCTCCTGTCGCTCCCTGTCGGATTGCCAGGACCCAGCCATGCAGACGATAGCAAGACATTATTTTTTAATTCATTTTACTGTACTGTTAGTGAACCCAGGGCCTTGCTTATGTTAGGCCAGCACTTTACCACCGAGCTACATCCCTGCCCCCTTAATGTCTCACTGGAGCAAAGGTCAAGCTGCACTGGCCGCCCTTGAACTCACTCTGGAAGCCAGGCAGGCCTCGAACTTGATGTCCTCCAGCCTCAGTCTCCCACTTATCTGGGACTACAACCCCGCATCACCAGATCTGGCTTACCATGTGATTGTAAAGTAAGCAGATCAGCAGGGCACTCTTCCCTGGGTCCCCTGCCAGCTTCAGGAGCCACAGGGTAATTGTATCATGTCACAATATGTATTTTTATTTTCACAGATGGTTGAAATCAGTAGTGAAGATCTGAAGCAACAGTTTGACCAGGAAATTAAAGTAATGGCGAAGTAAGTGTCGATCTGCCGGTGTGGCATGGGGTGAGAACATGGCACAGGGCAAGGAAGGGGACCTGGTTTCACACCCAAGTGTGCAGATTCGGGGGTGTAAAGATACAGGGTTGAGACTAGCACCATCGGTTCTCCAACTAGATGATCACATACACTCATGCCTGCAGATTAAAAGTAGTCAGTACTCTACATCACAGCAACGTTACAGAGGATTCGACGTGTTTTCCATGATCAGGTTTTCTATTGCCAGAATTCCTGACAGTTCAGCAGTAGCTACTTAAAAAACAAAATAAAACAAACAATTTCTAAATCCAAGCATGATGTTGGTACACTCCTGTAATCCCAGTACTTGGGAGGTCAAGGTAGGAGGTTGTGAATTCAAGGGCAGCCTGTGCTACATCGCAAGGTCCAAGACAGCCTGAGCTATAAAGGAAGACTCTGTCTCAAAAAATTAAATAAATAATAAAAACAAAAACAATTTATAAAATAACAGACCCTCGGAGAAGTTAAAATTCAGAGGAGTGTGAGGAAATACTATATACAAAGATACTGAGACTGTATTGATGGGCTCCATAAGGAAGGGAAGGAGAACCAAATCAGCAAATGTGGTAATTCCAGTGACTGGTATTTGAGTATATATAGTATGCCATACACAACATTATCTGCTTACAGTTCATGGACTCATTTAATTCTGAGAACAATGAGTACCACCTCCTTTATTAAAAAAAAAAAAAAAAAAAAAAAAAAAAACACAAGATTTAGAAGTGTGAAATAATTTGCCCAAGGTCACATCGCCATCAAGTATTAGGGATGGGTTCTGGTCCAGATGTAGCTAATTCCAGAGCTTTTGATCTGAATCCTAAGGAAGTCATTAACCCAACGCCATGAGGCCATTGCTTTCCATCACCCACTCCACTTATTTACCCTCCTAAAATAGCTAATAGACCCAGAGTAACTCGTGTACAGTAAAAACGATGCACATGGAAACAACAGACCAAGCGCTCCTCAGATTTGACCTCCTCATCTCTACCTCCATTGTCCAGTTCTAAAAGTAACTTGTGGCCCAGGCAGTGGAATGTCCGTCACAAACAAGGCTCTGGGGTTTATCCCCAGCACCACCTAAAGCTACACGTGGTGGTCACACACTTGTGGATTGCACTACATCCCCAGCCTCTAGTGTTATAATTTTTTAAGTGTCAGTTTCTGGACCTTACTACCAGAATGACCTAGTCCAAATTTCTTATCTCTACCCATGAGGGAGTAAAAAATGATAACATGTTGTGAAGGTTGATGAAACAAAACAGGTGAGCCTCCACCTGCTTTATAGATAGTAGAAATTCGATCAACATTACCTACTTGTGTCTAAAATATGCAAATTTGGTGAAAATGGAGGATTTATCGATTCAACTGACACTTCTCAGAGTATTTCTGACATCAGAAGTCTGATTTTACTCAAGGGTAATGCAGAGTTCTAGATGGCATGGAATGAACAAATTAATAAACCCTGAACGGAGCATCTCTCAGGTGCTGTGTGTGCTTCCGGGATCTCACAGCTATTTATAAATTATCACAGCATCCACATTGTGTGGTACTGTGATGTCAGTACCATGTTCTGTCTGCAGGGAAACCCTGAGGCTGAGGTTGTCAATGTGCCATGCGTCACCGGTCCAGGAGGGGGCAGGACTGCGCTTTCAGTGGAGGCCCGCACCTTTGTTAGTCTGTGGCTAGTGTACTCATTTCTCTCAAGTGTACACAACGCTCAGATGGTAGACAAGCATGCATGCGGTTAAGGACCGTAAATATGAAAGTCAGATGTGACTGAAGGTCGTTCCTGTAAAGCCTGGGGTGGGTTAGAGTTTTGTCATGTTAGAGGATTTGTCCCGGCTCTAAGTTTCCAGATCTTGGAAATGCACGGAATGAAGATGAGCACCAGCCTCGCCCTGAACTAACCTGTCTCGGGTTCCTTTGATCTGATCAAATGTGGCTACAGACTCGGGAGAGGTTCGCTCCTGCTGTGGCTCAGGATTACTGAAACCGGAAGACCCTTTCACAGAAAAGAATGAACAATTTCAATGAGCATGTTAGCATGTTAGGAACATCTGTCATATTACATACGCTATGTATATTACATATTACATACACACATTTACATATGCAGTTTATCTCTTTGATCTTTCTGCTAGAACTCCTACACGGAGTAACTCCGGGAAAGATTTATTATAACAATTTTGCATGTTCCCTCCCTCACTTGCACAGGTGTCAGCACGAAAACCTGGTAGAGCTGCTTGGCTTCTCAAGTGACAGTGATGACCTGTGCTTAGTGTATGCTTACATGCCCAATGGTTCCTTGCTGGACAGACTGTCCTGCCTGGTAAGACACCCGTCACCAGACTGTCTCCCTTCCCGTGTCTACGGTGGATTGCTGATGTTCACATTTGGTCGGGATCACTTAAACCACATTAAACTTACTGTTTTCCCGTTCTGTAAAACGATGCAGCTTATGTGTTGACAGGTATTACAAATTCAGAATGCAAAGGCATCAGTGAAGTAAACGTTGAAGATCTTCTTACATATTTTTACTTTCAAGTAAAGAGTACAGAGTCCACTTAATCTTACTGGAGATTATTTTTTGTGAGCTTTAGAAATTGTAACCCAAAATTCTTAGTGATACAGTCAGTGACACAAACGTGACTACAAAGAATACTGTTACGGGTTTTCTATGGATTTTTTTTTTGTTTTCACCTAAACCATTGTTTTAAATCCGGTTTGTCTCTTCATAAGGATGGCACTCCGCCACTTTCTTGGCACATGCGATGCAAGATTGCTCAGGGTGCAGCTGATGGCATCAGTTTTCTACACGAAAACCACCATATTCATAGGGATATTAAAAGGTAAGCCTCCTCTGAAGAAGCTTTTGAAAGCCATCTTTAAAGCACAGTTTTCTGTCGCTCTTCTCAGTGACTCTGCCCGTGTGTCTGAACGGACAGTGGCCGGACTGTCCCTGTCACTGGAACGCTCTCTGCACTGCACACACCTATAATCTCCACTGTGCCAAGCCTTCTGACCTATTCTCCTTGGGGAGATTAGGTTCGTTCTTGGTTTTTGGATCACTGATCTCTCCTGAATCACCTTCGTCCTCCATGGATAGTTTTCAGCCCTCTCCGCTCATGTGTTATTTACCTCATTAAGTATTTACCTGCTATATGCTAGATATTGTACATGATGTGGTTGACAGATGTAGCTCAAAAGCAGAGCTCAACACCAGTCAGAGAATCACAAAACAGCAGAGTTTTAGTGTTTAATTATAGTGGTCAGTATCACTATAAAGGATTTTAAAAGACAATGTTTAAGCTGAGACTTGAACAATGAGCTGGAAATAAGGAAGCAGTTTGAGGGTAGCTGTATAGAAGATGAGGAAAATATTCTAGAAAGCATAAGCCTATAAGGTGAATGTTAAGAGAGAACATGAGGGGGCTGGAGAGATGGCTCAGTGGTTAAAAGCATGGGCTGCTCTTCCAGAGGACCTGAGTTCAATTTCCAGCAACCACACGTAGCTCACAATCATCTCTAGTGGGATCTGATGCCCTCTTCTGGCATAAAGGTGTACATGCAGATAACACTCATGCAAAAAATAAATAAATCTTTTTTTAAAAAAAAAGAGGGAATATGACATCATGATGAATTACAGGAAGTGAAATGATTACAGTGTGACTGATGTGTAGAAAGTGAGGGGTAGGAGACATGAGAGAAATTAAATAGATGAGCAGGCAATCAAGTCCTATGGGGCCCGGTAAAGACAAGGGTTTGATCATAAATGTAATAAGATGCTGTTGAAAGTTATAAAACTATGCCAGTCGCTCTCAGCCTTCCTAATGCTGCAACCCTTTAATAAATACAGTACCTCATGTTGTAGTGACCCCAACTATAAAGTTATTTTCGTTGCTACTTCATAATTAGTTATAATATTTGATATGTAGAATATCTGATATTCGGCTCCTCTAAAAGGGTCGTTTGACCCCATAGGGGTCGCACCATACAGGTTGAGAACTACTGGACTACAGCATCATATTCAAGTTTTGTGAATCACTTTGAGTCTAGCATAGAGAGCAGTTTAAAATCAGGGGTAATTAATAGATTGCTGCAGACATCTTGGTAGACATAGTTCATATGAGCAGAAGCAAGCAGATACAAGTGATTAAGGTGGCAAGATATGTTTATATCTTAGCTTGTAGAGGGTTCAGAAAGAAGGAGTATCAGTAATAGCCTTTGAACTTACAACACTCACAGTTGCGCTCTGGGAATGACTGTGACATGACTCACTTATATAAAAAGGACTGGAAAAGGTCCAGGTTGGAGTGGGCTTAGAAGAGGTGTACGTTATGTGTTTGAAATTCTTTTAAGACAGGGAAGTGGAGAGGCTAAGCAGGCAGTATGACATAGATTTACAGGTAGAAGTCTCAGCTGAGTACATAAATGTGTATAGCACTTGCATGTACATGATGCTTAAGGAGTTATCATTTAATTACGGAAATATATAGCATAAGGGCCCAGGATTAAATCCCAAGGATCCCTAAGACATAGCCAAACAAAAGGGGACAGTCCCCAAAAGACATCTAGTAAACTATAGAAACACATAAGTAGATGAAAGCCTATACATGGATTGTAATGTCTTTAAAATCGAGTAAAGAAAGTTTGCCAAGAGGGGTGGTCAGAAGTCAACTTAACCCATTGGATTAATACCATCCAGGTCAGTTACGACTTTATGGGGAGCTATTTCCATCTAGGAATTGAGTTAGAAGTCAGGTCGTATAGAGGAGAGAGTGGGAGCCAGAAAACTGGGAATAGAATAGAAATAATCTGTTTGTGATATTTTGATACTGAAGTGTGACATCTGAAAACAGATGTCATTTAGGAAACCCTTGAAATTACCAAGACTATGAAAAGGGCCTAAAAGGAAAAGGATGCAATAGAGAAAAACAAGACAGTTCTTAAACTACAGTCATGGGGAATGCACCGAGCCACACGGAGGAGGGGGCTGGTTCAGAGACTGGTCAGTCTCTGTGTCTTATGTGCTGGGATTTTGCTCGCTGTCTTCTGTTCTTCCTGTGTATTCTATGCCATGCCTTTGCACAGGTTTATTGGATGTGCCTGAAAATTTGCACTTCCCACTTACCCCCAGTCTTCTTTCTACCTAACATGTGTTAACTTCTATCAGCTTTATTTCAAGCCCTCCTACTCCATAAAAACCAGTTTGTACTAGATCTCAGCTGTTCACTACCACAGTGCCAGCCTAAGGTCCAAAAAGGCAGGTTTGATAACATCAGTCGCCCATTCTGAGACCTGAATGGTGTCCTGGTGCCCAAGGATCAAGTCCAAATTCTCTCTGCGTTCCATGGACACGAGTGGTCGTGTGTACTGTATTCGCCTTACGCTCTCACCACCTTGTTCATCCATGTGCCTGCCATATGTCTTTCTTCCCTCTCAGTACTATCCACTTCTAATCACTCTTTAAGACCAAGCATGCTTCTCAACTGCTCTTGAGATCCCTCCTTTCACCTACACACAGTTATTCTCTCAGCATTTCGTACCGAATATTACCATCATGTGATCCTCATTGGTTTTTAAAAATTATTCATATGCCTTTGTCACAAATAAGACCTGTGATTGTTTTTTGTTTTTGTTTTTGTTTTTTGGCCCTTGGGTTAAGCATTCAGCTTAAATACCGTAAACTGTAGGAGCTCTCAGTAAGAAAATACATACACATGAATGCATATGATAAATGGATGAAGATCTTTTAGCTGGGCATGATATTTCTTTAAGATTCCTAGGAGTACAGCCCTGCAGGGCAGCACACACCTTTAATCCAAAACTCTCTGTGAGTTCAAGGTCAGCCTGGTCTACATAGTTCCAGAACAGCCAGAGCTACATACTCAGACCCTGTCTCAAATTATACATATATATATATATTTCCAGGAAGGACAGGTGAAAGAAATAAAAATTGCTGAGGTTTGGTTGGAAATTTCTTTCTAAATGTATTAAATCGTGTTAGGAAAGGAGCTAAAGTGACTTTGACTCATTTCAAACCCCGACACAGAAAGACAAATACCTCATGTTCTCATTTCTAGAAACTAATCCCAGAGAACTTTGGGATGCAGGGGTACTCACTAGGGACAGGGGGAGCAGGAGCGGAGGCAGAGGCATTACCAAACAAGGTTGAGCCGTGGCTTCTGAGTCCCCCTGAGCTCAGTAGAGCTTAGGCTAAGACAGCCCGTGAGGTCTCTCAGTGTGGCTGAAAGGACACAGAATGTCAGCACGGCACATGGAAATGGCTGGTGACTGTAGGGACTGCCGTGCCCCCGAGCGTGGTATGACTCTACACACCGCGGACAAGACTGAACTGCCCTGTTACACGGAAGGTATGCAGATATACCCCATTAGAAAATCCGAATTTCTTCCAAAGAACAGTGCTTTTGGCCTGAGGATATAGACCAGTAGGAAGGCTGTTACCTTTCCCCCTCCACCCCCTGAGTGAAGCTCTGGAGTTACTCACCAGCACCATTAAAAAAACATTTTTTTTAAGGAAAGCTCCTTTGGAAGGCTGTACTAAAACTGTGCCCTCCCTTAAGGGGAAATGTTATTATGCTTTCATTCCCTTAAACATCTCTCTTCAAGATACAGAAAAGAAAAGGAAATGGCCATTTCTCTCTTGCTGTCATCTGAATAACTGACTGACCTAAACACATTTCAGTCTTCTATGCTGCATCTATAAAACAACACACAATGTAACTAATTCATCTATATTACAAGTGTGTGTGTGTGTGTGTATGTATGTATATATACACATACACCTCTTTCTAAGAACCTATTTGACCTCAGAGGCAAGAAAAATGTTTTCTTCCTTCAAATTTAATTTTTTTTTCCCAGTGCAAATATCTTACTAGACAAAGACTTTACTGCCAAAATATCTGACTTTGGGCTCGCCCGGGCTTCTGCAAAGTTTACCCAGACAGTCATGACCAGCCGCATCGTGGGCACAACGGCTTATATGGCACCCGAAGCTTTGCGAGGAGAAATAACACCCAAATCTGACATCTACAGCTTCGGTGTGGTATGTGGTCGATCGTTCCCTTTATTGTTTTGCATGTGTTTCTGTACAGTGTGTGTGCATGCGCGTGCCACGGCGTACATATGCCAAGAGCCGGAGGGTGGCTTGCGGGAGCCAGTTCTCTCCTGCTGCCATGCTGGTTCCGGAGATCAGACTCAGGTTGCCAGGCTTGGTAGCAGGTGCCTTCCCTTGCTAAACCTCACTCCAGCCCATGATCATTCCTTTTAAACTGTGAATTACATTAGGATGTTGGAGTCCATGTGTCCGGTTTAGCTCTCCTACATAAATGTATGAGCTGTTTATATTAGCCTGTAGTTACACCAGAAAGTTTATGAACAATTCACAGTATGTAAAAGTTTTGAGTTGATTTCTTTTTAATTACTGCAAGGAAAGATTCTCTTACCGTGCATTCAAAGGAAGCTTCAATTGAGTCAGAGCGCAAAGTTAATCACATCACATAATACGTACGTTTCCTTTCTTGTCTCTTTTGTCATTTTTATTGTCTAACACTCAGAAGTGGAGAACGAGGGGTGAGATGAACGGGGCTCCATCTCCATCTCAGTTTTCCAAATATGTTTCATCTATGGAAACTGAACTTCACCCCACCATAACGTTAAGGCACGGAGTTGTAAACTGTGGCTACTGGCTAGAAAAGAAGATTCTCCTGAGTGCCCTGTAAGAATGAAAGGACCTGAAGTTTCCAGAACACATGCTCAGTAGAACTTTTGGATACCTGTGTCCATAGGCTTTCTACGGAAATGACTAGGGAGATTTCTGTCAACATCCATGATCCAGGCCAGTGGTTAGCACAAGCAAGCCTTGCTTAGGGCGTTCAAGTCCCTGGGCCCAGTCCATACTCCTTTTAATGTCTACTTGATGTCTTCAGTGTTTTGCTAATGGGTCTCTTTATCTTCCTAGGTTTTGTTAGAGCTAATAACCGGACTTGCGGCTGTGGATGAAAACCGTGAACCTCAGTTACTCGTAACTAATTCATTTTTTTTTTCTGTCTTTTCCTCTTTTGCCTGTATGGTTTTAAATTCACGTGTGTAAATGTGTCATATAGAAATAGCATTTCTGACATAAGACTGGCCATGTGTAATGGCATAGTGAAAGTGTGTGATGTATTTACCGTCCTGGATTTTGCTGGGATGTATTTGTGAAGCCTGAAAAGGTTATTTCTGTATTCTTTGTTCCAGTGTCTTTGTAGCAAAGTGAGAAGAAAACTAGTTTACCCATGGTTTGTTACTTTCTGGGGTGTGCAGACCCTGGATGGTGAGGCCATAGGAAAAAAAATCATAGTTTTCATTCATATATGCATAAGAATATAAATGCCAGTAAAAGCTCTCTATTTAATCGTGGAGTGTTTCATTAACACTTCCCTCCTGTACTCCCATTCCTACCCTTTTAATTTTTACATTGAACATCTGATTGATAGTTTAGAAGTAGATGAGTTAAGTGATAACTAAACTTTAGATAAATTATGTCATATCCTTTAAAGATATATGTATCTTTAATGATACATATACCTGTGTCTTTACATATATTTTTATATATATTTATATATATGTGTGTGTCTAAAGAAATATATATGTGATATTCATATATATGAAGACATATATGTGATATATATCATATAAATGTTTCTCAAAATTAACAACTGTACTCCTTTTATCCTCATTTATGTATATGCCCTAATAGCACAAACTGGTATGAACAATTCAGACAATAGATATATACTAGATCATGTCTCAGAATTAGGATCAGACGGTCATAAGGTGTAACTTGCTTATTCAGTCTTGATGCCTGGGCTGGAGAGACGGTGCAGCAGTCCAGAGCTCATACTGCTTTTCCTGAGGCCCAAGTTTAGTTCCCAGCACCCATGATAGGTGTTTTACAACTGCCTGTAACCCCAGCTCCAGGTCTGAGGCCTTGGACCTCCACGGGCGCCTGCAAACTTGTACACATATCCACATATAGACACACACATACATTCGGATGGTTAAAATACGGCTTCATAAGGACAACAAAAGTCTTAGTGCCAATACTAATTGGAGTAAACTGTAGTATGTGAGATTGTTACAAATGTCCACTACTATAAATCAAAAATGTCCATGGTCTGTTGGAAATGTAATATTAAAATAGTATATGTAATATATTTGCACTGGAAGACATCTGTCAGAATATTCTAATGGTATTCACATTTTTATAATGACAGATCAAAAGGTAAATTTTATGTTAACCAGAAATATAAAGTTCTCTGTCTCATCAGTTATGTGAGGTCAAGAGGGAAACCTGAATTGGGGATGCCACATTTCACTTACGCTGTTAGTATATGGACATAGGTAAAGTTCAGGGTGGAGGTTGGATTAAAAACATAAGCATTAGACATACAGAGGCCAGTGAGATGCTCAGCATGTAAAGGTGCTGTCACCTAGCCCGACCTGAGTTCAGTCTCTTGACCTGAGAACTGGCTTCTTCAAGCTGTCCTATGACCTCCACCCTACCCCCTAATATATAAATCAATATAAAAATGATTTCTTATAGGAGGGATTTAGAGATGCAGGTTGGTTGGGAGAACTCTTGCCTAGCTTGCACAAGGCCCTAAATTGGATCCCTAAAACAAAACAAAACAATAGGAAAGCAAAACAAACGAAGCCTCACAGGGCCAAGAACACGGTATGGGGTTAGGAGCGAGACCCAAGCTTCACCTGCTTTGGCTTCTTTTTCAGGCAGCCTTGCCTACACAAAGGCCTACCTAGGTCTCCTAGTGAGACCCTTCTCCCCTTCAGGAGGTATAAAAGTCACCACCGTGGTTCGAATAGGAATGAAAGATAGGATCTCCGTGAGTCACAAGTTTGCACTGCGTTGTTTAACAGTGAAAGTGTGAAAGTCAGGAAACAGCACCCTCTTGAGTGTGGTCTGGCCGCCGCGAAGTCAGTCCTAAGTCTGTAATGTGCGTTCTCAAGTGTGACCTGTCAGTGAGGCTTCCTCCCACTGCCTGTGTAGTTTCACAATCCATCTTGTGGAAGAGCTTTGGAATGCTACATCCCACTCCTCACCCATAATCCTTCCTTTCGATACAAATTTATTTGAGCTACTACAAAATATACTATAAACCAGATGTCTTAAAGTGACAGAATACAGGGCAGGAGTCTGAAGTCGAGGTTTGTTAAGACCATGAATCCCTCTTGAGGGACCAGGAGATACTATTCCCAGCCTCTTACAGGTTCTGGTGGCTTCTGGTAGCTTTGGCTTATACCCTTGTCACTACAGTCTCTGCTGCTAGTGGTCACATTTTCTTCTGTATCTATTTCTTTTTGTCATATATATATGTATATATACCCACACACACACATCACACACACACACACATACACTTGTCATTGAAGTTAGAGCTTGCCTGGATAACGCAGTGTCTTACTTACTGTGTTATTGCTGTGGTAAAATGTCATGACCCACATACACATATAGGAGAAAGGGTGTATTGGGGCTTATGGTTCCCAAGTCTTTGATAGGGAGATATGGTAACAAGTGGCTGGCCTGGCCACAGGAGCAGGAGGCTGGCAGCTCACATCTTAAACCACGAGCTTGAAACAGAGTGAACTGGGAGTAGAGTGGGGCTTGAAGCTCTCAAAGCCCACCCCCAGGTCCTCCAGCGAGGCCACACCTCCCAAGCCTACCCAGACAGCACCACCCATAGAAGACCAAATGAGCCGATGGCAGACATTCCATCCAAACCACTGCACCCAAGATGACCACACACTTCAGATATCTAGAGAGATCATTTTTCCACATGAGGGCATATTTTCAGACCCCAGGAACCAGAACGTAGACAGACACAGATACACGCTTCTGGGGCCATCACTCAACTGACCGTTCAACCCACAGCACCATCTGCTCCTCATTCGTCTCCCAGCCTCCCAGTCCTCCTTTCGCTTTGATTCATCCGTCCGAGTCCCCGTGGATAGAAACGGGGAGTCTGGATCCAGAAGGTAGAATTGCATTTTCAGAAATGATCGAAAAGCTGATGACCCTGAACTGGCAAATGCTGCCAACAGAAATGCATGCAGTTAGCTCATCACAGAAGGATGAGAGTCGTAAAGCTGATGGGTAGGAGTCAATGGGGGAAAAAACTAGCAAGTCAGTAATGTGTGCATGTGTATACATTTCCTTATCTACCGTTTGTCCCGTGTGGCTTCAATCCCTAAGGAGGTTATAAAAAGTAGTAAGATGAGAGTTCAGGTTATTACAAAAATAGACGAAGCTCAGTGATCTAAATTCACATTCTGATGTCTTTCGTTGTGACGCTTTTAACCACGTCTTAATGCCCACTTTCTAGCTGGATATTAAAGACGAGATTGAGGATGAGGAGAAGACGATTGAAGACTACACGGATGAGAAGATGGACGATGCTGACCCTGCCTCCGTCGAAGCCATGTACGCTGCGGCCAGCCAGTGTCTGCACGAGAAGAAAAACAAGAGGCCAGACATTACGAAGGTATCCATTTTATAGCCACACACAGTGAGGGCTCTGGGGGCCGGGATCCTTTCCTGAGTGTCCATTCCAAGGCCTCCATGCCATGTTCTTTTGTTCTTTCTTCTTGAAAGGTTCAACAGCTGCTACAAGAGATGTCTGCTGAAAACGAATGAAACAGACTTCATTTTTTATATGGATATCGAGTTCTATGAGCACTCACCCCTTCACACACACACACACACACACACACACACAGACACACACACACACACCTTTTTTTTTTTTTCTAACTTCTTGTGGTCCTGGAGACTGAAGAAGCACTTTGGCGCTGAGCTACATCACCAGCCTGCTTTCTTTTTTTTTTGTGTGTGTGTGTGTGTGTGTGTGTTTCCATAAATGTTCTTTAACAAGGTGGCATGGTGCAGTGCAATGTCCTGGTGAATAAATGGATGTGTTGACACACCACAAAATTGACAGTAGCATGGCAGCACTCGGCCCCACCTACTCTGTGTGTTGATCATTTTCCATGACAACATCACCAAACTACAGCAGCCTCGCGATTCAGGAAAACAACCCTGCACTGTAGGGTGCAGAGACCCTAGGGTTTGGGGTTTGGGTTTTTTTTTAGGGGGTAGTTTTTTTTGAGACAGTGTAGCCCTAGATGTCCTGGAACTCACTCTCTTTGTAGACCAGGCTGGCCTCGAACTCAGAGATCTGGGTTTAAAAGCATGCATCACCACCATCCGGCCTGAGACCCTAGTGTGAAGTTCAGCAGATTCCACTAATCCCCTGTAAAGCTCTGGTCCAGCTCTTAGCCACCTTAAGCCTCGGTTTTGGCTTTTCTTTTTTGTTAATGAACTCCATGCTCCTGTAAATACTCCTCCTATGCTCCTGTAAGTAACCACCCACCACTGCTCCTGTAGCCCTCATTAAACTCACTGGGTTCCCAGGGTCGACATGGGTGGACATGTTATTGGTGTCCTAATCTGAGTGAATCGATGTTTGCTTGTCTCCCGCAAGAACAATTCACACACTTGGTACTTTATGTGTGGGGTCCCAGTGATGGGCTTAGGGGTGGTACCTGCCTTGTCTCTGCTATGGGCAATAAGAGAGCGACTGGGGCTAAGCTGTCTGAAGGTGGAGCACGCAAAGGGAGCAATCTTGATGTCATCCTTTCCCACGCGGCAGGAATGGCAGGCTCTCCTAATCTACTGGGTGATTTTGTGTGTCCACTTGACACAAACTAGTGTCGTCGGAGAGGAAGAGCCTCAGCTGAGGAAATGCCACCCATGAGATCCAGCTGTAGGGCATTTTCTCATTTAGTGGATCAACGGGGGGAAGGGCCCAGCCCAGGGTGGGTGGTGCCATCCCTGGCCTACTGGTCCTGGGTTCTATAAAAAGGTGAGTTGAGCAAGCCAGGAGAAGCAAGCCAGTAAGCAGCCCCCCTCCATGGCCTCTGCATCCGCTCCTGCCTCTGGGATCCTGCCCTGTTTGAGCTCCTGTCCTGACTTCCTTCGGAGATGAACAGCAATGCTGCAGTGTAAGCCAGACAAACCCTCTCCTCCCCAACTTGATTTTTGGTCATGGTGTTTCGTCACAGCAGTAGAAACCCTGACTAAGACACTTGCTGTAGTGGTGGTTGCCTTGCTCCTGCCTTGAGTGGAAAGACATAAACAAGACCGCAGTGCTCCACCTGCAGGAGGAGTGTCTGTGGGGAAAGTTCCAGAAAGGAACTTCCTCTATCGGTATGCAACGGCATGCCTCCTTGATGAATGGAATTGACCATGTGATACCTCAATCCTTGAAAGTGACACATACATATGGGATGCCGTCATAAACATGGTGCGGCATCAGTAAGACATGCCACTGAAGCTGAGATGTCCAGAAAGAATTTGCCTGTTTAAGCAAGGAATTATGAGGAAAAGATGCAGATGCTGTCCTCTGCATTATTCTCTGGATTGACAGAAATGAAAGAAAAAAAAAAAAAAACAGGGCACATGCCCATTAATCTCAGAACTTGGAAGGTAGAGCCAGGCAGTTGCTGTCAGTTAGAGGCCAACAAGGGGTAAGGGGTATAGTGTGACACTCTCTGTCTCTGTGTATCTCTTCTCTTCTCTTCTCTTCTCTTCTCTTCTCTTCTCTTCTCTTCTCTTCTCTTCTCTTCTCTTCTCTTCTCTTCTCTCTCTCTCTCTCTCTCTCTCTCTCTCTCTCTCTCTCTCAAAATAAAGTGGTATGGCAATGCAGCATGATAAAAATCTCTTACTCCAAGAGACTGGAACCTTTGTAGGACCTCACAGTCAGTTAATAATACACCTTGCAGTCACTTAAGACTGATAGCCTACTGTGTAGTCAGCCTGTTTGTTTAACCTGTGCTTAACAATCAACCTTATTTGCCTTTGATTCCCACATAGTCAACTTTTACAACCAAAGCTAATGAGTAGCCGTAATCTTGAGTTACCTACTCTTCCATGTCCCTGACCCAGGAGTAATGCATGTATGCTTTGTTTGTGTTGTGGGAATCATATATTGAAAGCAATCTTATAACAATGAGTATCCATAATCATTGAAGACAACATGTAGGGGTATTGTTTGATAAACAATGATAAATATAATATTGTTTGTTATCTGGGTCAGTTGGGGTCATTTGAAGTATAAAATGTTGAAGGATTCTGCTAAGTGTCCCTCATTCCTTCCCTGTGTGATACTCTGTGCTCTTCATCCCTTTGTTAGGGACAGCCACGTGAGCACACATGGATATACAGTCATAGAATAGAGACAGATTCAAAAGATGGCATCCAGGCAGACACAGATTCAGACTCATACAGCAGACGGGCAGGGATGATGGGAGACACCAGAGAACAAAGTGGGGAATTCCTATCTGGGCTCACTGTTGGTTAAATGACACCAAAGGGAAATGCTGTGTTGATTTCTGTCCTTAATGCAACGCCGACACGTTATTGGTAACTGAGTGTATTATTTGTGCACTCAAACTGATGCATGATGGACCGCTAGCTTGCCATTTCATATGTCATGGTGGAGGGCTTAAAAGGAAGAAAGTACAAATGATATGAATGCTAAATAGTCCTCCCCGTGATCCCCAATCCTGGGATCCATAGGGAGAATTTGGCAATGAGAAGGAGGAAGGAATGGAAGATATCCCTCATGCATGATCTTTAATACAGAGGAAAGAAAAACACCCATGGTGCACAGGGGTCTTAATAATGGCCTGGTGTGATAACCATGGAGTACTGTGCCATTGAGCTGTTTGAATTGGGAGAGGCTTTTACATGAGAAATTAGTCACAGCCTTGCTCTTAAAGCTGCAGGACAAGGGAGTAAATGGGATCAGCCTAGTGCTGTGGCAGCAGAAAAACTAACAGAACCACACATCCCTGCTTAAGACAAAAACTATATGATCTGTGGTGATGTGAATAGGTATGGCCCCCATAGACTCATGTGTTTGAATGCTTGGCTCATGAGGAGTGGCACTATTAGGAGGTGTGGCTTGTTCAAGTAGGTGTGGCCTTGTTGGAGGAAATGTGTCACTGTGGGGCAGGCTTTAAGTTTCATATGCTCAAGCTATGCCCAGTGTGGCACATAATCTCCTGCTGCCTGAGGACCTAGATGTAAAACTCTCAGCTCCTTCTACAGCATCATGTCTGCCTGCATGTCATCATGCTTCTCGCCATGATGATAATGGACTAAACCTCTGAACTGTAAGCCAGCCCCAGTTAAATGTTTTCCTTTATAAGAGTTGCCGTGGTCATGGTGTCTCTCCACAGCAATAGAAACCCTAACTAAGACATGATCTGAGACAATATGAGGGAAATCAGTTTCTGATGGGTGACTCAGAGGAACTGTCACAGATGCTCAGTGTCCTCCAGTAAGGGGGTCCCCTGACGACTATGAACTAGAGTACAATAGAGGAAGGATAAACATGGAAGTAATCAAGCATGAGAAAGGCAGTGTCTCATGCCCTGTTCATTATACCAGATAGGACCGGGAGATTGAAGAGAGGTTGAATCAACAGTTACCTTGGGACTAGTACAGGCTTTAATGTGTGATGCATGGCCTTATTAGGAGGAAGCACCCTGGCAGGTCTGAACAGTGTGGACTGATATGTAAACAACTTCATAAAGTAATAAAGCAATCAAGAGGGAATGTTAAAAAAAAAAAAAATCAGACAAAGGGACCTGTGTGGGAACTGGAAAGCAAATTTGAGGCAATATTAGTGACAAGCTAGAGTTCCTAAGGAAAAAATGTTAGCAAAATTCACTGGTATTGAACCTCTGGAAGGTTTGTAGGTCTGAAGCAAAAGTTTAATTAATATATAAATGTCAGCACTACAAGGGGAAAAGACTGTTTGTCGCCAGGATGGTAATTAAACACCCACCCCCAACCAGAATACGCTATGCAGACTCCTCTCCTGAGAGGAAGTATACTGGGACTGGAAAGTGTTGGCCCAACCTAGAGATCTCTCAGTAGCCGGATGTAGCCAATGGAGAGGCAGCAGCCAGACAAGCTTAGCCCAGAGACAGTCAGATCTGTGGAGAGTGTTCCCCATAGCCGGTGTGACATGGCTGCTTCCTCTAGGCCCTGGGCCAGCCCAAGCAACGAGAGTCAGCCCAAGCCCCGCCGAGCCTGTTACAGGTGGGAAAAGGCTTGTCATCCCTGTGGTGGCGCTTCAGCATGAGGAAATGGAACAACACATGGCAAATGGTTGTGGGTAGTGGCGGGTAACTGAGGAAGTAGCTCCCATTCACACAGCTGCACTCAACGTCAGACTTTTGAGAAAACAACGGATAGAAGAAATGGAAAATTTTCACGCTGCATTGGACCACACTATCATTTTCCCTTAGTGTCCCTGAAGCTACCGACTTCTGAAATCGACGGGCAATTGGTTGGCATGGTGGGTGGTGGTCCTTCAGAGGCCCTGCCACCCTTTGCAAAACCCCTTCATCTCACAAGTGATGTAATGCTAACTTCTGGATGTCTGAAGAGATTTAGAAAGGCATCTGAGAGCTGGAGAGATGGCTCAGTGGTTACAGCCACCTGGCAGAGGACTCAAATTCAGTTCCCAGCACCCACATGTCATGGAGTCGACAAACAACCACCTGTAACTCCAGCTCCAGTGGACTCCAATGCCTCTGGCCTCTGAGGGCACCTGCCATCACCTGCACATACCCACCCCTCACACCCACACATAGTTAAAAATAAAACAGATTGAAAGAAAAGAAAAGAAAGGCTGGTTCCTGAAACACATGCAAGCACATGGGGAATCAGTTCACACAAGGCTCAGGGGCCACGCACAACTCTGAAATCCTTGGGAGCTTTGTGGTTGGATAAAGCATGGAGGTCGGACAACAGGATAAGGGGGAAAATCGTCCAACAGCCTGTGCCTGTCAGTGTCAAAGCTCAGAGTTTGAACAAAAGTACCTTGTTTGGTTGGAAATAAATATTCCTAGAAGCCATAAGGTTAGTGGAAATTCCAGTGGTGGGGGTAGGCCACCTCCTGAGTTGTTGGCCAGGGACGCTCTCCAAACTATAAGGCAACTTCCACTGCTGTTGGTTTTCTCACCAAAACTAGATGATAAGACCCTAATACTGAAGACACCACCCACTTTGGTTGGGGAACTTGGAGAGATGAAGCTGGAACTGGGCTAGAGGCTTCCTGCTAGCTAACTTTCACGGTGCTGGAAGGTGCTGTGCAGGCTGCTGGGGAAAGATCACCAGATGTATCCTCCCCAGCTGTGATCACTGAAGGTTACACTGCAGACTTGTCAGACAAGAGGTGACCACTAATGGAATAGTGGCACCACCGTTATGGGTACTACCAACTGCTTTCTGAGCGGGCGTAAGCTCTACTCCATGGGAAGAAATTCGTATCAACTACTGTAAGCCTGTTCAAAAGCCCATGGATAATGAGGCCATAGGCCCTATTAGGAAATCTCCTGTTACTGTTTGGCTGAATAGATATGATGGACCTGCCAGATTCAATAGACTTTTGAGCATTTATATTTACGTCTCATTGATTGCTGCTGTCAGCCTTGGCCAATAAGTGTTAGTTACTACAGGGACTCAGAACTGATCCAAGTGCTGAGAACAATGACTGTTGAACGCTTAACTCCAAATGGGACATCTTTATTATTCCTTCTAAATCTCGGGGAATGGTTTATTTCTCTTTTTGTTGCTGTGATAAAAAAAAAAAAAAAAAAAAACACCATGTCCAAAAGCAACTTATAGAATGAAGAGTTTGGGACTCATGGTTCCAGGAAAATGAGGGGTCCATGATGGTACGGGAGCATGGCAACAAGGGTCAGGCATGGTAACAGGAGCAGCCAGTTGAGAGCTCACACCTTCACGCTCAAACACAGAGCAGAGAAAGAGAACAGGAGGCAGAGTGAGGATCTCGGACCTCAGAGTCCACCCACATTGTGCTTTCTCTCACAAGGCTGCAACCACACAAAACACCCTCAATGGCACCGCCAACTGGGAAGCAAGTGTTTAGAGCCTATGGGGTACATTCTCATTCAGACTACCACAGGGAACATCACGGAAGAGAGGATGGAAAGATTATAAGAACCAGAAGAAGGGATACAAGTTTGAGGAACACTTTCCTCTGGGCATGACTCGGCCATTGCTCCCCTGGACCCTCAGCAGCTGTGATTATCTACACAAACCATGCACAAGATGGAGCCCATTTGTGGAGGGAGGGGGGAGTTCACAAGGTCCCTCACTTCCTGGAAGGATATATAGGCAGTTAAGGTGGCGGGGAGAGACATTTTCTTCAGTGGTGCTATAAGCCCATGACTCTGTAACCCCTTACTCTGCTCCTGAAAATATCCCTAATTAAACTCACTGATTCACCAAGTAAGACATGAGTGAAAATGCTTATTTGTTCTGTCATTTGTGACATGTCTCACTGAAGAGATGTCTGGTCATCCCCCCACGAAGACTTCACACACTTCTTTCCCCAACATTGGACTATCTGCTGTGCCTCCTTCTGCCAGGTGTGTGTGTGTGTGTGTGTGTGTGTGTGTGTGTGTGTGTGTGTGTGTGTGTGTGTAGGGGGTCATGAAAAGCAAATAGTTAAAAATACATGCCAAGACATTGTAATAGTAAAATGGTAGATCGTTTAAAGTTTATGGATATAATTATAAAACCCTATCTACAGGGAAACGTTTGTAAGGTCTGTTCACAGTGTGTTCATTTCAGCAATCATTCACCACACACAAAATGTCCCTTGATTATACTCCCACAGTAAGTCAGTCTACTAGATTACATTTCATGCAAAGTTTAAGGGATTTTACAGATGTGGTTAAGGGACCTACTTGTCTGATTCTGAGTATCAATCAGGAAACTATGGAAGGAGCCTAGCCAAATCGGGAGACCCAGGACAATAAGTCAGAGATGCTTTCCTGTGGGCTGTGTAGGGGTACACTGTTGTAAGGGGACAACATTGTCAAAAACCCAAGGGTGGCCTCAAGAAGATGAACGCTACCCTCCAGCGGTTACTCAGCTGGAAGTAGATGATGAGAATGCGGCTGTACAGTCATGGAGAACTGAAGTCTGCCAGCCAAAAGAAGCTGGGAGAGAGTTTCAGCCTTCATTTGATTCTGGGGCCTAATTCCCGTTAGGGCCTCTCCAACTGAGAACAAACTGAGCTACCCAGGAGAGGCTCAGACTAGCCAGGCGGCAAGAAGAAATAAAAACCAGCAGAGCTGCTGGAGGAATCTCAGATCAAAGGAGTTACTTCAACCTCCTGAGCTGCATGAAGGTATGTTCCAGGTTTCCAGCTTTCCTCAACTCTCCCCATCCTGGGGTGGAGTGATTTCTGTTCCTATAAGTAAACCCTCACCCATATTCCTGTTTGTAGCCCCAATAAGACTCATTGGCTCACCAAGTTGGACTTGGATGATATTTGTGCTTGGGTCTGTTGTCAGATCCCTATCTGGAATGAGTGACTGCTCATATCTCCCTCAAGAACAGCATCACACAACACCTGCTCACCTTGTCCTAGCTCTCCTTATCCAATAGGCTTTTCTTTTTCTTTCTTTCTTTCTTTCTTTTTTTTTTGTTTGTTTGTTTTGTTTTTGTTTTTTGAGACAGGGTTTCTCTGTGTAGCTTTGTACCTTTCCAGGAACTGGCTTTGTACCAGGCTGACCTTGAACTCACAGAGATCTGCCTGCCTCTGCCTCCCTAGTGCTGGGGCCTTTTATTTTTCTTACTGTTTTTTGCCTTTTGGAAAACAATACACAGAGGATGAGACTAATGGGTTATATAATACTTTTCTACTATAGAGTCCCTTTTATGACTAGTAAACCATATTTGGATTTACACCACTGTCCATGGTGTAGGAGTTCTTCAGCGACTCATCTTAGGCTGCCCTGCAGCAGTGGAGTCAATCTCAGCTGTCCATTATTATGGGAATTCCACCATTTGGTCTAATGACCAATGGAATGGAGCAGGTTAGTCCAATGGGCATGTCTTCTCTGAAGATACGGTGACCCCTTAAGAATCTGAGGAGGAGGATCATATGCCCCTTTTTGGACAATGGAAGGTGCCACCACTAGATGACTTTGTCCAGTTTTCCCCATCTCTCCCTGGTGGATGAAGAAGTATTCGTGAATGTGTCTTATCGATTTTATCCTTTAATAAATCCATCTGACCCAAAACTTCTGTGGCCTGCCCCGATAATCCATGGTAAGTTTGAACACTTCAACTATGAGAATGTTGGCTTTTACTCATTCAGATTCTGTTCTCAAAAACAGTCAATGTGGAGACAACAGCAATGGATTTCCAAAAGAAAGTTTTCATTCCTTTGATAAAATTGGGGGAAATAGCATATAGAATATTTGCCCTAGGCTGTGAATGACCATTTCTCCTGTTACCATCATTCTCATACAAAACTGTGTCTCAAGATGGCGTGTCCCCCTCTTTTAAAATTAAAGGCTTAGGGTTGGAGAGCTGGCTCAGGAGGTTAAGAGATTTCACTGTTCTCTTTGTTTCACAGCTTCCATGTCAGGAGATTCACAACTGCCTGTCACTCCAGCCCATGGATTATCCTCCACCCCTTGGCTCAGCAAACAGTGGAATTCACATGTACATATGCACACACAGGCATGGTGTGTGTGTGTGTGTGTAGTGTGTGTGTGTGTGTGCATGCACTTACAAATAAATACATTTAAAAATCAAAATTGATCTAAACCCAAAAGTCAATTAAAGGCAAATCCAAGAGAACTTTACTTAAGAAAGGTGGCAGAGATACAGGCCCAGCGGCGGCTGGCAGAGACATACAGGCCCAGCGGCGGCCTGCAGAGGTAGACGGGCCCGGCAGCAGCAGCCAACAGAAACATACAGGCCTGGCGGAGGCCTGCAGACATAGACAAACCCGGCAGGAGCGACAAGGAGAGGCAGGGATGCCTCTAACCCCTACACCCAGGAAAGAAGCTATCTCCATGGGACGGAACCAGAACGAATCTGAACACTCTGTCTGAGGACAACCCAGGGCCCAGCTGCTGATCCTGCAAAACCCAACAACTTGGAGGTGTTGGTGAGACTATCCATCCGGGAGAGGATTCAGATCCCTACAGTTTGAAGTCTGAAGAAACAAGATCAGCTGAGGAGTTGATGAATGAACAAAACGTGACCTGGGAACACAGAAGAAGGCGCTGCCCAGCCACCAAACCAGATCACCAGAATCATAAGTATATAATTCACCGACTGAAATCAGCTGCCCCTGGAGAAACAGCCCAATAGCACCAATTTAACCAAGAACTCCTACTGAACCAAGACTAAAAATTAGAACAAGGGAGGCACTCTCAGACACAGACACCACCTGCACTGCACAGAGGAAGAGATGAGTAGACGCCAGTGCAAAAATACAGGCAACAACATAAAGACCTATATGGCAACATCAGAACCTAGTGATTCTACACTTGCAAGACCTGAACATACCAAGACAGAAGAAACAGAAGAAATCAACCCTAAAAAACGACTTTAAGAAGATGATAGAGGCCCTTAAAGAAGAAATAAAACATTCCCTTAAAGAAGAAATAAAAAATCCCCTTAAAGAGGTAATGAAAAACTCCATTAAAGAGGAAATAAAAAACTCCCTTAAAGAAATGGAAGAAAAAACGAACAAAAAATGGGAAGAAATCAAAGAAAGCCAAGAAAAACCAATTAAACAGATGAAAGAAACATTCCAAGATCTGAAAAATGAATTTGAGACAATAAAGAAAACACATACTGAGCAAATGCTGGAAATAGAAATCCTGACTAAACGAACAGGAACTACAGAAACAAGCATAACCAACCGATTGCAAGAGATGGAACAGAGAATCTCTGACACTGAAGACACAATAGAGAAAATAGATTCGTCAGTCATAGAAAAAACTAAAGACAAAAAAGTCATAACACAAAATGTCCAGGAAATTTGGGACACCATGAAAAGAACAAACCTAAGAATAATAGGGATAGAAGAAGGAGAAGAATACCAACTCAAAGGCACAGAAAATATATTCAACAAAATCATAGAAGAAAACTTTCCTAACCTAAAGAAAGAAATACCTATGAAGATACAAGAAGCTTACAGAACACCGAATAGGCTGGATCCAAAAAAAAAAAAAAAAAAAAAAACCCTCACCACATAATAATCAAAACACTAAACACACAGAACAAAGAAAAAATATTAAGAGCCGCAAAGGAAAAAGACCAAGTAACATATAAAGGCAAACCCATCAGAATAACACCAGACTTCTCAATAGAGACTATGGAAGCTAGAAGATCATGAACAAATCTTATGCAGACACTAAGAGACCACGGATGCCAACCCAGACTATTATACCCAGCAAAACTCTCAATCACCATAGGTGGAGTAAACAAAATATTCCAGGATAAAACCAGATTTAATCAATACCTGTCCACAAACCCAGCCCTACAGAAAGCACTAGAAGGGAAAATCCAACCCAAAGAAGCTAAACACATCCATGAAAAATCAAGCAATAGATAATCCCACACCAACATACACCAAAGAAGGACAACACAACATAACCACAAAAAAAATAACAGGAATTAACAATCACTGGTCATTAATATCCATCAATATCAATGGTCTCAACTCACCTATAAAAAGACACAGGCTAACAGAATGGATAAGAAAACAGGACCCATCCATCTGCTGCATACAAGAAATACACCTTAACTTCAAAGACAGACACTACCTCCGAGTAAAGGGCTGGGAAAAGGCCTTCCAAGCAAATGGACCTAAGAAACAAGCTGGTGTAGCTATCCTAATATCTAATAAAATATACTTCAAACTAAAATCAATCAAAAGAGATCAGGATGGACATTACATATTTATCACGGGAAAAATCCACCAAGATGAAGTCTCGATTCTAAACATTTATGCTCCAAATACAAAAGCACCCACATTCATAAAAGAAACTACTAAAGTTTAAAACGCACATCAAACCCCACACATTAGTAGTGGGAGATTTTAACACACCACTCTCACCAAAAGATAGATCTACCAGACTGAAACTTAACAAAGAAATAAAGAAATAAAGGACCTAACAGATGTTATGACTCAAATGGACCTAATAGATATCTACAGAACATTCCATCCTAACACAAAAGAATATACCTTCTTCTCAGCACCCCATGGAACCTTCTCAAAAATTGACCACATGCTTGGCCACAAAACAAATCTCACAGAAAAAAATTGGAATAACCTCCTGTATCTTGTCAGACCGCCATGCCTTAAAGTTAGACCTCAACAACAACAAAAATTATAGAAAACCCACAAACTCATGGAAACTGAATAATGCCCACCTGAAACATCAATGGGTCAAGGAAGAAATAAAGAAAGAAATCAAAGATTTCCTAGAATTCAAAGAAAATGAAAGTACAACATACCCAAACTTATGGGACACTATGAAAGCAGTGCTAAGAGGAAAATTCATAGCTCTAAATGTACACATAAAGAAGATGGAGCAATCCCATACCAATGAATTAACAGCACAACTGAAAGCTCTAGAACAAAAAGAAACAAACTCACCCAGGAGAAATAGACGCCAGGAAATAATCAAATTGAGGGCTGAAATCAACGAAATAGAAAACAAGAGAACAATACAAAAAAAATCAATGAAACAAAGAGTTGGTTCTTTGAAAAAATCAACAAGATAGACAAACCCCTAGCCAAATTAACCAAAAGGCAAAGAGAGAGCACCAAATTCCCAAAATCAGAAATGAAAAGGGAGACATAACAACATACAACGAGGAAATCCAGAGAATCATCAGATCATACTTCAAAAACCTGTACTCCACAAAAATGGAAAACCAGGAAGAAATGGACAATTTTCTGGATAAATACCACATACCAAAATTAAATCAAGACCAGATAAACCATTTAAATAAACCAATAACCCCTAAAGAAATAGAAACAGTCATCAAAAGTCTCCCAACCAAAAAAAGCCCAGGACCAGATGGTTTCAGTGCAGAATTCTACCAGACTTTCAAAGAAGAACTAATACCAATACTCTTCAAAGTGTTCCACACAATAGAAACAGAAGGAACACTACCAAACTCTTTTTATGAGGCTACAATTACCCTGATACCCAAACCACACAAAGATGCAACAAAGAAAGAGAACTACAGACCAATCTCCTTCATGAACATTGATGCAAAAATACTCAACAAAATATTGGCAAACCGAATCCAAGAATACATCAAAACAATTATCCATCATGACCAAGTAGGATTCATCCCAGGGATACAAGGATGGTTCAACATATGAAAATCAGTCAATGTAATACACCATATAAACAAACTAAAAGAAAAAAACCACTTGATCATCTCATTAGATTCTGAAAAAGCCTTTAACAAAATCCAACACCCCTTCATGATAAAGGTCTTAGAAAGATCAGGAATACAAGGAACATTTCTAAACATAATAAAAGCAATTTATAGCAAGCCAACAGCAAATATTAAATTAAATGGAGAGAAACTCAAAGCGATACCACTAAATTCAGGAACAAGACAAGGCTGTCCACTCTCCCCATATTTATTCAATATAGTACTAGAAGTTCTAGTTAGAGCAATAAGACAACAAAAGGAGATCAAGGGGATACAAATTGGCAAGAAAGAAGTCAAACTTTCACTATTTGCAGATGTATACATAAGTGACCCCAAAAACTCTACCAGGGAACTCCTACAGTTGATAAAATCCTTCAGTGAAGTGGCAGGATACAAGATCAACTCAAAAAAATCAGTAGCCCTCCTATACACAAATGATAAAAGGGCTGAGAAAGAAGTCAGAGAAACATCACCCTTTACAATAGCCACAAATAATATAAAATACCTTGGGATAACACTAACTAAACAAGTGAAGGACCTTTTTGACAAGAACCTTAAATCTCTAAAGAAAGAAATTGAAGAAGATATCAGAAAATGGAAGGATCTCCCATGCTTATGGATAGGTAGGATTAACATAGTAAAAATGGCAATCTTACCAAAAGCAATCTACAGATTCAATGCAATCCCCATCAAAATCCCAACACAATTCTTCAAAGACTTGGAAAGAAAAATACTCAACTTCATATGGAAAAACAAAAGACCCAGGATAGCTAAAAGAATCCTATACAATCACCATCCCTGACCTCAAAATCTACTATAGAGCTATAGTAATAAAAACAGCTTGGTACTGGTATAAAAACCAACATACAGACCAATGGAATCGAATTGAAGACCCTGACATTAATCCATGCACATATGAACACCTGGTTTTTGACAAAGGAGCCAAAACTATACAATGGAAAAAAGAAAGTATCTTCAACAAATGGTGCTGGCATAACTGGATCTCAATATGTAAAAGAATACAAATAGATCCATATCTGTCACCATGCACAAAACTCAAGTCCAAGTGGATCAAAGACCTGAACATAAATTCAGTTACACTAAACTTAATAGAAAAGAAAGTAGGAAGCACTCTTGAACGCATTGGCACCAGAGACCATTTCCTAAATAAAACACCAACAGCACAGACCCTGAGCACAACAATTAATAAATGGGACCTCTCGAAACTGAGAAGCTTTTGCACAGCAAAAGACACAGTCAATAAGACAAAAAGACAGCCAACAGAATGGGAAAAGATCTTCACCAACCCCACATCTGACAGAGGATTGATCTCCACAGTATATAAAGAACTCAAGAAACTAGACATCAAAATACTGAACAGTCCAATTAAAAAATGGGCTAAAGAGCTAAACAGAGAATTCACAAAACAAGAAATACAAATGGCTGAAAGACATTTAAAGAAATGCTCAACATCCTTAATCATCAGAGAAATGCAAATCAAAATGACCTGTCAGAATGGCTATGATCAAAAACACCAATGACAGCCAATGTTGGAGAGGATGTGGAGCAAAGGGAAAACTCCTCCACTGTTGGTGGGAATATAAACTTGTACAACCACTGTGGAAATCAGTATGGCGGTTTCTCAGAAAATTAGGAATCGAACTACCTCAAGACCCAGCCATCCCACTCTTGGGCATATACCCAAGGAATGCTGATTCATACCATAAAGATACATGCTCAGCTATGTTCATAGCAGCACTATTTGTAATAGCCAGAACCTGGAAACAACCTAGATGCCCGTCAACGGAAGAATGGATGGAAAAAATGTGGTACATATACACAATGGAGTACTACTCAGCAGAGAAAAACAATGAAAGCATGAAATTTGCAGGCAAATGGATGGAACTAGAAAAAATCATCCTGAGTGAGGTAACCCAAACCCAGAAAGACAGTCATGGTATGTACTTACTCATAAGTGGATTCTAGATATAAAATAAAGAACAATCAGACCACAACCTATAGAACCATGAAGGCTATATATATAGCATGGAGGTCCCTAGGATGACTGTGGCTTATAATAAATTTCAGTTTTACTCAATTATTGAAAAAAAAATAGCCAAATGAATGGAAACACATAAACTATGAACCAAAGGCTGAGGGGCCCCCAACTGGATCAGGCCCTCTGAATAGGTGTGACAGCTCTTTGGCTTGATCAGTTTGGGAGGCAACTAGGCAGTGGGACCAAGTCCTGTGCTAACTGCATGAGTTGGCTGTTTGAAACCTGGAGCTTATGCAGGGACACTTGGCTCAGGCTGGGAGGAAGGGACTGAACCTCCCTGGACTGAGTCTACCAGGTTGATAGCAGTCCTAGGGGGGGACGGAGGGGGGGGTTTGCCCTGGAGGAGGTGGGAATGGGGGGTGGGCTGAGGGTAAGGGGAGGGGGTGGGAGGGGGGAGAATAGGGAAACCCGTGGCTGATATGTAGAACTGAACAGTATTGTAAAATAAAATAAATAAAATTAAAAAAAAAAAAAGAAAGGTGGCAGAATTTCAGTAATGACAAGTTTTGTGGTGTTTTTTAACAGTCCCTAATCCCTTCTCTGGGTCCCCAGCTCAGCAAGAAGTTTGAAAATTACAGTCTCCACTCCTGGTACCAAAGGAAGCAAAATAGCCGGCGCCCTTTCAAAGTCTCGTGAAAGGACCACATTGACTTGTGTGGTGGTTACCTGAGGGCCCAGCCCAGGCTTATCTTTACAGAACCTGCCCAGAGCTCTCCTGGGGCTGGGGAGAGTCAAATCACAACTGCCTGAAGTGAGGAGGACAGCTGGGGCCAGTGATGGGCTAACCAAAGTGTCAAAGGACAAGATAAGGACCTGTTGAAATGAATGATAAATGGATAAATGGTGCTGGTTGCAGCAAGCAAAGGTCAAGAGCCACGGCCACAACTACCTAGTTACAGAGAGCTTTATTAGGAAGAGAGGTGGAAGTGGGAGGGAAGAACCAGGCCTGGGGGGACAGAACAGAACGATGGTGGGGTGGGGAGAGAGGGAGCAGAACAGGGAGAGAGAGAGAGAGAGAGAGAGAGAGAGAGAGAGAGAGAGAGAGAGAGAGAGAGAGAGAGAGAGAGGGGTCTACGTCCCGCTTGTTTAAAAAATATTTATTTATGTATTTATTTATTTATTTACTATGTATACACTCGCCAGAAGAGGGCACCAAATCTCATTATAGATGGCTGTGAGCCACCATGTGTTTGCTGGGAATTGAACTCAGGTCTTGAGGAAGAGCAGCCAGTGCTCTTAACCTCTCAGCCATCTCTCCAGCCCCCTGCATCTGGTGTCCGGCTTTTTAAGGGTTCCCGGTGAACTTGTGACGGCGGGCTTACAAAGCAACACTAATGGATGCGCTGATTGCATGACCATGGAGTGTGCATGCAATCACTCCAGCACACACTGATGACGTAAGACACAAGACCCTTTGCTTAACTCCTGAACTGCACGTGTGCGGTCATGCAGCTGGAGGGAGGGCAGAATTTTAGCAACTATAGAGCTATTAGCGTTTTGAAAAGCTCAAGACTCCCAGCAACTTGGAAATCCACACATGAATTTACTAAGATATGTGCGTGCTCAGAAGAAACATGAACAGCTCATAAGCTCTAAGGCTCATAAGCTCTAACTTCTGGCTGACTTCAAAGCTCTGTTCTGAAAGACCCCCACCAAAAGACCCAGAAACCCAAACGAGCTGAGGGAAGAGATATCTTAAAAATAAACAGAACTGAGTCAGTTCCCCCTTCCTGGAGAGGGTAAAGTCAGGTGTTTTCAAAAGAACAAGGTCAGGATGTCTGGTGGTGACCAATTAACCACAAGATGGCCCTCTCTGGAGATAACATGACCAGACCCAGGAGATGGGTTGTAAAACTCCTGACAGGGCAAACAGATAAGCTGAAATAAGACAAAGTCCAGGCCCGGGAAAAACTGGACCAATCAAGGATGGACCCGTACTAACCCCCTCCCCTCTAAGAAATTTTGTGGGTTTTGCCTATAAAAACTAACTTTTCCAAGAAAGAGTAATTCCTCCCTGCCTCACTGAGCTGTGGCCAGTGAGTGCTTGAGATGAGTTCCCTGTTGCTGCGACTTCCTAACAGAAATAAACCTTGCTTTTGCATTCTGGTACGCTTGTCCTCAGTGGTCTCTCTGGGGGTCACAATCTGGGCACAACAGTTCAACCTTGGAGTGAAAACTAAGAAAAAAAACTACCCAGCTGAGCATGGATCGTGTGTGTGTGTGTGTGTGTGTGTGTGTGTGTGTGTGTGTGTGTGTGTGTGTGTGTGTGTGTTTGTGTAGTTTTTTCTTTCTGAAAATCCAGACCTTGCAATCAAGTTTGTAAAGTGCCTTGAGATCATTTAAGACCAAGCACTTAGCCTGTTGTCAGACTGTGTGCTCGGTTTAAATTTAGCCTTCCTTTAAGGGAACAATGTAACCAACCTTATTCAGCCTTGGATTTCCCATGTAATCAGCTTTACCTGGGAACCTGAGCTAAAGGCACAGCTTTAATCTTTTTGTTGTTATTGTAACTACAATAAGATTTTAAAAGAAGACACTTAAGGGGAATATGGGGGAACTCTACTTTCTTCTCTATTCTGAAACTCCTCAAAAAAAAAAAAAAAAAAAAAACAAACAAACAAAAAACAATCAAACAAAAAAACCTATGGAAAAAAATGTAACAAACCAATTGAAGAGTTCACAACACACCCCCACGGTCGCATATACCAGGCGGACACTTCCGCCTAGCCAATTCCAGGTCAGGATAGGCATTTCCGGGTCAGGGCGTCTCTCGTAACCAGGATACCCAGCGGACCTGGACACCTCCACCTAGCAAGTTCCGGGTCAAGGCGTCTCGTGTAACCAGGATCTGTGACATTACATGGCCACATAAGCGCGCAACGTGACCATGCGATCTACGCACACACGTGGAGTAGTGACGTGACCTGGCCACGCCCCCAGCCATTTTTTAAAGCAGAGCGCCATGTTCCCGGTTCTCTCTTCTCTTCCTCTTCTCCACGCACGTGTCTCTCCCACAGGCCTGCGCACTCTCTGTCCCTTTATCTCTAATAAACTCTTATAAGCGGATTCTGTCGTGTTTCGTGACACTTCCTTGCAGGGTAAGAACACAATGCAGCTAAATAACTAACACCAATGACCACAAATCATTTCCTAGATGGCCAAGTAGTTAACAAGACATAGAGAGGCACTAAAGATGATTAGGAGTCTGCACACTGTTATCAGAGGCATGCTAATTTGTCTGTGGATGCCCCACTTTCAGAAACATTGGAGGGCCTACCTCTTAGCTTCCTTCCCAGGAGCCCAGAAGAGACACTACTAATGGTGGGGGTATTGTGCAGGAAAATAATCCGAGTACACCAGGTTCTTGTGTCCGTCTACTTTGTTCCTCTGAGATTAAATTCTATTAAATTCTATCTACACAGTTTCAATTCTATTTTTATATTTAGCTCCTCTTTGTCTCCTCTCCTCCTGTCCTCTCATAATGCTAACCCTCTTCCCTCCCCATCCTCGTCTTTATTCTCTTACAATACAAAGCAAAGCTTCCAAGGTCCCTACCAAAGCCAAGATAGCCAGCTTCATCTGCAACCCAAAAGGGGAGTGAATAGAGGAGGTGGGGTCAGATAAGGCCTGGAATAAGTCAGAAAGGGAATTTATGTGCTCAAAATATATTCTTATAAGTGGTTAGGTGAAATGTTATGAGTCTATCATAAACGTGTTCAAACTACAGTCTTACAGGTGGTTAGGTAAACAAGTCTATAGGTCACTAAAATAAAACAGCCTCTGTTTTCCTATGCCGCCATACACTGGCAAGGAAGGGTAACCCTGTTCAGAGCTAGGAAGTCTGCCTCACAGCTACGCTGCACCTGGTATGCAAAAAGCCCTTTTGTTCTGAGTCAGTTGCTCTGGAATTCCATTAGGGCTGTGAGAGAAAGGAGGGTCTGAGCTTCATTTGCACATGAAACAAAGCTGCCTAGGATGCTAGAGAAGAATTTCAGGTAAATGCACTGTTAGGAGTTCTTGGAAGCATACAAGAAAATCATTGCAGGAACTGGCATATATATATATATAAAAGCTAAAATGTTACCAAGACTTCTTAAGCCATGGAAAAGTCCTTTCCAAAGAGGTAGATAGTAGCTGGAACACGTGCAGTTCAGGAGTTAAGCAAAGGGTCTTGCGTCTTATATAATCAGTGTGCACTGGTGACTATGTACTCGTGGTGTGGTCACGCAATCAGCGCATGCGTGGTGTAGCTCTGTAAGCCCACCTGTACATGTTCACCGGGAACCCTTAAAAAGCCAGACACAGACACCACCCTCTCTCTGTTCTGTTCTCTCTCTCCCCCACTGTCTTTCTCTCTCTGCATGTGCTCCTTCCCCAGGCCTGGTTCTCTTCCTCCTAATAAAGCTCTGATACTGATACTGGGTTGTGTTATGACCATGACCTTTCCATGCGGTAACCAGCGCTGGTAACCTGCACCACTTATTATTCTTTCAAAGAGGGTACCCAATCTCATTATAGAGAGTTGTGAGCCACCAGGTGGTTGCTGGGAATTGAACTCAGGACCTCTAGAAGAACAGCCAATGCTCTTAACCTCTGAACCATCTCTCCAGTCCCAATTTAGCCTGTTTCTATTCATCTACATTTTGCCTTGGGCCTTTTTACCTTTCTTTCATTCTGTATGTCCTACTCTCCTGCTTCCTCTGTGTCTGTTTGGTTGACCCCTGACATCTCCCTGGCATCTCTTTTCTTTCTTCCTCTGAGCCTAAATTCCTCCTCCTACTTATTCTCTCTGCCCACCAGCCCTGCCTATTCCTCTTCTGCCCAGCTACTGGCCATTCAGCTTTTTATTAGACCAATCAGGTGCCTTAGACAGGCAAGGTAAAACAGCAACACATCTTTGCATAGTTAAACAAATGTTCTGTAACAATTATCTTCTATTCCTGGGCATGGCAAAACACAGGCAGGTAACAGGGAGACAGAAATCATCCTCTGGAGGTGTCTGGCACCCAGATCTGACCAGATCTGTTTGATCTTCAGAGAGAAGTCTGCCATCGTGGCTGTATTAGTTAGGGTTTCCATTGCTGTGAAGAGACACAATGATCATGGCAACTCTTAAAAAGTAAAACATTTAATTGGGGTGAGTTACATTTTCTGAGGTTTAGTCTATCATCTTCCAGCAACATGGTGGCATATAGGCAGACATGGTGCTGGAAAAATAAGTGAGAGTCCTACATCTCAACTCAAAAGCAACAGGAAGTGGTCTGTCTCACTGGGTGTAGCTTGAGCATATTTTATTAACACAGTCTCGTTTTCACAGTGTGATCAAATATCCTGCAACATATAATGGCACGGGACATACATTACAATTCCAAAATACAGGGAAGGGAGTATAATGAGGAAATGACCAAAACAAGACCGATAACCAGCTGGGCAAACTCCAAACTCAGCATCATCCATGCCTATTGTCAAACCGCTGTTCAGATCTCCAGCTCCTTTCAGCTTTGTTGACTGGAACACACTTCTTCTTGGGCTGGTTCTACTCCCTGTTAGCAGCTGTCCTCGGCAGATATCCCATGACTCTGGCATCTCCAACATCTTCGGGTCTCCAAGGAGATCCAGGCATTCCACTGCTTTCCTAACCCAAACTCCCAAAGCCCAAATTTCTCCAAATAAAAACATAGTCAGGCCTATCACAGCAATATCCCAGTCCCTGGTACCACCTTCTGTCTCAGTTAGGGTTTCTATTGCTGTGAAGAGACACCATGATCATGGCAACTTTTTTTTTTAATTAATTAATTTATTTATAATGTATATAGCACATATGACCAGAAGAGGGCACCAGACCTTATTACAGATGGTTGTGAGCCACCATGTGGTTGCTGGGAATTGAACTCAGGACCTCTGGAAGAGCAGTCAGTGCTCTTAACCTCTAAGCCATTTCTCCAGCCCCAATCATGGCAACATTTATAAAGTAAAACATTGAGGTGGTGGCTTTCAGTTTCAGAGGTTTAGTCTATTAACATCATGGTGGGGAGCATGGTGGCTGGGAGTGTGGCAGCATGCAGGCAGACATGATGCTGGAGAATTCTATATCTTGATCCAAAGGCAACATGAATTTAATTATCTTACTGGGTGTGGCTTGAGCATATACAAGACCTCAAAGTCCACCTTCACAGTGATACACTGTCATACAAGACCACACCTACTCCAACAAAGCCATACCTCCTAATAGTGCCAATCCTTTTGGGGGCCCCATTTTCTTTCAAACCATCACACATATACTCTATCAAAATTAAAGAAAAATGAGATAAATAGTTAAAATACATCTGTAACGGGCAATGATGTTGAAGCAGCTAGAGTCAAGTCATACTCACTGCAGACTTTAAAGACCAGCATCAATCCTTCCAAAATTATTTCATGAAATAGCAAAGCATGGAGTGCTTCTAAAATCTTGTGATAGAGCCACTAATGCTCTGATATCAAAATCAGATAAAGGAACAACAACAAAAAGCTACAGCTGAGGTTGAATCTCCTTGACCAACATTATGCACCATCCTCTGGGTCAATGAGATGGCTCAGCTGAAAAAATGTGTTTACAACTGAGGCTAAGAGTCTAGGTTTGAACCCTGGGCCCCACATGGTGGAAAGAGAGAACCAACTCCCTCAGGTTGCCCTCTGACCTCCACACACATGCCAAGGCACATGTGCACACACACACACACACACACACACACACACACACACACACACACACACACACACTAAAAAATAACTGATAAGTAACTAAATAGGTACTCCCAAAAGGAAAACAGATGGCTAATAATTTTTTAAAACATATTCAATATTCTTAGTCATCGGTGAAATGCAAAGTAAAACTCCTTGAGATTCTGTCTCTTGCCAGTTAGGATGCTGGCAATGAAGCAGAGAAAAGGGGGCCCTCATTCGTTGCTGGTAGGAGAGTAAACTAGTGCAGTCACCATGGAAATCAATACGATGATGTCACCAGAAATAAAAATAGAGTGACCATGTGATCCAGGTTTGCCAATCCTGGGTGTATACCTAAATGGTTTAAAAATACTTGTATATTTGTGCTTATCATAGCTTCCTTCACAATAGCAAAGAAATGTAATGAGACTAGACGTCATCCACAGATAAATGGATCATGAAAACATGGCATTTGGTTCAGACATAAAGAAAAATGAAATCTGTAGGAGAATGGCCGAGTGGAAAGTATATTGAGATAGTTTTGGCTCAGAAAGATTCAACATTTTCTCTCCTAGGTGGGTCCTAGTTTCTAATTTTCCTATATTTTCGTTTATTTGGGAATGTGGAGAGAGCCCAGGAAGCTAGACAGGGGTCCATTCACAAGAGAACAAGGAATGTGGATTTCAGGTTGGGGAGGGGAGGGCAGTATGCTCTTGCAGAAGACCTGAGTTCGATTGCCAGCACCTATGTTGGCCAGCTCACAACAGCCTGTAGCTCTAGCTCCAAGGGACCTGACACTCTTCAGGCCTTGACAGGCACTGCCTCAAGTGGCTAAGTTGGTCACCAGTCTTTAGTGTTCACTCTTGGGAGGGAGGGGCCTAGTGAATCTGGTCAGTTTCAGGGACTTCCTGAAGTTATTTTGAGTTGTTGCCTTCTGTCTTAAGGAACTCTGCTGCGAGATGAAATGTTTCAGTCATGGAGGAGAATGCTATGCAAGCAATCAACCACTTTGATTGGAGTTGAGGCCAGCTGAACAGAAGGGGATTTATAGATGGCACTATAAATGCAGACAAAAGCCTGTGGCTGGGAGGGCCCTCCTGTGGAAGCTACCGATGTTACTTGTTTGATAGGCACAACGTGCCCATTAAATTGCTTTCCAAGCATCATGTTGATGTCCATGATTTATTGCTGCCGTCAGCCTTGGCCAGAGATGATTCCCTTTCAAGGGTCAGCAGTCACTACAGAGATCCACAACCCATCCAACTGACGAGAGTGACTGTCGAATGCACAGCCAACCATAGATGGCACACCTCTGGCACCCCTTCTCGGATCAGGGAACACAACACACAAGGAATGGAAGGAATGAGAGAGGGACACAGCTCTTGCACTTACTTTGTGTGCACTTAAAATAATCAGTGTGTGTGTGTGTGTGTGTGTGTGTGTGTGTGTGTGTGTGTGTGTGTGTGTGCAGGTGTGAGGATGCCATGGTGTGTGTGGAAGTCAGAGGGTATGTCAGGAATTGTTCTTGCCTTCAGCCTTATTGAGGCAAGCTCTCTTCAGTTGTTCCCCCTCCCCCTCCTTCTCCCTCTCATGCTGCACTGGCCCTTGAGCTTCTGGGTGATTCTCCTGTCTCTTTCTCCCACCTTGCCACAGGAGAGTCAGAATCATGGGTGCTACCCCATCTGCCTTTTTGAGTGGGTTCCGGCAATCGAACTCAGATGTCAGGCTTGTGTGGCTGGAGCGCCCTTGCCTGCTGAGCCATCTCCCCCCCACCCCACCCCCCCATTCCCCCACCCCCCACCCCCACCCCCCTAGCCCAGGAAGTCTCTTGAACTCACAGCAGCTGTACTTAACCTACAGAAGACCTGCCACAAGATCAGGCCTGTCCACATCGTCATGGAAGACACATGGACTCACAGGGTCCTACCTCTCCTGAGAACTTACAATCAGGGGCGACAAGGCCCCACCCTTCCTATCTACAAGCAAGTTAATGATTTCTAGGAGGGGAAGAAACATCTTTCGTGATGTAGCCACTGCTAAGTTGCCATTCAAGAGTGGGGTAATATTAGCTTGGGTCTTATGTGGCTTTGTTACAAAACACCCTTCCCTTTGCTTCCTGGCCACAGTGAGGTGAACAACTTGACTATGTGATAAAGGCTCCATCAAGCTTAGCAACAACCACAAAGCCTAGTGACCACGGACTGGACCCAACACTCTGAAACCCTGAGACAAAATACATCTTTTGTAGGGTAACAGGCCAGTGGAAAATTACCCTGTCCCTGGCCTGCCCCCAGCTCTGAGACTTGGAAATCCCCACCCTGTGACTCAGCCTTAAGGACCAAATAATGTTTCAGTTAACCTCCAAGCAATGCTTCTGGCTGCCTGTACTTTTCCACTAGCTCCCTGTGTGGTGAATGCTCCAAAGACCCTATAAAAGCTGCCCCGCCCCAAGCCCTCTGTGGTCTCTCTTTTTATTCAGAGGCAGTGGCCATTTGTTTCTTCTCCCCAATAAATCTCTTGTGTGAGGTTTGTTGCATGGTGGACTCTGTGGTATTCCTTGGCTCCCAACTGCCAGGGTGCCCTTGTGCCAGAAAAACCCTTATATCTTTCCCCACTTCATTTCCCTCAGATATTTCGTGACAGTAACACAACTCTGACACACTGCCTAGGCGCTATGAGGAAAAAATAAAGACAAGTAGCCAAAATGCACAAACTGGAGGCCAGGGGAGACTGAACATGAGGAGAATTGGGCAAGAAAAGGGGCATGCATCTAACAGGTTAGAGTGATCCAGGGTGAGGGTTCCTGAGTTCATCGTTTGTGGACAACTGGGAACGGCCATTGAGGCAGAAGGAACCTACGAAGAGAAATAGGAAGTCTTCAGCCACATCACGCAGAAGCTGGTGGCCAACAGCTGAGACTTACTTGTTGAGACCAAGCCATCATCAAAACCATTATATACCACCACATAGCTTTTTGATGAACTGAGAGCAGCCACAACATCACTTAAGGTGAAGTGTTCCCAACTGTCAGTCACATGTGGTGCTAATTAATTGTTAGCCCATTTGCTACAGGAGGACTCTGACTAGGAGTCTAGGACAGAAAATGAACCCACCACCCTTACACTGTATATGCAAAGGAAGTGAATACATACCCTCACAATGCATACTGTGGGCACAGTGCCTTAGTTCTCCAAATAACAAATTCTCTGCAGGCCTTTGTTTCATTCGGTGTGTGGGAATGCACACGGCAGTGCATACACACAGGTCGGAGGACCACTTGGAGTGAATTCTCTTCCCACATTGTGGGTCCTGGGGAGTCAGTATGGTTGGGATTTGTGGAAAGTGACTTTACTTGCTGAACCGTCTCACTGGCCTGTTTCTAAACCAGCTCTTTAAAATGTCTTTCTTTTTCAAAATTCCTACCAAAAACATCAGCCCTCCCCAGTGAAAAAGGATTCCGTACTGAAATGCAGACTAAGAATATACCAGCCATTTTCACATGAAGAGCACTGCTGGCCCCTTGGTCTTGAACTTCCCAGCCTCTAGAATTGGGAAATAAGCAGTTCTTTATAAACTGTACCACGCAGATTGGACACTTATTTCCCCGGGAGTCGAGGTTGGGGTTGAGACCAGGTCTATGCAGCTCATGCAGCTCTGGAACATGTTGGAAGTTTAGGTATGCACTACCCACTCAGTGCTCTATGTGGTGCTTTTATTATGGAGGGAACTACTGCTACATTCCTGTGGGGCAATTTTAATCTACATTAAGCACTGTTCTTGCCTAGGTTTCCACCTACTTAAAAATCTCCTTCAATTTAAGTAGGCTAATGAAAACATCATGCAAAATCACCAGGTATCAGATTTTGCAAAATTATCCAAACATTTAAAATGTATTATAAAACCAACATAGACAACTCAAAGAGAAAAAATTTTATTGATATAAAATGCACTTATAAAATGTCCACAGAAGACATGTGATTTTTTTCACTGCTATATAAATTTATTGGGAATGTTATTCACATCTATTGTCACCTAAAACATACTGTAAACAATGAGTTATACCCTAAAACAAATGCGTAACTGATTCTCGCAAACGTTGGTTTAATCATTAGTAAGGTTACAAGATCACATCTATGTTCTGGAATGTGCATTTACTTTGATGTAGTGTCATAGAATTCAGAGCATAACTGCACAGGGATACTTTCCAACAGTCACCACTGGTTCCGGATCTTCATGACCAAGAGTATTCCCTCTGCTTAAAACTGGAAGCTTTTGGCGGTGGTCTGCAACGTGTCTCTAGGACTCTCACCACAGCAATCTGTGCGCGGGTGTGACTACGTGTGTACACGTAAAACTACACGTTTACCTCTAGTAAACCAGTGCAACATTACTGCCAACTGTTCTGCATATTTAAATAGTGAAGTCTAAGTATTTGTAAACAAACAACACACAAATACCCAAATCTATCCTTAAAAAATTCCATCAGCCCATAACTCCTCTCACATGGTTTATGTGAATACAACTGAATTTTTGAAAGGCGTGTGTATTGCCTTCGGTAATAAGGCTTTGCAATGGGTGCTTCATAGTTCATACCATGAAATGTGCATTACTGACATTTATCTTATGCAGCATGAAGTTCAGGTCAACGACTTCCAAATCCTGAATACCATAGCCCATTTCAAAACTCCTCTAAGTTATGGCTCTGCAGCAGGTTTAGCAGATTAAATATGAAGTGTTCTAACTCCCTCTATTTCAAGTATCAAAGAACTCCGAGGCTCAAAATTTCTAGGTTGTAACCGAAAATACAAAGCTTCAGGAAACACATGTTTTGAGAAAAGTTATTAACTGAAACAAGATTCTTAAGCTAAATATTATCTGTGTTAACCTGCTAAGCAATAGGAATTGATTATTTTAGATCTGAATACTTGCTCCCAAGTGATAAGACAATTTGCTTTAAGATTTAAAACTTCTAACGGGTTTCACTTTAGTTTTGTTTCCTTTTGCATGATACTTGAACTCTGATCTGGCTTCACAGTACTTACGATGAAGGAGTCATTTTGGAAACAGACATTTGGAAAGCTCTGCTCTTCGAAGACCTTACAAGACTGTGTAGTCTTCCAGGACCATCAGAAACCTTTAAATCTGGTACCTTCAAAGCTTCAGAATGAGCTGGTTTTCTGAAATTGTAATGCTATAAAAAGAAAAGGTCAAAGTGACGTACTGCTGCAGACGGTCCCTGCAGACAGTCCCAGTCTGAGCCCAGCTCTCAAGAGCAAGCAGCTTCCACCTGTCCCAGACTCCCGATCATACTCATCAAGAAGTGAGCATCAGGGGAACTCAGACCTCACTACAGAGTACGAAAAAGCAAGTCCTCGAGCCTCTGGAACTGGCTCACCTATGTAAAATATTGAAGGTTATGTGGAAGTGTGGAATCAACACGCGATGAAAACAGTGTGACAAAACCAAACATCACTATGTTGAAATCTTGTCTAGCTTTAACTAAAAAATAGAAATCATGAGTCTTCTATAGCATTAATTTAAAAAATACATAGAAGTGAAAAGTGCTATTTTTCAAAAAGTACAATTTTCCTCCCACCTATATCAACATGGAATGATTTCAGTTCTCCTCGTACTAAAAGCTGGAATTTTACAAAACTATATTGCAACATTTAATCAAATAATTTTAATCAGTAGTGGCTTCTGCTTCCGCTGGACCTCTAATCAGTCTTCGAATCCCTCTCTTTCCTGCAGGACCTTTTGGTTTCGCAAAACTCTGCTTATGCGCATGCTGCTTGGGGTGTACTTCGTCATAGAGGAAATCTGCAGTCAGCTCATCCCCATTGTCTATCTCGATCTGCAAAGGAGGAAATCAACAGTGAGAAACCATGTAAGACAGTGAACATCCAAAACCAACCACAAGCAGAAGCCGGCTCCCAGGTCTGGACGCCCACACGAGTGTACTGCACGCCTTCCACACGAGAGAACGCAAAGATGGCCTGTAAAGTTCCCCTTCCGCCCTTCTGAGGGAGACGCTACAGCAGTCATTTAGACACAGGCAGTCAGTCCCCCTCCAGTCTGCCGCCTCTCACTGACCCACTTCAAGTCACATTTACAAGCAGAAGTGAGTGCCACGTCCTCCAGCTGCTCTGCTTTCTATACTCAAACACTGCACTGGCTCCTTCATTCTTGGGACACTTGGAATCGCTCTACTGAACAGGTGTGGGCCAATGATGGCCTACAGACCAAATCTCCAAACCAATTAAGCACACGTCACACTTCAAGAAAAACAACAAAACCGTGCAGGAGACCCATGGGACCTGGCAAAGCCTAAGGTATTACTGTCCGATCTTCTGCAGTATAAGCTGACCCTTTCTGAAAGGTCCTAGCACAGCGAGTGACCCACAGAATCTAGAGTTGCTCGAGGCTCAGCACCCCAACACCAGCAGTTTGTAAGTCTTTCCCTATGCCCCACCTGTAATTAAGAACATATATGGAGATCTGGTAGCGGCACCCCACTTTGTAAACTGACAGAAATGCTCTGTCTATGTTGTACTCCTAATGCTACAAATGGCCAATGAGCATTTGCAATTATCAGTGTTAGATTAAGAAACTGAATTTTACATTTTACTCAAGTGTACACTGAAATAGACAAAAATGACCTGCAGCTACCACCATACTAGATAGTACAGATCTACAAAGATGGGGATCATGGCAGATCACCCCCAGGCACTCAGCAGGTTCTAAGGATTTAGGGTGAAAACAATAAAATGAAATATTTTATTTCTAAACTACAGCGCCCGGAAATGCACCCCATTGTACTACATGGAAATGACAGAAAGAATCTAGCAAAACTTTAACATTCTTAAATAGTAAAGTCTACCTTTCTGATCACATTCATCTGTAATTGTCTTTCTACAATTTCTAGCAGAGGGCTCTTGCAGCTAGAATACAGCATCCGCTCTCTTATGCTGCACGTGTATCCAGGCATCGAATAAATAAAAACTGTAAGGTAAAAATAACAATTAGAAATATCAACTAAAGCAAATCTATGAGCCGCCTAAAATTTCAACTAAGCCCCCAGCAGGAAACACCTAAGAACGTGGTGCTGAAACATACTAAGCAAACTGAAGGTCCCATGGTGAGGACAATGTGTCACGTACCTATGGACTCTAAGTAGTCCCCTTCATGAGAATGCTTATACAGAAAGAAATGGTAACGTGCCGAATCCTTGGGAATCCTCTTTGGCAAATCTTTAAGTTCTGTATTTGTTGTGTTGGCCAAAATTATTGTTTCATTTTTTATATCTATTTCCTACCAAAAAGAAACAACATTTATTAAACAGGTAAAACAGAAGTTAACTTAAAAGACAAGGATGATGCACAGTTGTGGATTATCTGACTTTTTCATACATTTCCAGTACTTGGTGATTTAAAAAAAACAAAACAGTGAGACCCTGCCTCAAAAGAAAAAAAAATTAATAAAAAGCCAAGAAGGAAAAGACATAAAGTTAGGGCTGGAGAGATGGCTCAGCGGTTAAGAGCACTGGCTGCTCATCCAGAGGACCCAGGTTCAATTCCCAGCACCCACATGGCAGCTTACAACTGTCTGTAACTCCAGTTCTGGGGAATCTGACACCCTCACACATACATGTAGGCAGAAACACCAATGCACATAAAATACATAAGCTAATTTAAAAAAAGGAACCACACAGGCCAAAGCTACTGAGGAGGATGGTGACTTCGTACCACAGCTACCAAGGAGGGCGGCCGCTTCGTGGCTAGCGCATGCCTCTTACCAACTGCACGTAGTTGAGCTGCTTGTTGCTCAATTTCTCCAAAGCCTGGAAAGCGTCTCGAGAAATAGGGAACGCCACTCCTTGTAGTGTCTGATGCTTTGTGTCCACGCCCACGTCAGTCTGTACCTGAGACACAGATATAATTGGCAGGTAAAGCTTTAGTGCTGAGCAGGGTCTGAGGGCAAAAAGCAGAAAACTCCACTTAAAAAAATAAGTCTCACTTACCCTTCCCCAATCTACAATTCAAATTCTTAAAACATTTGAAACTTAGAAGGCAAATCATCCTCACACTGATTTACAGTCCTGCTAGCATACTGTGGGCATGCAGAGCGCATGACACACGGGTATGAACTACTGGAGGGAGCCTGGACTGAGCAGGGGTATGGCTTTGGAGGTTTCCTTAGCTCAGCTTGGCACAGGTTCAAGTAAGTACAGTAACTCTCCCAAAGGGCCATCAGGTTACCTCCTGAAGTGCAGACTGTTCTTGCTAGAAGTTGTGAATAGTAAAGTGTGCACAGTACACACAGAACTTTGCTCTACTGGACATAAAATACGACACAAACGCCATGCACTGAACTGAAATGATGACACAGGATCCAGACAGACACACTCACTAAGCTACAACTGCACACCTTCCAGATGTAGGACTTTCTTTACTAACAGTGTGTATGTGGCTGGCAGGAGGATACTTGAAAAAAGCTCTTCAATGCACATGTTTACAACTGTTCTACTTCATAAATGACAGCTAGTATAGGGTCTCATTTGCAAGATCGCAACAGAAAGTCAAATACAAACTTGACTGAAGAAAAAGATGAATGGAGTCTACAGCATGATACTGGAGGATGAAAACATGACAGAACATATGCAAGTGCATACCCCAATATGATCCTCTGGGTTCTGATTGCAAGGAATAAAACAAACTATCAAACTTGTACAAAACAAAAAACAGTCACATACAAAGCCCTACTCAAATAACTTCAGTTTAAAATATATGCTAGCTCCTTGCCATCAACTTCCTATCAAAGGTACTAGCCATTTCCAGACTAGTCCAGCCTGGTATGAAGAACAGTGAACAGTGGTTTGGGACACCTGTTCTTCTCTGTATAAAGTTTCAGTAACTAAGATGGCTGCAGACAAATATTAAAATTATGGCTCCAAGTTTACTGGCTTCAATATGCTTAACAAATACTCCATCATCCATGTATGTCTCCACGTTCACAGAAGTTAAAGCCCATTTAGAGACCTTACGCATTCTCAAGCATTTTCATTGTATTTTCTTTAGCAAACACTATTCTCTAAAGTAATGTATTTTTAAAGAATTTTCTTTATGCAGTTGTATTAGATACAAAACTCTCTGCAAACAATGGGTAACACACTTTTCTCTTTAAAAGTACTCATAGCAGGAGGGCGGTGGTGGGCACACCTTTAATCCCAGCACTCGTGAGGCAGAGCCAGGAGGATCACTTTGAGTCCGAGGCCAGCCTGGTCTACAGAGAGAGATCCAGGACAGGCACCAAAATAACACAGAGAAACCCTGTCTCGAAAAAAACAAAACAAAGTACTCATAGCACAGAGCTTCTAGTAGAAAATTTGTTTTAACATGTACCTTTTGGGGACAGCCCTTTATGAACTGCAATTAGTTTAATATGAATGTTTTACTAATTTTTTTTTTTTCTGAAAATACATTAAGCACACAGATCTTTTTCTAAACCAAACAGAATAAACCTAACCAACCCATCTGATTTCCAGTTAACCTCCGCGTCGATTCATTCAACGCACTTGAAACCTTGGAAGCATTAAAAGTGTAACTTACCTCATTAATTTTAATCTGTCGTAACTCTTCCTCTGCTGCAGTCAGTGGGGCGGGGGAAGCCTGGGAGAGCAAATACTTTTTATATCCATGTAACGACACATCTTCCTGTAAGCAAAGCAATGGGTAAGTATTTTCCAGAAATACAACCCAAGTGAGGCTACATTAGGAAAAAGAAAATTATTAATTGAAAAAATTAGAGTGATAAAAAGCAGCTGTAATTTTACTCTTATTACTTTAATCCTCTATTTTGAAAGTTTCAAAACTTTTAACAACTGTCTCCTTTTCCTCAAGTTTATAATCATTAAATCTTTTGTCTGAGTTTGATCAGCCAAATAATGAACTGATCAAGCCTGAAACCTACGAGACATCTGTAATTTACCAGCTGCAGAAAACTGGCCTACAGCTACCAATTTCTTTATTAAAATCACTTATATAGTATTTACAGAAGCACTCATATAAGAAAAAAGTACTTCAAAGAGATGTGCTTATCAGCATTTTGCTCTTGGAAGGCTGAAACTGAGGGAGCTAGGATGGTTTGATGGCTGAGAGCAAGCAAGCTGAGAAGCCAGCCCAGCTCATTGTTAAAGTGGGGGCGGAGGCGGGGGCGGGGAGAGACACATGCCTCCTCTATTGGCGAAAGCATATCATTTTCTGAAACAGAAGCATAAACCAGCTGTTCAAAGTCTATTCCAAACACCTTAATTTGTGAATATAGTCATAAATGCATCAATTTACCATACATCTTAGAGGATAATGATACTTCAATAGTGTTTATTCTCAATATCAATAGATACAAGTGAATTCATCATCATGAACTTGCATATCATGAGAAATAACATTACTCTTCTTATGCTTGAGACAGGGTCTCAAAATGTAGCCCTGGCTGTCCTGGACTCATTACATAGACCAGGTTGGTATCCAACTCAAAGGGTTCTGCCTCCCAAGTACTAGGATTAATGGTTTTTGCCACAATGCCTGGCTTCACAGGTTTTGTTTCCTGTTCTGTTTTTTTTTTCTGTCTTTTGAAACATATAAAAAGCACACAAACATAAGTTCTGCACCTTTACTGTTCCAAATACTTCATCTTTAATATGGCCACCTCCAAATTCTTTTTTCAGGGTTGCTCTTGTGGCTGCATACAACATTTTTTGACGAACCTATACAATTGTGAAAGTTTTACATGTTAACAGTATTACCATTATAAAAGAAAGCAATGATATAATAAAACCTTCAAGTACTTAAATAAATATGGCTGATACTCACTGACACTAACAACTATAGCCATTAGTGACCATTAAGGTAGATTTTAAATCATGTAGGACACGTTTTTAAAGTAGAAAATAAACCCCTAACTTTATCCTAAAAAATTACTAAAAATACTATTTCAAAATATTAGGAGAGAAATCAATATAAAATAACCTTTACAGTGGTTATTTTACTCAGAGCTAAAGCAGACATTACTAATTAAGAATCAAATATTCATGCATTCCTAATGGCAAATGCCAGCAGATGAGGAACAGTGGGATGAAAAGACACACGTTTTATTATTAAACAGCTTTAGTAGCTTTCATAAATATCAATTAACAGAAACAATCTCATAATTCTAAATGGTGAAATCCGCTATTTCTTCCAGAATTAAAACTGGGTAATCATTTGAGAATATCTAGATAGCATTAAAAAAAAATAGCTTTTTCTAAGAAATCTGAGAGTCTTTAAAATCTTGGGCAGTATCTAAAACCTAATTCCATCTTTTACTTTATTTAGTCTACTATCAACTCTCCTTGGTTGTTTTGTGACAGGATTATGCCCCTATGGGAAATGATTGCTCCTTCTTACCCTTCTTTTAGCCTGAAAATATTTTAGAAAAAAAAATTCTTCCCAGCATTTAATGTTAAAAAAACAAAAAAAACCAAACCAAAACAAAACAAAAAAAAACTACAAAAAATTACTCACATGAGAATGATCTGGAGACCATGCAATGAATATCCATTCATATCCCTGGGCATTCTGAGAGTCTAACCTGAATAATACATAGCACGGTTGCTTGTCCTCCAGCAGTGGCAACACAAAGGAATCGTAATCCCGTTCCCAGGAATCAGAAGGCTGACTACATGACCCGATCACAAGCTGCTCTAGGAAATGAAAATTTCAAACAGATAAATGGTTTGCACTATCAAGTAAGGATAGGATGAAGACAAGAAAAACGAGTTATTTCTCAATTACTGCTTTTCCATAAAAATTGAAAAGGTGGAGCTATACAAAATAATTATGATCTGAGGCATTACTGAGAAGGAATAATATAAAGGTCTTAGAAAAAGCATGGTTAAAATATTTTATATAAATAAGGAACAAACAAAAATGGTAACAGCTGAGTTAAATGTTCAAATAAAGGGCAATTAGATATTTGTTAAAATGTTTATGCTGAAAATTTTATGTAAATTATATATATATAAAACTTCATTTACTCAAAACTGTAATTCTTGAAATTGATAATTGTAAAGAATTATGAAACAAGCGTTAGCTCCTACTTCACAGCAACACTGCTGATTTAACATGTTGCCTAAGAGCATAAACGAGAACTGGGAGTTGTCATTTTTCAAGTGCTATCTTGCAGAATTCAGTAAGATTCTGAAGGGAGTCTTCCAGAGAATCACTTGTGCACACAGACAGGGTCTACTACACCACCACACAGCAACAGGGCACATGGACAGGGTCTACTACACCACCACACAGCAACAGGGCACATGGACAGGGTCTACTACACCACCACACAGCAACAGGGCACATGGACAGGGTCTACTACATCACCACACAGCAACAGGGCACATGGACAGGGTCTACTACATCACCACACAGCAACAGGGCACATGGACAGGGTCTTCTATATCACCACACAGCAACAGGGCACATGGACAGGGTCTACTACACCACCACACAGCAACAAGGCGAGCCAGTGACAGCCGCCATCTTCCCTCAGAGAATGTGCAAACAGGTAGTACAGGCAAGTGAAAAAACTCGATTCGTGTTTTAAAAGAGTTCATAGACGATCAAAACAAATCACACATACAAAAAAAAAAAAACCCAGAAATGAAGAACAAGAATAAAACAATATGCAGTTTATGTGAACTTAAAAACTCAAAACAGAATTATGTCTATGTAGGCATTTAGGGAAAGGGAACTGATCATATGTAAAAAACTTTCAAAGTGTAGCTGCCCTGGGGGGAAAAAAGAGAAGTCTAGCAGTCAAAAGACATTTTACATCAGAAAAACAGTAACATTTAAAAAGTTAAATTTGGTTCTGAGCAAACTATAAAAAACTAAGTCCTTGATTGAAGAGGTAGGTATTTATTTTTTTATTCTCTGAAATTTCCTAATTTAACATTTTTCTCAAGACTAAAAAAAAAAAAACCTGGAAAATATTTAGGAATAGAAATTTTCCTTCTGAAGAAGTGTTTATTAGATACATTTTATCTTCCTATTTTGTTTACTAACTAGTCACTTAGGAGGTAAGAACATTCACAATTTTAGCTATTTTGAAGTAGACATTTGTTCCTATTAAATATTGTAAGATTTTCTAAGCTATTTTTGCATTTTAATAAGCAGAAAAATGAAAAAAAACAAAGTTGATTTATTTCCAGTTCATGAAAAAACAAGTTATTTTTTGAAAACAAAAGGTTCTAGGGTATCTGAGGAGGCCAAGGGGATGCTTTCCGCACATTCATTTTGACATGAAGTTTTTACGGGTGACTTCAAATTCATCTAGTTCTGATGTGGTCACTCAGCCAGTTTTCCCAATCACACAGTTACTGTTAAGGAGTCCATTTATAATTTGCCATGTTCTTAGAATGTTTCCAAACAAGAAATGGTAATATTCCTCTCTCTGTTCTAGGGTCCAATCAGACAAAAAACAAAAGCATTGAAATGTTTCTACTTCAAAACACACTCTACTGAATTAACTCACAAATACTTAGTTTTGTTTGTTTTAAATAGTAGCCTGGTTACTGATTTCCATTCTAGAAGAGGAAGCACTAACATTAGACGGGATTCTAGTGGAGAAAGATACACAAAAGATGAAGCTATCATACCAGAAACTATCTGGGGTTTCCCCCACAGCTACAAAATTTAAAAGGAAAATAAAGCTGAAAGGCAAAAGTTGACCTTGTTTCATGCTGATTAATAGTTCAAATTACTAATAACACTTGGAAACCTGAAACTGTAACATCGAATACTCAAAGGACACACAGTATCTTAAAATGTTAACTAACCATTTTCAATAGATATTTTCAGAAGTCTGTACTTCCCGTCTCTGGCTCTGGCAAAGATCTCTTTAACATCTTCACTTGCTGGGGAAAAGAATAAAGAAAGATAAATCCATTTTTAGCCTAGAAGTACTTTATTTTGCTCTTTACACAAAGCATAAAGAAAAATGTAGAGAATATAGCACTTTCTTATTGTTATTATAAAACAGAAGCACAAAACATGGGCATTGACTATTATTAAAAAAATAAATACTCAATTTTAAAAGTACATAAACTCAACATTTTAGCTACAGAATTCCATAGCAGAAGTAACACTGAGGTGAATACTTTTAGTCAAACTCAGTAACGGACGAATTACTTCATGTCTGAAAACGTTGCAAGTTGCTTCTATAGTCCAATTTTAAGTTTGTGATAGCGTCTTCATTTCCTGTATCTGTCCATCAAAAACAACAGGATCAAGTCTCGTATTCTGATTAAAGAAAAAGCTTGTAAAAGGCACTAGATCTTACACTGTTGATATCTTTCTTGTATCTCTCAAAAAGCTATCGTTGTCACTGAGCAAATAAACATTTAATAACCAATGCCTTGTGTACTCATTACAGCTTCCATTTTCATTCTTGGGTTGGTTTCCAGCAAGAGTACTATTTAAGTCTTGCTATAAAAGGCTCAAACATCAAACTTAATCATTAATTTTGACGCATTTAAATGCCAAAATTAACACGGAAAGACAAATGTTTTTAGAAATGGGACTATTTTTTTGCCTGGGTGTGTATGAAAGAAAAGAGGAGGTGTCAAAACCCCTTAAACACAAAACAAGTTATTAACTGGTCACCTGGGAGAAACACTCTGTTGACTATTACAGGAAGTGTTCTAGTTTATGTCAGAACTCGTTAAATAACTCCAGGATATATTATTTGATTCTAAGGAGGTGAGTACTTTCAAGCTGCCTATTTTCAAACCAGGAAATAATGGAGGGTTAAGATACACAAGTATCTCCACGGGGTGATCAGGTGCAGCCACAGAGACCAGGTTTTCCATGCTGCCCGGGGGAACATCCAAAGATGGAAAAACACTTCCTCCTCAGGATTTCTCCGGGAGGAAAGCACGCTCCGGTTCTGAGATAAAAATCCGGGGAGTTTGGGAGGCAGCCTAGAGCTGCGGGATTTGTTTGTTTTTCAAATGATCTGAGTGCTGGCACAATCTCCTTGCGGGGAGGGGTACCGAGGAGAGGCGCTCGGCTTGGCCGGCCTGGGGTCTTCCTGCTCGGGGAGCCGGGGTCAGGAGGCGGCGGGTCGGCCCCCGTACCCCACTGAGCTCTCCTGCAGGCACTGCCTCCTGTGAACGTGGCGGCGGCCGGGTAGGGCCGCCGAGGGACACGATCCGGGCCGTCGCACCCAGAGCGGCTCTAACGCCGCCGGCGCCTCCAGCGCTCGGGCCCGCCGCCTCCCGGGAGCCCCTGCCCCCGTGGCGCCGTTACCTTGGATGCCGGTCTGGTGGGACATGGCGGCGGCCGCAGGTTCCCGGCTCCGGCGCAGGGTGCGGCAGCGGCACCGGCCGGCGGATCCAGGAAGTAGCGGCTCCGCCTGCGCGTCATCTGCCCGCGACTCTCCGCCCCGCCCCCAGCGCCCGCCGCCTTCGCCTGCGGGACGTAGGCCCCGCCCCTATCCCCGCCCCCCGTCCTTTCACTGGCTACTCTCGCAAATTCCGCCCCGCCGGGCTTTGGCCACGCCTTTCCCGTCGCTGGCCCCACCCCCTCTCCCCACCCTATGGAGACGTGTTGGGTGCCTACACGTGTCTGCACAGCGACCCCGCCAAAAATTCTTAGAGGGGAAATGACCATTTCCCCAAACATACGTTTTCTGCGTAAAAGACATGCTCTTTGTTGTAAAGGAAAGGCCGCTTGAAGGCGACAGAGAAAACAGCTAAGCATTTGCATACCATAAGCAAGATGGGGTTCAAGACCACACCTGGGACCATTTTAAAATATGAGACTGTAGAGTCCTCCACCATTTACCCTGTTATTTGACTTTTAAGCTCTTCACTCTTCAATTGATCACTCACACAAAATCGTGGTTCTCACCTCTAGGAGAAGAAAAAATAGTTTCTTCTGAAACCAAATATGTGGTAATGGGTGGAGGGGCACAAATTCATTTCACCCCACCCTCCACCCCTCAGTATTATGTTCCAACCTGATAACACTTTTATGGATTTTTTTTTTTTTGTAGTAGCAGAACAAAAGAAAATCACAAATCATGGCATCTTTAAAATATATATTTGGTGGGGACATGGGGTTATACCAAAGTGGAGAAGTCTCTGCTACTGGTTCAGATGTCACCTGATGACATTCGTAACCTTTAAGTGGTAGAAGCTAAGTGGTCTGTACATGCCAAAAAATGGTTCTAAAGATGGATGTTAAGTAAGACACAGGAGTGGGCAGTGAATAGGATGGTCCAACATAATTTGGTTTGGGAGGGACCTACAACGCAGTCCTACACAATCAGGTAGTTCTCGTCAGGCAGGAAAACTTTTTGAGTCTTTAGCAGGTATGGGGTGCTTTTCTTCCTGGGAATTTCAATTCACAGCACTTTAAGAGATTCTTTGTCCTTTCTCCGGGTCCCCAAAGAACTGAGGATACAGCCACGGAACCACTGAGCTGACCTCTGTGGTCAGCTCTACCACTGAAAGTCATTAATAGAGCTTTGCTTTAGGTTGGCCCTTTATTGTCTCAAATCAAATGTGTATTCCTCGTTACCTGGAATAGAGTAGTTAAAATTCTTTCTCACTTCAGACTTTTATTAGCATCATTTCCCCCATGAAAATTAATTCTATTGTTTATTTTATGGTTTTTTTTTGTTTTTGTTTTTTACTGTTCTTAAGTAGAAAGGTAGGTCTTGATTTTAGAGCTTTGAACTAATAAATACACAAAATTACAATATGATTAAATGCTCTTCAGGCAAACAATATAATAACATCAACAGAATCCCTCTTTGAATATAATGCATTTTCAATAAGCCACTAAATAGGCCAGCAAGACCACAGAAAACAAGACTGTTATATTCTGGGACTTGTAATTTAAACTCTTTACCAGATCCTCATACTCACAGATTAGCCACATACAATCTGAGTTTTGGGGATTTCTTTGGGACGTGTTTCATTCCAACAAGTACTTCCTGGCATAATGGTTCATCCTGCTTTACCAGTTTTAACTGTACTGTTGCACAAAGGGAAAATTGTTTACTTGCAGGTTTTTAGCTGATTCATGTCCTGTTGATTACAGAAGCTGACACTGTTAAAAAATACTGATGAGATTAAAAAAATTATCTTTCCCACATCCATGCTTAGAAAGGACCATTGTGTGTTTAGTTTGAGAAGAAAGTCAAATTAAGTTTGGACCCTTCCTGTCATCCCCCAGGAAGCCCTTGTTTTTACTCTCTGCAAACATATTATTATGTAAAGTCTGCAAGGGCCTTAGGTCTCAACAGAGTTCTGATACCTCTGCCTCCTCATATGTTATTGTTGTTATCATCATTACTATTTTATTGAGACAGGGTTTCTCAATGTAGTTCTAGCTGTCCTGTAACTCACTCTGTAGACCAGGCTCACCTCAGATTCACAGAGATCCACCTGCCTCTGTCTCTGTACTGAGATTAAAGGCATCCTCCACAACAAGAGGTCTCCTAAGATATTTTTAATCCTGAGGAGGGGCAATTGTTATATCTCTCTTTCTCGAGCCTCTTAGGCTTTTTAGCTTTCTATTTATCTTTCCCATTCTAGAAAAAAAGAATCAATTCATTTTAATTAAAACAAAATCTTAACATAAAACTTCCACTTTACTAAAAGTGTCTTTATTTTTACATCTTTTGAACACTTGCTTCTCTGACTAGGTGGTGGCCTATTACTTTATATGTGTTTTTAACATCATAAGACATAGTAACATTAATAAGTACATTTACCAAATTATTTGGAGGCTCACTGTTGAGTCCAGTGACATCATGCTGGATCGAGAACATTTGTCCTTCTTATAACCTGTAGAAACATGTCCAGATGAGACTTATCTCCAGCAGGATTGTGGTGGGAATGAGGACTGATAAATGGCAATTAAAGGACCCCCTCCCCTTCCTCAGAGTGTTGTCTTAGAGGAAACAGCCGATTTTGAAGGGTCACCCTCTGAGGTCTTTAAATTTTATAAGATCCTAGGCACATGGCAGGCAGCAGTCACCATCAAAGGGATCAAGGTGGCAGAAGTATCTGGCTTTACTTTGTCTAACTTGAGGTCTGGCTAGGCTTGGGAAGGAGGACCCACTGCTTGAAAGCCTGTATTACAATCATTGTGTGCAAGTTGGAGCAGGAAACCATAAAAAACGTAATGAGTGCCTTCTCTCCTACAAAAAAGATAACACTATGGTTGTTGTTACCCACAACTGGCCACTTTCCCATCCCCTACTTTACATTTAGGCCAGGCTCAAAGGCAGAAACATTTCTGGCTTTTTTCTTTTCTTTCAGTATCTGTGGGACAGATGAATGATGAACAATTACCCATCGGTAGGTTCCCACACACATCTCCACTCTCCTGAAGCTCCTTGTGGACATAACTGGGACTCAAAACTATGGCTTTCTCCCTTCTTGTCTGTCTTGGCAGTGGTTGAAATTTGCAGCCTGCCTATCCCGATGTTTTTCTCTCAGACTCTAATAAGACGGTCCTGGAGCTTCCTTCTAAGTCTATTTTGAAAGACTTTTATCTTTTAGACTAAGAGCCTGCAAAAGGGGACCCCTGAATCTCCAGTAACAATTGTTTTGTTGCAAACAGGATTAAACTGCTTCTTAAAGCCCGAGTTTCAAATTCCAAGGTGAAAGCGTACAATTGACTTTACTTGTTTAAGATGTCAAATCTGCCTTGGTCAAGTTTTACCCAGGCCCCAGTGTCTCCAATGAAAACAGAGAGGAAAGGAACCTCAAACTTGAAAAACAAACTTAGGATCAGGTATAGCTATACTTAGAACTAAACATTTAAAGTCACAAACCCTAATGCAAGCAGAGGAATGGTCGATTTAAAAGAAGTACCTATTATCCAGTTCTAACTCTCTGATGCCCCAATGGGACTCTGGGCCCAGGATAGCAGGTCTGATTTCCAAATGTCAGAAATTAAACTTTCTTTTAAAACAACAATAACAAAACTCCATTTCAACTTCAAAAGTGTGAAAAAGCAAAAGAACATATATGTGGGTCATATTTGGCTGTTGATTAATTGGTGGAGTAGGACTGTTGACCTTGATCTCTTTTCTGGACACCTAACAAAAGTAGACCACTGTAATTTTCTTACACAATAGGAAAGAACATTTTGTGTACGGTATCAGTGTGAGCAACACACACTCATTGTTTCTATGATGAGCAACTTGATAAAAGAGAATCCTTCCTTCTTTTTTTTTTTTTTTTTTTTTTTTTTTTTTTTTTTTTTTTTTTTTTTTTTTTGGTTTTTCGAGACAGGGTTTCTCTGTGTAGCTTTGCGCCTTTCCTGGAACTCACTTGGTAGCCCAGGCTGGCCTCGAACTCACAGAGATCCACCTGGCTCTGCCTCCCGAGTGCTGGGATTAAAGGCGGAATCCTTCCTTCTTTAACGTGTGAAAAAATTATACGGAAAAAAGGTTGCATTATTGGCTTTAGGCTTTGTGAGCAACAACCCACTAATGGGGTTAAAATGTGGTTTAAAAGCCACATAGGCATGGTACGGCCTTGGACAAAATTATTTAATCTCTTTGAGCTTCCTCTTTGTTCCTGCCACACGCCAATATTGATGTCTTGGGGGATCTCATGGAAACCAAGTGAGACAGGAGGTGTTGGGATGTGTTAGGTGCTCCAGGGTGTGGGGTTTCATAGATGCTAGTTAGCATTGGGGCCAGTACAATATATTATCACATAGCATATTTAAAAAAAAAAAAAAGAAAGAAAAGGGGATACGGATGTAGTTCAGCTTGCAGAGTGTTTGCCTAGCATGCAGAGGTCTTGGGTTAAACCCTCAGCACTGGGCTTGGTTGCTAGTATCTGTAATCCCAGCTCTTAGAAGGTGGAGACTGAATTCCAAAGTTCAAGCTCTGCTCAGCTCCACAGTGAGCTCCAGGCCAGCTGGGGAGACCTGAGACCTTGTTGAACGAACAAGAAAATAAATAAATGAAACAAACAAAAGAGAATGAATTTCTAAACATCAAGAGCTGTTATCAAGGTCGATTCCTTAATAAAACCACATTATCACTGTGTCTTATATCACATACTCATTCTCATAAAGTATTAAATAATAAAAATTAACTCATTAGGCCATTAAAAATGAAGATCAAGCATTAAATAGCCTCTATCATTTGCGTGTAATTACAACTCCCCACAGTCTACAATAGACATCAAGCAACAGTAAACTTTCAGAGAGAAACAGGATACATTCTTGCCAAAGGCTCTGCAGTCTTTGAAACACTCACTGAGAAAACAGAACAAAGACTGGGTTGAAGATTACCACTTCAAGCAAATGATACCTCTTTGTTACTCTCTCCAGTGAAACCCTAATAAACAGTAGGCACCCTCCTAAGGAAAGAAACAGGAGGCATTTGCTTCAAAAGAGCTGTTGATGATGATAAATGTGCTTATGAGAATCCAAGTAGGAGAAAGCACAGAGTGACAAGGATTTGGATGTATTATATACAGTGGGTGGGAGGCTAACCTCAGCCACAGCATCTTGAATCTCTTCTCATTGTCTCTAACATTCCTGTGGGGGCTGGGCAGGTTTGGTTTAAATGGCTAGTGGACTATCTGAGAGCCACTCTGAACATACAATGTTCTTCTGTCTTTTCTTAATTAACAATGTTGCTAATTAACAATGCCCCTCTGATGTTTAGTGTGTGGAAGAGAGGTCCCTAATAATTGGTCCACTATGAGGAACAGCTTTTTTCTTTTCCTTCCTTGCTTCCCTTCTTTTCTTTTTCTTTTTCTTTTCTTTTCTTTTCTTTTTTATTTTGGCCTTTAAGTATTTTTGTGACCGTAATGGATTCCTGAACTTCCATGTGTGAAGAATTTGGAGCCTAGAATTTGCAATCTGTCTGGAAGATGGTATTGGGAGAACTACAAAGCCAAGCTTGTATAACAGGGTTTTCTTTGTTCATTTTTACTATGTTGTGTCTTCAAAGAATAATTTAGAAAAAGAAGACAGATACAGTGGGAGGGGTGGCAGCAATATTCAGCAAGACTGAGAGGTTGAAATTGTTTCACATCCATTTTAAGCTGCCCGAGGACCAGGGCGTTCCTATCAGGATGTAAAATAGGTTTTCCTTGCCCCCCAAGTTTTTATAAACAGGGCTTTCCAAGAGCATTATGATGTGTTTATTTGTTTTTGAAGTGGGCTAGATCAGTGTGGTGGCTTTTGTTTGGGGGTTTGCTAGTGAAAGATTTAACAGTTAATATTTTATGTTATTAATAAGAGCAGTGGTCCAGCATAGTGGTGCCTGGGTAATATACGCAGAATCAGGAGTTCAAGGTCATCCTTGGTTACACAGTGAGTTGAAGGCCAGTCTGGGTTACATGAATCTTTCCCTCACAAAACCAAACAGCAACAAAACCAGGGGCCACGGACGTAGCTCCTTTGCGGGAGTGCTTGCTTGCCATGCAGGAAGCCCTGGGTTTGGAATCCCTGGAAATCTATAGACCAGGGAAGGAGGTGACTCACGCCTGTAATCCCACCTTTGGGAGGCGAAGACCAGAGGATCCGAGGTCCCAGGTCATCTTAACTACACAGCAAGTTTAAGGACATTCCGGGCTACAGGAGAGCCTGTCTCAAAAGAGAAAAGAGAAGAACAGCAGCAAAAACAATCCGTGTGGTAGTAGACATGCCTGACGGAAAGAAACCGGAGTCACTGTCGACTGTGGCTTCCGTAACAGGCCTGGCCTGTGGCATGTCTACCTCTACACTGATTTTAGCCTTCAGAAAACAACTTCCATGTAAACCATTATTGTTCCTGGCCTCTGTTCTCAGAGACAAATATACAGTAAGGCATTTTGCTTTACTCCAAACGGTTGTATACGAGTATTGCTCATTTCACAGCTCTTTAGTTAATCAAGAGAGAACATGCAAGGTAGACTACTCCTGGGGGAAGCTACGTTACGTAATCCAGTTGGCTTCTGAATTTTAGATTACAGTTTGTGAAAATTTGGGTAGCAAAGAGGCACAGCTAGTTTTAAAGGGGAAAACTAAAGCTAGTTGATATTCTATGTTCTCTGCAAGGAACAAGATAGGGTAAACATTTTCTATAACCATGCCAGAGAAGCAAATCAGCCAGAACCAGGGAATGTTCCTTTGCATAAATACAGGTAAGACCACTCATTGGTTTTGAAAAGACCATAGGTCCTACAAAATATAACCACCCTTCTATTCTTTAGAGGCTTATTTTAAGTTTATTTATTATTAGTTTAAATGTTTCATTAGCATGTATTAATTATCCATAATAATGGGCTTCATTGTGATATTTTCATACATGCACATTATGCATTTTCACCAAATCCACTCCCAATCCCCTCCTTTTAGTTCCTTGCTCTTCTTACCAGGACCCCCCACATTTACTAACATGTCTTTTAAAAATGAATTTCTAAGCTTGAATGGGATTCACCTCTAAGATAACTGAAAATATTATGATCTCTCTCTATATTCTTCTGAATTTCAACATTTTCTTAAATATTGATGCATCACAAGGTTATTAAGAAATCAAAGTCAGCCGGGCGTTGGTGGCGCACGCCTTTAATCCCAGCACTCGGGAGGCAGAGCCAGGCGGATCTCTGTGAGTTCGAGGCCAGCCTGGGCTACCAAGTGAGCTCCAGGAAAGGCGCAAAGCTACACAGAGAAACCCTGTCTCGAAAAACCAAAAAAAAAAAAAAAAAAAAAAAAAAAAAAAAAGAAATCAAAGTCTTCACTGTCTTAAAGAGGTTTTAAATTCGACCTTCGAATGACTAGCTTGTACAAAAACTCACTTCTAATAAGCAGGCAGAAATGAGCACTTTTCTCAGAATTTACGGCGCTGGTCTTGTCCTTTGTACAGCACAACCTCAGATATGAGAGTGGTGTGTCTGTTCTCAGTCCCCAGAGGCAGGTCCTAAAAGAGAACACTTGGGGACAGCGTCTGTCTGCTGTTTCGTGTCCATTGTGAATGACCCAGTGTCCATGGAGAATCAGGGTCATTGGAGGCTAGGCTGGGACAAGACCAAAACCCCACAGAGGCACATTTGTCCCGCCTTTTGTTCCCCTGTGTCCTCTGTGGTACGGCACAGTTTACTACAAGGGATGTGTGTCTCCCATCAGCTGAGTATGAAGGCATAAGGCTGTAGGCCCAGCGCTCTGGAGTTAGAAGCAAGGGGAAGGCCCCAAGTTTAAGGCCTTCCTACATAGTGAGTTCCAGGGCAGCCTAGGCTAACATGAAATGCTTCCTGAAAACAAAGCAAAACTGAAAACAGGAACAACAACAAAAATACTTCCTGGAAAAGAGGCTCGTGAAAAACATTTACTAGAGCAAAAACAAACAAACAAAAACAAAAAACAAACAAACAAAACCCGTGAAGCTCTTTGGTGTTGCCCATTACTCTGCTGGGAAAGGTGTCAGTCACACAGATCACAGACTGGTTCACAGGTCTGTCCAGGTTCTTCATCTTCCTCCTGGTGTGTGACGAGTCCTCATCTAGAGAACTGTGACTTGTTCTAGCTAGCCAATTGAGTTAGATACCAGGACTCAAAGCAGAGGTCAGCATGGTGTCTCCCCCAGCTGCCCTGGAGGCCAAGGGGCTACCCCCTGGTCCTGAGTCGTTTCCTTCAGGCCTTTTAAATGGTTTCATGCTCACCCTGCTCTCCCATCAGAACGTCCTCCCTTCTCTCAGACATCCTTACTTTGGCCATGGAGGAACATTTTGCTTGTCAGGGTTCGTTGCTATCCTCAGAGCAGCTCCCTTCAAGGTTTTAGCTCATGGCTAATGTCTCCCCCCCACTGCCTTTTCACTGAGGAGCTGATACCTAAGGAAGCGCAGCGCAGCTCGCTTTCCCTGGCTCCTGTCAGGGAAGGATACTCTCTAATCTTGGTCTTGTTTTTCCTTTCTCTCTCCCTCCCTCCCCCTCCCCTAACCCTTTCTTTCCATGTCCTGGTATTCTCCACTGTGCCATTGTGAAGTAGAATACAAGGGGGAGAGCCCCCCCATCATGGATTCCTCCCGGCAGTGTATTCACACTGTTACACACATTTTGGATGCTGATAAAGGAACGGGAGTAAAGAACTCTTGTGTTCTCCGCGGGGCAGCGTATTCTGTTCTACAGCTCAGGTCGGGGACACAAAAACACTCAGAGTAACGGTGATGTTCATGAGAAACGCATAGCTCTAAGCAGGTTAAATGGCACTTTGAAGATTTCAGCTTGTGTGCCTTCAGAAGGCAGTCGTACAGTTTCTGAGGCTGCCTAGCTGTGTAGTGCTGAATGGTGGGTGGTAAACAGGAGATGAAGAGACCACGGCAACAGGCAACATCACTAAACCCCTTACTTTTGGTACGGTAACATGGCTGGGTTATTTTATTTTATTCTGTTCACATCACCCCCATGCCTTGACTATGCTGGCATTTTGATGCTCTCTTGGCTTCTTTGGGTTATGTGCCAGCAAGGACTGCTGGTGCTGCATCCTCTGCTTGGGGACCATGCCCACCCTCCCATTAGTAGAAATAAGCTCACACCAACTTTCCACAAACCGGAGTCACCTGGGAAAAGGGAACTTCAAGTGAGGAATTAGACTGGCCTGTAGGCTTGCTATGGGGAATTTTTGTTTGTTTGTTTGTTTGGTTAATGATTGACATGGGAGTGCCCGGCCAACTGTGGGCAGCGTCATTGTTGGGCAGGTGGTCCTGGGGTGTACAAGGAAACAAGCTGAGGGTGCTTTAGACAACACGCCAGATAAACGCCCTCCTTCCAAGGTCTCTGCTTCCGGTCTCATCCTTCCCGGGTTCCTGCCTGAAATTCCTGCCTGACTTCCCCTAGTGGTGGACTGTTCCCTGGACGTATAAGATGAAGCATACCCCAGCCAAATGCGAGTGGTTGGTGTTTTATCACAGCAACCAAAACCAAACTAGGACACCAGGTCACTGGAAGCCAATACAGCAAGCGAATTCACTGCCAGGCGCTTGTTCGCCAGTTCATCAAACTTTGATTGCACATCCAGCCCCGTGCTGGAAGTGAAGGCCTGATCAAGGTTGTTTGGATGTATTATTAATGTTCGGGGTAGTGACCTTGGCTCTGGGTTCATATACTCCTGGGTTCAAATCTCACCCTGTCACTTGCAAGAGGTACACTTTAGGAAAAATTACTTACCCCTTTTAGAAGCCTCAGTTTCTTCCTTTGCAAAATGGGGACAAAAATGAATTATTACATAAGTTTGAGGGGGGGGATTTTATAGATAATCATATTACAGGTACATTGTGCCTATTACTATGTTATGTTTATTCTTTCCATGTATAATTTATGTGGACTCTTAATCCCTTAAGTTTGGATGTGAATTGTCAGTGGTTTAGCAATTAAGGATTTTAAGTCTTGTGACAGGTTGTTCAAAGATATTTAGAGATTCGGAGAAGTCTGAATTCACAGGCATCACTTGGGTTCTGATGACAGAGTATCCTGGTGTCAGTGTCTGAGGAACCGAGGCAGAGCAAGCAGCCGCAGGCAGAGGAGGGACATCTTCAGATGAGACCGCCTGGCTATAAAATGCCAGGGAACAGCCACCGAGAATCCTGAAGCGAAAAGTAGGTCACTTGGTAGGCGTCAAGGTGTCAGGTAGCAGAGAGGATGGAGAGCCCAGAGCCATAAACAGACGGGGGTGGTGGTGGGGTGGGGTGGGGTGGGGTGGTGGTGAAAATGCTACAATAGTCGTTAAACCAAGGGAGTGCCTTTCCACATGTGCTGCGCCGGGGGAAGAAAAGCTGCTGGCCAAGCACTCAACACCGTGTCACACACACGTGCAAAACGATACTGTCAGCCTCAGCAGTGTCCTCTGAACACAGCAGACCGTGGTAGAGAGGCCAGAGAGCCGACTGTGAGCCAGAAGGGAAAGGCAGAGCAAGAGAGAGTGGGGATGAAGTTCCGGAATACTTTCTCTGCCTCCTGAACTTACGTTGTGTGTTTCAAATGGTTAAAGCTGCACATTTTAATGTGTCCAATTTCGGAATGCTGAAGTGGAACATCTGTTTGCTTGCATATCCTACGCTGATCACGAAGCCCCCCGACCAAGGCTGTCCTGATGGGTTTTCAGTGTTCGGTCTGTTGAATGGGACTTCGACCGTGATAGGTTGTTTCCCTTGGAAGGAAGTTTAAAAATGACGAATTTTGTGAATTAGTTAAGAGGGCTGAGATGGAAGCCTGTGCCTGTCACTTCAAGTGGCGTTTTAGCAGCCATCTGGGGCTTCCCAGCTTTGGCTCAGGGGAGGAAGCCGGCACAAGACTGCCTGGATTGTGAGGGGTAAGGGCTGGTAGAGGTGTTCTGCTCTGCCAGACTCAATGCCAGCCCCTTCATTCTCTTCTAGTCCACGACTACTTCGTGGACAGGATGAAAGTGTAGCTGAAGGAACACGGGTTTTGATCAGCTCCGAGTTTAGCATGTCATTAAACAAACAAACAGACTCAGCCATCCTAGTCCAGATTTCCCTTGGACGATTTGACCCACGGCTGTCAGGCCTTGGGCAGCCGGGTGTAACTTTGCATCAGCTTGGAAACATTGTGAGACAGGAAGGGGCCGGGAAGACAATATGTGCTTTGAAATCAGCCTCCAGAGACCTCTTCAACCAGTTCCTATCTCCTAAGAACTTGCTCTGTATCAACCAATTAACACATCAATGAAGTTAATGTCCTCATGACCCAGTCACCTCTCAACAGCGCCATCAGCTGGTGACCAAGCCACACATATAAACCTTTGTGGGGCGACAAGTCTCTGTAAACAGTAACCTTTTTTGTTTTTGGTTTTGGTTTTTCGAGACAGGGTTTCTCCGTGTAGTTTTGGTGCCTGTCCTGGATCTCGCTCTATATACCAGGCTGGCCTCGAACTCATAGAGATGCACCTGGCTCTGCCTCCTGAGTGCTGGGATTTTTAAAGGCGTGCACCACCGCTCCTGGAACCATTTTTTAAGTTATTGAAAAACCACCCTGAGCCAGGCAGTGGTGGTACACAGCTTTCATCCTAGCCCCCAGGAGCAGAGGCAGGCAGATCTCTGTGAGTTGGAGGCCAGTCTGGTCTACAGAGCAAGTTCCGGGACAGCCAGGGCTACACAGAGAAACTAGGTTGTCAACCCCCCCCCCCAACTACCCTCCAAAAAAGAAAAGAAAGAAAAACCATCTCGCACCCAAACTATGATGTAATATCCGCATTGATTTCTCTGGTATCTGATATGTTGAATCTATGCAGAATGGTTTGATTAAAAATTTATTTAACCCCAAGTCCACTAAGTGCTCAAAATAAATTGAAGTAATTTGGAAACCGGACTCTGTGCACAAAAGTCAGACCTTCTAGCTTCCCAGGACCGCTCTGGAGTCCTCAGCACTCTTAACAGGTTAAGAAGCAGTAATAAGGCCCACACCCAGAAGAATATAAATATTGCTTCTAATATACTGTTCTTAAAATATCAGGCAGAGGTGGAAGTGAACAAAAGGCAGATGGTCTTGAACAGCTGGGGAAGCAATCTGAATCCAAACTGTGCCTAGTGATCTACCCTGGGAAAGAAATCTTTCTGGGTTTCTGTTGAAGGCCTTGCCTGTACCTGAATGGACAAAATGTCATTCAAGGAAACAGATTTCTCCTAGGAAGAGTCATGCTTTTAAAACACAATGCCAGAATGTCTTTAGATGGGAAATAAGGATAGGGGTAACATTAAGAATACACATATCCATTTATTTCCTTGGAATCCTCCTGACTAGACAGGAGCAAAATTTGAATCTTTAGTCTTAAATGATTAGATTGGGCTTAGGATTTTATAAAATTGTCAGGTACCAAGAGAGTCTCCCACTATTGAAAGCAGTGGGTATGATTTAAATGCTTTGGAGTCAACCCACAAGTGATATCATTTCTTTGAGTTAAAAAAAATCATGTTTTATGTTTCAAACCATAAGTTAAGTTAATGGACAGACACAATTGTCCCAGAGTATATTGGGAGAGACATGTGGTATCGTGGATCCACTCATCAATGCCGGCAGAAAAGATGCTGCCTCTTCTATGTTCTGAATTAGACTGAGGTATTTTCTTGTTCCTTATTGTCACAAATGTGCTTCTGTCGGCTCTATGGATGCAAGTGTAAGAGCTCTTTCTTTTCTTTTTTTGTTTTGTTTTGGGTTTGTTTTTCGAGACAGGGTTTCTCTGTGTAGTTTTGGTGCCTGTCCTGGATCTCGCTCTGTAGACCAGGCTGGCCTCGAACTCACAGAGATCCCCCTGTCTCTGCCTCTCGAGAGCTGGGATGAAAGGTGTGCGCCACCACCGCCTCCTGGGTAAGAGCCTTTTCTTCAGAGACATTAATTTTATCAAGCAAATTTAGAGTCACTTCTCAGTTGGCATGAGGTGGCTAATTTCTAAAAGGGAACATGGGTGGAGAGAACCTTGATGTTCACTTTCATTTTTATTTTCCTTATCTTACTTGAAAAAAAATTATATATAGTGGCAGTTTACAAGTACAGGGTAGAAGGTTTCTAAGTTGTACTTAGTGGACTCTTTACCGTACCTTTCATTGTGCTGTTGGAAAAAAAAAAAATTCCCCACCCCCACCCCCCATCCCCCGCCCCCCATCTGTACTTGAAAACCAGCAGGTGAAGCCACACAAACAGCCAGTACTTCTATCTTCTATCCATGTGTGTGGGGCTAGTCCTAAACGTCTCTGTGAATATCACATTGCCTGAGGGAATAGACAGTCCATACAAGGAAGTACTGAGGACGCTTTTCATTCCACTTCCTGAAAATGAAACAAAAGGTTAAACACTTTCATGTGATCTCTGTCTCCACTGCCAGCGCCCTGAGCTTACTTTCGTTTTAAATGCTGTATGTTCTCTTAATGTTTAAAGATGCTTTCAGGGTCTTGGTTCACATTTTGATGTACTTTTACTTGAATCAGGGTCACGGTTGTCCCCGTGTCATTTTAAAGGATCACAAGCCTTTGGTGAGGTCTCTCTCCATTTCCCATTTCTCTCTGTAACTTTCCTCCTTTCCTGCCCTCTGTTCTCTCAATTTGGAAATATTTCTGAGTAGGGCATCACTCCATCAAAAGTAATGCGCTTTCCACACATCTCTGTTGCGATGTGCTCCATACGCCTGGAATGTGGTGAATCAGGAGTTTAAGGTACAGACAAGTGGAGAAGCAGCAGCAGTATGCTACAGTAGCCGATGAGGTCACTAGGTGGCTGGGGGGGAGGGGAATTATCGAACCGGTTTGTGATCTAATAATCCACTTCCTAGGGAGTGTCCCAGACACCTGCAACAAACTTGAATTTGCTTTTTTTGCTCCCTGGCTTTGTCCAAAGGAGAAAACAAAGGGGGCCCCATCTGTCTCCACCTGTCTCCCGGTGGTTTCCCGTAGGCTTTTCTGATTTTCAGTTCTAAAGCTTGACTGGTGACAGATTCTGCTGTAAGATGAACTCCCCTCTCTTGTTTCTCAGAATAGTATCGCATTTCCCCTTATAATATTACAGAAGGGATGTCCGACCCGACAGCATTGATTTCCCTATTTATCATAGCTTGGACTACAGGAGGTTAAATAGCACGTGACTCTGGGGGCTGATTTTGAATTCCAGAGAAGAGCTGTAGTTAGTATTGTTATCGTATTTTGCTTTGTCACATTTCCCAAATAAGGGCAGTTGAATTATCATCTTAAAATTATGAAAACTGAAGAAAATCCATTCATTGCACATATTTTCAGAGAGCCTGGTTTTCTATGTCCTACAGGATATATTTACAGGCATGTGTTTCAGGCAGAGCAAACATGTCATCGTGGACAGGTATGCAGCAAGGACTCTTGTATTCTACAGCTAGGTAATTTCATGCATCTTGCCCGCTTTATTGTTCTCATGGGGGACAGCAGAAAGGAGATGGCTCGCTCATAAGACAAAAATGTCTCAAACACACATACAAAGAAAGATAAGGGGCTGGGGAGATGGCTCAGCGGTTAATAGCACTGGCTGCTCTTCCAGAGGCCCTGAGTTCAATTCCCAGCAGCCACACGGCAGCTCACAACCATCTGTAAATGCATCGGATGCCCTCTGTTATGCAGGCATACATGCAAATCCTCATATGCATAAATAAATAAAAATCTTTTTAAAAAAATAGATGGATAAATGTTTAACCAGACCTATCTTTGTACAATCAGTATAAACGCACAAAATAAATAAAATGTCCATTTATTACCCCCTGACTTAAATTACATAGATCTACAGAATTTTGGAGGTTAAGCTGGCTTAAATTTTCTTGTGTCTAATACCCTTATTGTTCAAAGGACAAACCTTGTGCCTTACTTAATACATACATATGTGCATGGAGTAAACTTAGGTACCCATGAACATTAATTCCATATGTTTAAATGGGTAATCAAGAGGCCTGACCAAAACGGACCATATATAATTCCTGTTTTAACCTTCTTTTTTTATTCTCCAAATGTGATTATTTGCAAAGATAATACATTGGGCCATGAGTTTTCTTTAGTGAGGAAAGGTAGCTATTTGGACTCCATCAAGAGAGGTACATTTTTTTTTATGGTCATTTATCTTACGTTATACATTTTAAAGATGTTAGCCAGCAAGGGCATAGAACACACATTGGGAGATCTAGCTGTACGATCACGTGAATGGGGATGTCTAACACTCTTGTGGAATATTATTTTAACTAGGCAGTGATGTGTTACATTTGTTTATGCAGCTAAATCTTATTCGGCTCCATTTGTTTAATTATATAAAGATGTGCTGCTGTTTCACCTTGCCTGTCTAAGGCACCTGATTGGTTTCATGAAGAGCTGACTGGTCAATAGCTAGGCAGATGAGGGATAGGTGAGGCTGGCAGGCAGACAGAATAAAGAGGAGAAATCTAGGCTTGAGAGAGAAGAAGAAAGAAGAGAATGAGGAGAAAGAGAGGGACATGCCCAGGGCCAGAAGCCAGGCAACCTCCAACCAGCCAGAGATAGTGGCAGCAGGAAAGTGAGAGATACAGAAAGAAAGGTCAAAAAGTCCTGGGGCAAAATGTAGATAATGAGAAACAGATTAAAATAAGAGCTAAGATAAGGCCGAGCATTCATAATCAATAATAAGTCTCTATGTCACGATTTGGGAGCTGGTTGGTGGCTCAAAAGAGAAAGCCCTGGTACAAACATGATTTTCATGGGAATGACTACAAAAGTAACCACAAAGAAATGAAGGCTTATGGTCTTCGGAGTATTTTAAAAACAGCATTAAAAAACAGAGTATGGTGGCATTTGCCAGTAATTATCACACTTGGGAAGCAGAGGTAGGAGGATCTCTGTGGGTTCCAGGCCAGCCTGGTCTACACAGAGAGTTCCAGGACAGCTAGAGCTACAGATGAGACCATGTCTCAAAAATGTTTTCTATATCAAGAATGTCCTAGAAAGTGTACCAGCATATGGTAGATGCTTGCTTGTACCATCTCATTCGCTCTTCAGCATGTCCATGAATTGTCTAAGTGCAAAAAGTTAGAAAGGATCTTTGTTGGACAGGTTCACAGAGTGTGCAGCGGAGAATTTGAACCCAGGCTCGGCTAAAAAAAAATCTACCTGCTTGACTCTATTTACATCTTCTGTGTATTTATGTGAGCTGAAAGATGAATTCATTAAGAAAAGGGCATATATGGTAAATCTAAAATCTTGAAGTATAGAGAACAAATTATGTGGGGTGAAGGGGCCAGGAGATGGTTCAGCTGGCAAAAACCGCTGTGTAAATGTGAGGACCTAAGTTCACATCTGCAGGCGCCTATCTACTTGTTGGGTGGGAGTGCCAGCTGCCTGTAAAGTCTGTACTTGGGAGAGAGAGAGAGAGAGAGAGAGAGAGAGAGAGAGAGAGAGAGAGAGAGAGAGAGAGAGAGAGAGAGAATCCCTGGAACAAACAAGCTGGCTCTTGGGACTAGCTGATCAACCAGCTCTTCATTGAAGTGAGAGGCCCTGTGTTAGTCTATCATGCAGAGAACAGTTGGGGAAGATAGCCCACATCAACCTCGGGCCCCCACATTCATATATTCACATGCATGCGTGTGTATCAGCATGCACCCACATTTGAACATGCATGCATACCACACACACATGCAAAAACAAAGACAATGAAAATAGTTTAAAAAAGTATCAGATTTTACAAAAAAAAAAATTATATGCTGATAATTAATTAAAGGAACTACTTTCCACACTGGTTCAAAGACCAATATCCCACTGTCCCTGTTACTGCAGAGTAGAAGCACTGTTTGTCATTAAGAGACAAATCACTTAGATTAATACACACACACACACACACACACATCTATGTATGCATGTATAAACTCTCACAGTACTAAAATAACAAAAATCTGAACATATCTAATTGTAGATGGATTTTTCTTTGGACCACCAGCTCACAAAAAAACAAAACATGGAGACGTATTATCAATTATGAAAGCTCCACATGTAGCTTAGGCTTGTCCCACTAGCTCTTATAACTTAAATTAACCCATATCTTTTAATGTATGTTCTTTTATGTGGCTCAGATACCTTCATGCTGTACTGTCTATCCTGCTTCCTTTCCATGTAGCTGGCAACTTCTTTCCTTCTTGTTCCCAGAGCTCTCTCTGTCCAGAAGTCCCTACTATACCTCCTGCCTAGCTACCGGCCATTTAGCTTTTTATTAAACCCATCACAGTGACGTATCTTGACACAGTGCAAAGGAATAGTCCACAACATCTAATCTTGACATTTTCAAAAATAATGTGATGGTAAGATGGGGCAGGCACAGGAAATCCATTACATGGAGCAGCATGCTTCTCTACGTCATCAACACAAATACTTCACCATCTTTCACACACAAAACGAAGTGACCCCCCACCCCCAAGACCTCACCGCACCCATCCAGACAGGGAGGCTCAGCTGCCTTTCGAAAAAGACCGATTTTACCGAGGTTTCCAGAGCTTGCCAGGGCTCTTTTTGGAAAACCAGCTGTCTCTCCTTCTGTGTGATAAACAGAGAATCCTGTCCTGGGTGGAACAGAAATACAGTAATGCCAGGCTTCCGCTTGGTCTGAGGGGACAACTGCTTTCAGGACACTGTGTCTGTGTGGTGCCGGGATCCGAGACTTTAAAAAACTACATACACCAAGAAATGGACTCTGTAGGCAGAGGTAAAGCCAAGTGCCAGGCTCAGGGTGGATCTCGGATGGTGAGGGTGGCTTGGAGGCTGGTGTGAGGGATAGAAGGAAACCAAGTAAGAAAGCCCCTTGAGCACATGTCTTGGAAGTCTCAAATGCCTTCAGAGGCCAGGCATCCAGGCAGGCAACTAAAGACTAAATAAGACTTTGCCTGGCAACTGCTGGCCATTCATGGCTGGAGGCCCCAGAAAGCCAGTTCTTTTCGGACATAAGCTAGGAATCCAATTCTTCTTTTGTTTTGCTATGTGAACTATTTAAACATTTAAATATTAACTATTTAAACGTTTACTACCGAGATAAAGTTTTAAAGTAATGTGAATGTGGAAGAAAAGAATCCACAGGCCATATTGACACAAGCTTGCAGGCCTTGCTGTAGGCAAACTGTCTGGTAGTCTAGTCGGGCAGACCTTCTTGGTAAGTGGTCAAGAGCCTGAATTCACGCCGCGGAATGATGTAGGCAATGATTCCCTCTCTGCTCCTTTTCTATAGTCCTCTTAGGCAACGTTATCTACAGTAAGCAACACCAACAATTCCTTCCACAAGGGGTGAAGAAGAGATGTGAGGGAGATGGGAGAGGGAACGGGAGAAAGAATGGCAGGGAGAAAGGCTGTCTTGTGTTTTCGCTTGGGCAGAACGTGGACTTAAAGATATACATTATATATATATATATATATATATATATATATATATACACATTATATATATATATTACATTTAGTGTATATTATGTTCCATGTATACGCATACATGTGTGGTAAGAGTACAGAAAGGCGACTCTTCAGATGGAGGAAAGAGACAAGCAGGCGAAGGAGGGATGGAAGAAGACAGCGGGTCTGGCAGATAAGAGCAAGATACAAGATATGCATGTATGAAGAGGTTATAATGAAACCTGTTATTTTATGTGATAACCAAGCCCATGAATAAAAATCGTAAATCCTTCTACCTGTGATTTCCTGATTTTAATGTGCGTATGAATCACTAGGGGTGTGTTAAAATGAAGGTTCCTAAACTCGCCCGAGGAGCTTCTGCTTCCCCGGTGGAATCCTGGGGTGTGGCAACACCCACCTTCGTTTACTGTAACACAGATGGTGTGGACCCGGCACTGGGAGAAACAGTGAGTCACCACATGGCTGATGCTGGTGTGTCTGTATTTCAGCCCCAGTTTCTCTCCTGACTTAGAGAGCTGTATGCACAGCTGCTTCTTGCAAATCACCGTCTCCACTGCGTCTCTAACTTGCTATTGCCTTCATCCACATTTATTATTTTCTTCCAAAGCTATGTGCACCGGTTAGTTTTTTGTCAAGTTGACACAAGCTGGAGCCATCATCTGTAAAGAGAGAGCTTCAGTTGAAAATCTGCCTCCATAAGATGAGCCTGGGACCAACTCGGTGGGACCATTTCTTGATTGATGTAGAGGGCCCCCATCCCTGGCCAGGTGGTTCCGGGGTATATAAGAAAACAAACTGAACGAGGCAAAGAAAACCTACCAGCAATCAGTGTTCCTCACGGCCTCTGCTCCAGTTTCTGTCTCCTGGTTCCTACTTGAGTTCCTCCCTTGGTTTCTCTCAGTGATGGCCTGTGATCCCAGTGATGGCCTGTGATCCCAGTGATGGTCTGTGATCCCAGTGATGGCCTGTGATCCCAGTGATGGCCTGTGATCCCAGTGATGGCCTGTGATCCCGGTGATGGCCTGTGATCCCGGTGATGGCCTGTGATCCCAGTGATGACCTGTGATCCAGTGATGGCCTGTGATCCCAGTGATGGCTTGTGATCCCGGTTATGGCCTGTGATCCAGTGATGGCCTGTGATCCAGTGATGGCCTGTGATCCCAGTGATGACCTGTGATCCCGGTGATGGCCTGTGATCCAGTGATGGCCTGTGATCCCAGTGATGGCCTGTGATCCCAGTGATGGCCTGTGATCCAGTGATGGCCTGTGATCCAGTGATGGCCTGTGATCCAGTGATGACCCGTGATCCCGGTGATGGCCCGCGATCCCGGTGATGGCCTGTGATTCCGGCGATGATCTGTGATCCCGGCGATGGCCCACGGTCCCGGCGATAGACTGTAGTGATACGGATGTGTAAACCAAACAAACCCTTTCTTCTCCAAGTTGCTTTCAGCCACCGTCTTGATTTCAGCAACAGAAAGCGAATAAACATTTAGCAGAGCATACCATGTGGTGCTGGCCTCAAACTCTAGGCATGATCCTTGAACTCCTGATCCCCCTGCCTCTGCCTCTCAAGGACTGGGATTATAGGCGTGCACCTCCACGCTGCCATCTATTCAGTTTTGGAGACTGAACCCAAGGATGCAGGCATTCTAGGCAAGCATTTTACCAAGAGAACTGAGTGTCCAGCCCCTATATCCTTCACGCCATTGAGATGTGCCATCAGCTTCGTTTCCCAAGCGTAAATCTACCCTTGAGCTTTCGGTGGGCGTGGCCTAGGAGTCAGGATGCATAGAGTGTGTGGGCAGGATGCATAGAGTGTGTGGGCAGGATGCATGGAGTGTGTGGGCAGGCACCAGCACACCCACTGAGCTGCTCTTTAATGCTCCAAGTCTTGCATGGCTGCTCAGCTATGGTACCTTGGCAATCGACGTGAACCCTGCTCTTCTGGGACAAGCAATAGCAACAACTGCTCTATTTATTAAAGCTTACACCAGGCCAGACACGCTGTTGTGTTTGTATTAATTCAATCTTTTCTTGAAGCCACTGGACTCTCTCTCTAGGTTTTGGCAGCTCACTATCCCCTGAGTTTTGAAGTGGAAGCTTAAATAACATCCAACTTCTTGTCTTTCAGAACCCCAACACACCTCTACAATATAGGGGAAAAAATCTGTCACAGTGGAGTGGTGAAGTAAATGAGATTCGGGAAATATTGGGTAAGTTATAAAACATAAATCATATTTATGATTCATCAGATAGCTTCTCACATGGATTCCTTCCCATACTCATAACTATTCTGGCATTGTGCATGAGAACATGACATTTAGATGAGGGATGCTATGCCTATTTATGAATATAAATATAGTGTATTAAAAAGTGTCCCCCACAAAGCCATGGAGTGCCATCCACCATGAGAAACTAAACTAGAAAAAAGCAAGAAAGGATTATCTCCTAGATGGCACCTTGTAATTTGAATTTGTATTTCCTTTCTGTTAGAAAAGAAATCTTGGTGGCTTTAAATCAGTAGTTTGTGGTTATTTGTCACGGTATCCTAGATGAGTAACTAAGTAAGAAAAGGAGCTATTAACTAGCATCTTAAAGAGGATATGTGGGTTATAATATAAACTTGTCTACAACACTTGGCAATTAAATATCATAATAACTAAATTAAATATCATAATAACTAAACACACATACATGCTCACCATGACTTGTGATGAATACCATTCGAAACTCATCTTTAAAGAAATAATTTACTTATTTTTATTTTATGTGCCCTGGTGCTTTGCCTGTATGTATGTCTGTGTGAGGATGCCAGATCCCCTGGAACTGGAGTTACAGACAGGTGTGAGCCACCATGTGGGTGCTGGGAATTGAACCCGGGTTCTCTGGAAGAACAGCCAGTGCTCTTAACTGCTGAGCCATCTCTCCAATCCCTAAAACTCATCTTTTTGAGAGAGGGTATCTTACTATGTAATCCAGGCTGACCCGGAACTCACTGCATTAACCCTGCCTCTGCCTCCAAATGCTGAGATTATGAGAAGGACACAATGATTGCTTGAGACTCATCTCTTTAGTGATATCCTACAACACTGAAGAATGGACCAGCCAGGTCTTTGGACTCAGTAGCTATAATGGAGAAGGGGTCCCAGTGAGTCCTTAGAGCTGGAATAGGGCGTCTGAAGAACCTTTTTTGTTTCTTCTTTGGAATGTTAGGAGAGGGGCTGGACTCTGCTAGCCAATGGGAAGAGGGCGAGGATCAGTGTTTTCCACTTCATGGCTACAGTAAAGATGACCGTCGTCAAATACACAGACAGTTTTCACTTCTTTCTCTTTAAATTAGTGGTGCCAATTATTTCTCTTGTCTTTCATTTGGACCCCCCACCCTGTCTCCTGTCTCTCACCTCTTACTGCTAAAATGCCTAGACAGAAGAAATCCATTCTCATTCTGGCTTTCCCCACTCCTCCAAATAATGTATTTTCTTGCCTACCACAAATCTCTGAGCCTTACAACAGCCTACAACACTCCCGATGCTCCTGGCTTTTTCTTTTTCCCACCCAGGACTCTTCCCACCCAGCCCTTCCTGCCTCTCCTCTTCCTTATCTTGCTGGCTTCTTCAGCATACTCTTAAGTCTTCTGGGTAACGGGCACTGCTTCTGCTACTCCTTGTTGTCTAGAATTTATTCCTTCCCCCTTTTCTCTGTAAGTAAATTCTCTTTAGTTTTCAGTGCTTGACTTAAGGGTCTATCAGGGCCATTTAGCCTTCTACAGCAATTCCTAAAGAGAGCTTTAGTTCTCCGTTCCAAATCTCTACATTTCCTGGTAGTGGAAATGCCTTTGACATTGATCGAGTCATCTCTGACTAGTATTTATAGCCATCCCGAGCCATCTCTGGTCTGTTATTGAACATGAGCTCCCTGAGGAAGTGCACATGTTTGCCTTGGAGACCTCAGGGCCTTGTTCTCTGGTAGACTGGTTACTTTAGATACGTTTATTGATTGGATGACGTATTTGGTAGTTTGTCTGAAGCAGAGCTCTTGACTTGATAGCCAGTATATTTTTGTAGTTCTGTGGCATCCCCAAATCAAATCTCCCTCCACCCTTTTGTTGGATTCACCGAACTTCTCTAAGGAGGGCCTGTTAGAAATGATTTCACAGAGGAGGAGAAAAAAACATCAGTAATGAGAAACAACCAGGAAGGGAAGGCTACCCTGAAGCTGTTTATAGACATGTTTGTTTTTTTAAAAGCCAGCAGTCACAGCCCTGTGCAAGCAAAGCACTGTGACCTGGAAACAAGACAAGAGCCAGTCCTCAGGGCTGGACAGGACTCAGACAGGGGCATAGGAGAAAGGAGGAGGTAGAAAACAGGACTCTCCCTCGCAGTCCCTGAAGGAGAAGTGAATGGCTCACAGAAGGAACTATGACATTCCTTCTGGTCCTGTAGGAGGCTCAGCGAGTACAAGTGCAGGTGATTCCAGCCACAGAGCTGGTGACAGCTCTACTCCTGGCAGGGACGGCATGTCACTGCTCACCCCACTTCATGTCCCTGCTCGCCCCACCCCTTTGTTTTAAAGACTGTTTAGAGGTCTCTTGGCCCTGCCCATTATGTGCTCAGGGAGGCTTGAGTCAGCTCTTTAGCTGAAAGAAGTCTGTGGGACCTTCAGGCTATAAGCAGGACAAGAGGGAAAAAATCATAAGAACGGCAACATTAAGGACAATTTAATAAGTATCAGACCAAATGCTAAGCATAAAATATTGTTTGTCTTTTTTTTTTTTAAATATTTTTTAAAGACAAAGTCTCATGCATCCCAGGCTGGCCTCAAATTCACTATGTAGCCAAGGATAACTTGAACTTTCTGATCCTCCCGTGTCCATGTCCTGTGCTCTGGGATCACAAGTACGTACCGCAGCACTCGGTTTGTGTGGTGATGGGGACAGAAGTCAGGGTTTCACACCGCCTAGGAAAGGACTCCACCAAGTGACCTGCACCTGAAGTTAGCAGACACCCTAATCCCTCAAACCCTTCATGAAGCAGGTGCTTCGAACGTACACAGAGGTTCACTTCCTTAGTACCACATATAGACTACTTGACAAAGTCAAGACTGCTGACACATGATGGCCATCTTCCAAGTGAAAATCAGCCACAGACACGTGATGGCCATCTTCCAAGTGAAAATCAGCCATGGACACGTGATGGCCATCTTCCAAGTGAAATTCAGTCATGGACACGTGATGGCCATCTTCCAAGTGAAAATCAGCCATGGACATGTGATGGCCATCTTCCAAGTGAAAATCAGGACACCTGTGTTCAATAAGAATGAAATTAGGATGAGCGAGAGGAATCCTGGGAATCCAGACACTGCTTAAACCAGAGGACAGTTATAAATTGTTCTAGTTTGTTTCCCATCACTGTTGGTTTATTTGCGGCGCTCTTACCCTGCGAGGAAACGTCACGAAACACAACAGAATCCACCAACAAGAGTTTTATTAAGATAAGGTAAAGAGACAGAGGTGCACAGGCCTGTGGAAAGACACGTGAGTAAAGATGGAGCCGGGAATCATGGCGCCGGCTTATAAAGGCTGGGCCGCGCCTGTGCACACAGGCCCATGTGGCTATTCCACACATGCGCGTAGATCACATGGTTGCTCTGCATGCTTTACACAACCACAGAAAGCCACGGGGGTGGGTGGGTGGGGGGTGGGGGTGGGGTGGTCTGGTCACGCGAGACGGTTTTTTGACCCGGAAATGACTAGGAGGAAGTGACTAGGGCATGTTGTGAATCCATATCAATCACTGTGATAAGCATCATGACTAAATGCAACTTGTTGGGGAAAAGGGTTTATTTCAGCTTGTGTTTCACAGTCCATCATGAAGAGAAGTCAGGGCAGGACATCAAGGCAGAAACCTGGAGGCAGAAGCTGAGGCAGAGGCCATGGAGCAATGTTGCTTCGTGGCTTGCTCAGCTTGCTTTGTCATACACTCCAGGACCACCTGCCCAGGGAAGACACCGCTGAGTCCTACATCCATCCGTCAATCATGAAAACGCCACACAGACTTTCCTACAGGCCGATCTGATGGGGCATTTTCTCAGTTGCGGCTCCTCTTCCCAGATGACTCTAGCTTGTGTCAAGTTGATAAAAACAACAACAACAACAACAACAACAACAACAACCTACCAGACTATAAATCATGCTCAAATTTCTATTCTTGTCTATTTAGCAATAAGGAACTTTTATATTCAGAGTATATAGTTTACCACCACCCAGACTGACCTATTCGAAGTTAAAGATAGTTTTAAGTGGAATCCATAATCACAGATACAAGTGTTCTCAATTGGCTTTGTGGACAGAGGGTACAGATGCTTATAGACATGGTTTCCTCTTGATTTAAAGGGTCCACTTAGCACACAATCTGGTGACAATCATAATTTCTACCAATGACTGAAAAACGTATTGACCCTGCCTTTTCTTAGAGTAAGCAAACCACCAGTGAATTGTCTTCTTCAGCTACCAGGTTGTGGAAAGTGAACAGGAAAACACGGTTCATGCACTCATTTCTGATTTTTAAACTCGCAAATATGATTTACCTTAAGACACATCATTTTTGTTAATTTTATTATTTGGCAATTCCCTAATGTGTATGTGCACTCTGGTCACTCTTCCTCCCTCTCTCTCGGCTTCTCTTGTTCTTATCCACCTCTCTTGTTGGCCACCAGTCCCTTCTCCAGGCCCAGGAGTTTTGTTGTTTTATGATCCATTTTGTTTGCCCAGGGCCATCTGTGTGACTCCTGGAATGGAACCATCTACTGGAGCTTGGTGGGGTCATCATTGGTATACAATTGAAGGAATGACTTCCCTACTTCTTAAATCTATCAGCAAATAGGTCACTGTGAGGGTTAGGGTCCCTGATTCCCCACCTCCATCTCTGCCTATTGACAGGCTCATTTTATGCAGACCTGATACAGGCATCCACAGGTGCTGGGAGTTCATAAATAGAGTAGTTCTGTCTTACCCAAAAGATGACTGCTCTCCCTCTCTCCCTTTCCCCCTCTCTCCCTCTCTCCCTCTCTCCCTCTCTCCCTCTCTCCCTCTCTCCCTCTCTCCCTCTCTCCCTCTGTGTGTGTGTAGTTTTGGTGCCTGTCCTGGATCTTGCTCTGTAGACCAGGCTGGCCTCGAACTCACAGAGATCCACCTTGCTCTGCCTCCCAAGTGCTGGGATTAAAGGTGTGCGCCACCACCACCTGGCATACACACACACTTTTAAAAGGGTTGTTATTAGATTGGCTGACATGCTTGATGGCTAGGTAGTCCAACAGTGGGCATCTGCATATTGGACAGGCAGAGAACCTTGTAGTTTGAATTCTCAGGACAAATGTAGCCCTAGTACAGGGCTGAAAACCTGCGAACTCCCGGGAAAGTGTGATGTGGAGGCAAAGCTGGTGGAAGCAGCTGGAGTCCATGTCCGTAGGTAATGGCAGCAACAACAGATGAGCTTGCTCGGAAAGGGTGGAGTTTGTATACACCGGCTGGCTTCCTCCTTTTTTATTTTATCTTTTTAAAAAAGATTTATTTATTTAAATATGTATGTATGTATTTAAATATGTATGCCTGCAGGCCAGAAGAGGGCATCAGATCTCCTTACAGATGGTTGTGAGCCACCATGTGGTTGTGGGGAATTGAACTCAGGACCTCTGGAAGAGCAGTCAGTGCTCTTAACCTCTGAGCCATCAGGCCCTGCCCAGCCTAGTGGATAATGTCACCCACATTCAGGGACAGTCTTTCCCTCTTTGTTACTGTCCCATATGCCAATGTGTCTGGAATCATCACAAACTTACCCAGAAGTGTTCTTTCCTGGACATCTCTTAATCCTGCCAGTAGTCAATTGAACTTTACCATTATGCAAATTAAATGATGTCTATCCTTACCCTGACTCTGTCCTCCACTGTGGCCAGCTTACTCAACTCATATTTAAAATACATGGTGCTGGTTAGATGAGAATTCGATGGGCAGGAGAGGTATTCTGAAGCCCTGCCATCTTGGATTCTCTTGTAAACTCCTAGCTATTGCCTTTGAAACCCATTGTTGGCCAGCGCTGCCGGAAGGGGCTACTCCGTGGTGTCTTTGGTGAGAGCCTTAGTTAGTTAGCCTTTCCTGGCTGAGCTGTCTCTTCAGCCCTTCTCTCTTTAACCGTCACCACTTAGACGGAATCCGTGGGTTTGGCTCTGAGTGCAGTCTTCATAAAACAGGAAGTCTGGCATTCATCGCACCTGCTGCATACCCAGTGTTGAAGGTATTTTAGGCACATCAGGTCATGTCGAACTCCTGATGTGTCGTCCGTGGGACTGGAATGGAATGAGCATAGACAGGGAGGACAATGGTCTAAGTTCTCAGGAGGATTTGTTCTTAAACAGGCCTTTAAATCCATGCCAAGTTTGAACATTTCAGCCTTTCACTGGTGAAGAAAGAAAAAAAAAAACGTGAGATTCCTGCTGAAGTCATGTGCCTCAGGCTGTTGCCAGCAAGTGGCAGCATCTGAGTGCACACCAACATTCCCCATTCCAGGTCATCTCGACTGTGAAACCCACATGTTGTTGGTGTTCTTACTCTTTTCTCTTTGGGGGTCCCGTCACTCAGCTCCCACATAAATCACACATGGAGGCTTATTCTTAACTATGAATGCCTAGACTTAGCTTGGCTTGCTGCTAGCCAGCTTTCCTTAACTTTCAATGGTCCCATCTAGCTTTTTCCTCTGGGCTTTTCCCATTCTCTTCTGTGTACTCTTACTTCATGGCTTGCTACGTAGCTGGGTAGTTGGCCCCTGGAGTCCTCCTCCTTCTCTGGTTACTTCTTTTTCTCCTCTCAGATTTCCCCTTCTATATATTCTCTCTGCCGGTCAGCCCCACCTATCCTTTCTTGCTGTGGGATGGTCTTTCTGTATGCTGTGAATATGTGTTGCTACCGTTGGTTAATACAGAAGCTGCTATGGCAGAGTCAGAGGAGACGCTGTGTGCTGCCAGAGGAGCAAGATGTAATGGAACACAGGTAACGCCATGAAGCCACATGGCAAAATATAGATTAATAGAAATGAACTGAATTAAGTTGTAAGAGCTAGTTAATGTGAGCCTGAGCCATAGGCCAAAGCATTTGTAATTAATATCAAGCCTCTGAGTGATTATTTTGTAAGCTGCTGCCGGCTGGGCGGGACACAGGAAAACTTCCAGCTCCACTTTCTCCTGCCTTACTCTTGGCCATTCAGTTCTTTATTAGACCGTCAGGTGTTTCAGACAGGCACAGTAACACAGCTTCACAGAGTGAAACAAATACAACACAAACAAGAGTAACACACCTTAAAATAATATTCCATGACACACACATGCTCCCTGATAGATGGAGAGGATGAGTGAGAGGCTGACATGTGTGCTCAAAAAGCCATCCTGCCCGCTGTCTGCCCCTCGATCCTCTTGTGTTGCTAGTGTGAGACCTGGAGTGAACTGCTTGGCTCTGTCCACTAGTGGAAGACACGGAGGCACTGTCGCACATGCACATGTTACACGTGTGCAGTGAGTCCAGTAGACAAGAAGTAGAGCTTTTATCTCTATGGTTACCCACAAAGACCCAAGCAGAAATGCTGTCCTTTCAGGTCCCCCAAAATGAGGCTGACCTGGAGCATCTAAATGACTGTCCATGTAGGGCCCATAAGCTTCCGGGAGGAGGTAAAGGGGGGGCATTCATACTAAAGACATTTTAAGCCTCCTCCTTGACTTCTCAAGAGCACACAGGAAACATTTTCCAAGCTTATTCCTCGTGTTATTATTAAATAAGGAGCAGTTTAAGTAGGGTAACAAGCTCCATGAGACTGAGGTCAGACAAAGTCATGTTTTCACGTTTCAGCTGGCTGAACACTCTTTAAGGGGAGGTCCAGGGAAATGCAGCATGCAGGAGGTGTGTGAAACAGTTACACTGTTTAATAGTTGTTTTGGGAAAGAACCCTAATTATAATAATAAAGGCACAGTAGACTCTAATGATTCATCTGTGAAATTAATCCGCAACTCACTGAACGATTCCTGGAATTCACTGCATTAGGTATTAAGGGGGCAATGGTAAGATTTTGTCTTTGCTCTCAAACAGTTCAAAGCATGTGGGGGGGGGCATAAAATAAATTGAAAAAAAAAACACGAAAGTGTAAAAAACAAGTATTATAGTGAAATGCACACAGTGCTGGCATAGGACACACTCAAGGAAATTTATAAAAGCACCATGAAAGAGACTTGCTAAGCCACAATTTTCTGAAAATAAACTATGACAACAGCGTCAGTTACAAAGATGTGGAGCCTGCAGGGGTGCGGGGGGGGGGGGGGCGGGGGGCTGGCAGTTCACACAAGACTTGCTCTCCACCCCACTTCAAAATCTGCAGCTATCCCAACCGCCTCCCTCGCCTCACTCAACTCACTCTGAACCCTCAGTCCAGCCAGGAAAAGGGCTGCCCTTGCCTTCCTAAACTTGCTGCTGTTGGCACACAAGAATTATCTCCCTCTTCATTTCTCTGTACCAAATGTGATCACGCCCATTAGCACCGGCTGTCCGTGTGCAGGAGCTACCAGCACGCTGGATATAGCCTCGGTTAACACATTAAAGCAACCAGCAAGCGGAGGGAGGGGTTGCTGTGAGTGGTGAAGTAAACAGCAGACAGACAAGATGGAAAGAAAGGGGTTCCTCAGGCCAGGTCAGAGGTTCCTCCTGACACCCCCTGCAGAGAACTACGTGACCGTCCGTACCAGACGACAAGTGTCCGAGATGTGCTTATGTGTATCTATGTGCATGTGTGCTTGAGTGTATGTGTGCTTTCATATTTGTGCACATGTACGTGTTAGTATATATCTGTTTGTGTGTGTGTTTATGTACACACACTACGCATGTACAAATGACTCATATTTGTATATATATACACATACATAACTATCTATGTGTATATATATATATATATGCACATATGTACAGGTACCTATCTATATATGTGCACACATATATTCACATATTTATGTGTGCATACACACCACACACACTACATATTATATATATATATATATATATATATATATATATATATATATATCTTATGAGAGAGAGAGAGAGAGAGAGAGAGAGAGAGAGAGAGAGAGAGAGAGAGAGAGAGAGAAAGAGAGAGAGAGGTGAGACTCGCGCTGCCCACCACTGTGGACTCCTCTCCCTAACCCCACCCCTTCGCATCAGGGCACAGCAGCAGGGATGCTGCGTGACCCCAGGCCGCGTTAGAAAGTTAGCGGTCCTCCCTGTGGCCGCGCAGGATCCCCGCAGGGTGCAGCCGATGCGGTTCCCGCAGGCTGAGGCCGGGCAGATCTCCCTAGGCCGCCGCCGCCGCCGCAGCAGCAGCAGCACCCCTGTCCTGCCCCTGCCCTGCCCTCCCTGCCCTCCCTGCCCTGCCCTGCCGGCTCCGGCTCCGCAGAGGCGGGCGGGGCGGCATGTGCCCGGCGCGGTCCGGGGCCGACTCTGCGGCGCGGCAGGAGCGGCGAGGGCGCCCGGCGTAGGCGGCGGCGTGGGCCGCGGTATTTATAGCCGGGTGACAGCAGCGCGCCGCGGCCCGTGTCGCCGCTCGTCCTGCGTCCGCCGCGGTGGCCGAGCCGCGCGCCCTCCGGTGAGTAGGTGGCCCGCAGCCCTCGGGCCGCAGCCCCAGGCTCGCAGGCCGGAGCCCCGCAGCTCAGCGGGCCGGGGCGCGGGGACCCCGCGGGGCGGGGACAGAGGCAGCCGGGCGGGGACAGAGGCAGCCGGGGCTGCAGGGGAGGGAGGGGCCGCGGGCAGCCGGAACTTTCCCGCTCCACCGATTCCGGGGCGCAGGGACCCAAGCCCCTGGCTGCTGCCTAAAGGAACAGGTTGCACTTCCTAGGTGTCCTTTCAGGAAGGCAATGGAAAGGCCTGTGTGTTTGCCAACTCCGCCGTGACTGAATCAAAAGTAGTTTTCTGTATTTCTGTTTTGAAAAAGACCACAGGCCCGCAAGTGTGTTTGACCCGGGAGAGAACATCTTGGATGCTATGATTCATTCTACCCTCAGTAGAACATCGGTGTGTGTGTGTGTGTGTGTGTGTGTGTGTGTGTGTGTGTGTGTGTGTGTGTAATGCTTACCTTGATATAAGTGCATGGACAAAAAGAAAAAAGTGAATTGAAGTATGTAAAATACGAGGTACCCCCACCCCAGTCTAGGAAGCTTTGATGGTTTGATTTGTCTTCTGAAATATTCTAATTTATTGATTACAGTGGTAAAATCTCGGGAAAAACTATTTCTGCTGTGTTGATTTTTTTTTTTTAAAATGATGGATATAGTATCTTCCTATGCCCTCAGCCCTTGTAGTTTGAGAGCAGTCGGGGATCTTGACTCAGACGTTCATCACTCTCCTCCCACTCATTCTACATTTAATTCTTGTGATCAAAAAAACTGGTACCCATCAGTCTTATTTAATTTGCTTTAAACTGCCAGTCATTTAAAAGATGGCTCCTGGCACGAACGAATTTTAACCCATTAAATATTGTTGTCTTGGAGAATAATGGTGACAAGCAGATGCCATCGAAAGGGCCGTCTAAGCATTTTTTTGTTTGTTTGTTTTTGTTTTTTGAGACAGGGTTTCTCTGTGTAGTTTTGGAGCCTGTCCTGGATCTCACTCTGTAGACCAGGCTGGCCTTGAACTTACAGAGATCCACTTGGCTCTGCCTCCCGAGTGCTGGGATTAAAGTCATTTTTAAAGGGTCTAACAAGCACTTGATAATGAGATAGGACTCATCCCCACTCATGCCCATTTTTGCCATTTCATCGGGAAGTTGTCTTTCTGGAAGACCTTCAAACCAACTTCGGCTTTTGGCTTCTGGGTTAAAAAACTTGCTTTGATGGATGTCTGGAGGACTGCAGGATGAAAACACGGGAGGAAAATTACAAAAGTTGGATACGATGTGAAGAGAAAGGAAGTGATTTATGGATGTGGTCCTGTAAATTAGCTGGGTACCCACAGATACCATCTCTGTCCCTATGCAGAGCCACTTAGGTGGCCGCATCGATTGCTCCAGAAAGGTAGCACTTTATTTAAAAGGCTGTGTGGTCTTTGGATTGGACGGAAAAGCAAAAACCCCAACTGTACGTCTGTGATTGGTGTTTGCGTCATAAAACCTGTAGTCAGTGCTGTGTCTTCTTCTAAACGGTCCTTTGTTTGTTTGTTTGTTTTTGAGGTGGTAGGGATGGAACCCAGGATACTCAAGGATTACCTTCACCCCACCCCACCCCACCTCACCCCCAGCCCTTCTAATACGTGTCTGCTTATCTTTCAACTTGAGATAAAGGCCTATGTTTATCTTGAGGCCTATCTATACCTAGGTCTGGTCCAGGAAATAGAAATAGATTTGGTTTATCCACTTTCCTTCCATTTCTCCTTTTATGGACTTGGATGTTCCACTACAGCCGACTCTCCCTGGAAAGGAGCCCTCTTTTCCTCCCCACGACACTGGTGTTACCCCTCTCCTGTCTGTTTATTCATCTGTTCGCTGTCCGCCATCAGAGAGTGGTATGCGATTAGCAGGTTGAAGTCTTCACCGGGTACCTCTTTCCTTCATCGTTGGGGATACAATGCTATTTGGGATATGTGCTTCTGGGCTACACAGACTCAGGTATTCTTGTTTGTGCCAGTTGGCATCTATGTGACCTTGGGCAGACTATGCCCCATTGGAGCTCTGTGTCCTTACTAGATGGTTGGTGTAAGGACTAATGGAGATAATATGTGAGAGGTGCGTTGTAAGAGCCCAATACATATAATTCACTCAAAAAATGTATTTTTTTTTTCAAATATCCCCTGAAGTTCTGTTTACCTCAGGAAACATGTTTTCCAGCCCAGGCAATGGCAGTTTCACTCTAGATTTTTGCCTAGACTCTCCCTCTCCACATCTGCTCCACCAGTAAATCTCGATGCTTCTTTTCTATGTGTCTGGAAGCTGAGCTTTATAAACTGCCTACACCTCTACCTGTCTCTTACCTGGCAGCAGTCTTCCTCATGAGCTCCCCTGCTTCTTCCCCTTGCCCTCCTGCAGAATGTTCTGGAACAGCAGACACGTGACCCTGCTGACACCATTAGCTCCCCTGCTTCCCTCTGCCTGAGCTTGCTTCCAGGCCTGAGCTTGTTCCCACATGCAATCTCCTCAGACACCCCGCACTTCCTGAAGCACACTAGGTCTGGACCTCCTTCTCTGAGGCCTTCAACGCCCCCTCTGAATTATCTCTGCTTTACTTTTCTCTATTAGTTTTTTTTTTTTACTACTATCTCAAGTGTTTAATATTTGTCCCTTACAAAGAAACTATCCGATGCCCTGAAAACAGGTCCCTTATAAGTAACCTTCTAATCCATAGTCCACTCTCTCTGAAATGGGAACTTGGTATATTTCTGTCACCCAAAGTTACTCTGTTAGCTAGCCATCCATCCATCCATCCATCCATCCATCCATCCATCCATCCATCCTGGAATTAAAGCCAGACTTCACCATTTTTCTGTCAGTCTTCTCTTAGAAGCCTTTGATCTCATGTTCTCTGCTTGATGACCATAGAACAATATTTTCTTTACAAACTCCTTTGATCTAGAGTTCCTTTCTTTCATTTTTCCTTCATGTTTCTTTGGAATGCCAGCTTTTGGTAAAATATGACATTTTAGTTTTCTGATATAAATCCACTTTGGAATTGGATAGCACGTGGAGCTGTTACAGCAGCTGACAAATGGTCAATTTCAGCCTGTAGTTACCAACATGGTCAGCATAGCTGCTGTGTATAAAACCGAAGGTGTCCATGGCATTAATGGTCGCATTACCTTACTGTCATTGCTGATGAGAGAATTAAGGAGTTTTCTCCTTCTGAGAGTCAGCCTGAACATCAGCAGTGTCTCCCCAAAGCACCAGCAGATCAACTCACCTACTTATGCTGGTGTTCCAAAACAAGGGACGAGAATTAACAATCTCATGGTCCTTGGTTCTTTCTGATTATGCTGTCAAGAGTCATGTTGCTTAGTAACAATAGACTCATCATCTTAGAAGTATTTCGAATCCTTTAGAAAACTTCCTAACATGCATGCAAAGGGCAGAGTTTGGTGCAGGGAAACCATAGTTGAAGCAATGGTGCTGGGTGGTCCACATTTGAATCACACCTCTGACCAGCTTTACCGTTCTGCAGAAGATACCAAACTCTCCCGGTTCCAGCATCTGTGTATGAAACAGGAAAATAAGAGTGTTTTCTCGACTGGGCTGCTGCTACTCGATCTCTTAGAGATGACTGTAAAGCTCACTAATATAGAGTCTGATGTCCAGTGAATCCTCAGTAGATGTTAACCCTTCATGACAGCAATGATAATGCAGAGCCAGGCACCGGTGGCCAGGGCCATGACTGTCTGTCAGTGCCATCTTTGCAGGCTTAGGGTTGGATGCCGGCCTTTTACCTCTTCTTTAGGAAATGTTGACTGTCACCTGGCTCTGTCTTTCAGAGTGTTCTTAGACAAGGAGAGCTCTTCTGTTTCCGAGAGATCCACTGAGTTTACTCCGTAGACATCTATCGATTGCCCACTCTGCGCTCAGCACTGTGCTCTGCCCTGGAGGGGAACAGCCCCTTATGATCTCTCTAAGGAGTATCCAGTAAAGAAGATAAACATCTAAGTGGGTGATTTCACTAGGAATTGCTAGGAGTAAAGATAAAGGCATTCCCACATACAGTTGTGGGACTGGAATTTTTAAAAACAAAAAGAGAAATGTTTGCAAATTCTGTGCCTAGTAGCGTAATAGTCTGTTGGGAAACCTCAATCCTGGATTCTTAATGACAGGGTCCACAGATGAACCTGTGGTCCCTGAAGATGCTTATGAACTGCAGAGGTAGAAATGGCATTCTGGACCTTACCTGGATGTCTAAAGAACCGGGAAGCAGGGCCGCAATGACTAGACAAACTTGGCATCCTTGTGTCTAAAGTCGCATAATAGTGATGGGCAAAGATACCCAAGTTACTGTGTGAGTGTTTGAGTTATGGGCTCCCCTGAAAAATACCCCTTTAACTTTGGGATGTAAGGAAACAATAAATCTATCCTAATGCTTCTCACAGAAAGACCAAACGATCAATAGCAGGGTTCTGCTTCATTCTGCTAGGATCGAAGTCACCGAACTGTTGAAGGAGATAATGAGCCAATTCTGTAGCATGGCAGAAACAGTTTTTTGTAAGACCAACCTCTAGCACTGGCAAACGAGAAAGGGTAACAAGGCCTGGACATTAAAAATTCTGACTTTTTTTTTTTTTTTTTTATTTGTTGGGTCTGTGAGCTAATGGGTGGCCAGTGCTTGGAGTTTTCATTTCCTTATCTGTAACATGATAGCGACAGGAACATTCATAGCATCACTTGGGATTAACTGAGCTCATGCACTGGTGTAGGGTTCCTGCTCAGTGCTATAGTTCTGCCTCCCAAAAATAGTGTAAGTGCTGGGTAGCAGCAGCTGTCTCCAAAAATTTTTGAATGCGCTCATTTCACTTAGGCGTGTGGACATTCTATTGCTCACAAAGCAATAGATTCTGAAGTTAAAAACAATATAAATCAGCAGTGCAAGTCAGAGTATTTCATTTTAAAAAAAGATTCAAGGGTTGATGTTTATTCTCGGGGTTCTCACCCGCTAACCTGACGCCTGTGCACCTGCCGTGGGAGAGGAGGCAGCGGTGGCAGCCTCGCCAGGATCATCACTGGTAAGAGAGGAACATAGTCACCTGGGAGAGAGATTTAAATGACACCCGTGTCTGTGTGTCTCTGTTGCCAGGCCTGTAGGAGAGTCTGTTAAGACCTGGGGTCGTTGGGGGTGAGTCTTGGGGAATTGCTCTAGGGTGGTGGTTTCTGGACACTTCCAGGGTCTCTGCATGAAATGTTGTTAACTGTGGGCTCATTCCTGTGTCAACTGTCATGGACATGCATGCCATTCATTGTCATTCTTCACTGTTTGCTTTGCTCTTAGGTGTGAGCACCGCACCTATTTTAGAGCATAGCTCATGTGCAAGGCCCCAGTCTTACGATCCTGGGAACAGGCATTTCTGAATGTTTATGCAGACCTTCTGGGGCTTGACATTGCTTGCCAGGCTTGTGAATTGAAGGTGCAGGACTATCCGTTTGGGTGAATTCCATGGCCAATCCATGTGCATGTTAATGTTGCTTTTCTAAAACAGTTGTAACAAATTTTCATTAACTTAGATAATGGCTTTAATTGGCATTCATGAGCCAGGAGTATAGGATGGGGTTTGGGGGCCTTAGAGCCTGTTCTTAAATCTTGCATTGACTTTGAATCACTTCAGGCTAGTGTGAGGCGCTGTTATACTTTCAGTCAGGGATAAATGAAAACCTTTATCAACGCCCCACCCCCTGCCTTCTCCAAGTGGTCAGGATCTGTGAAGCAGTCTTTCATTTTACACACTTTCCCCTGGGGGAATAGTAGGCTATATTGCAGATTTTCTGCTATTGCCTCTAGAGGCAAAATTACCTCTAGGAACTATCCAAGGCTTACCATCCTAGAGGCTGGGCCCTGGCTCCTCCCAGCTAGATGGGGAGAATGCCTAAAGCTGCCCTGTCTACTGTGTGTGGGAGGGGGCTGTCCTGTTGTGTCCTGGGGTCAGACCCCAGAGACTCAGCACAGCTCTCTTGCTTGATGGCTGCAAAACTTTGAGAGTCTCTATTCCCTCCCCGTAAAATGAAGGCGTGGGAAGGGCAATAACAGCATTCAGCGGGTTGTTATGACCCCAATCTGACATACTCATGATCCATGCAGACATCCAGCACACAGCTGCGTGGACTTCGCCAGGGTTGCCGTCTGCATCCCGCTGTATCTCTCCTCTCCTCACCACTTTTAATCTCCTTGGACTTATTTTTAAAAATTGTGAAAGAAGAAAAATAAACTGGTCGATGGAAATCAAAGCCTGTCCTTCATTAGCTTTGCTATTCAATATATGGACAGTTATTACTGTGGAAGAAACCGATATAGCTGAGAGTCTGAGAGCCAAGTCAGATGAACACTGGCATTAGCTATAGGCTCCTCTCACAAGACCAGGTAGACTTAGGCAGGCCCAATGTAGGGGTTACAGTATAGGGGATTTGTGGGTAGCCCTTAAGAAGGTGGGGCGTGAGCAGGGCTGTGGACCTGGACATGTGCATGTTAAGAAGGGTGTGTGCAGTTCCTAACCGTTGCTATGGAGATAATGGCCCTTGCAAATTACTGCCACCACCTGGAAGGAGCAGCCTGGGTCTCCACCCAGGAAATCATCCTGCTGAGCAGCCTGCAATGTGAACCCGGCCTGGTCTTTCTCTGAACTCTTCCTCCTGTTGCCCCTCACAAGCAGAGTGGTCCAGCTCTGCCTACCCCCCACCCCCCCAGGAAATGCTTAGTATAGACTTAGCTATATTAAAATCTTTCTTGAAATAACTTAACCAGACCATGAAAGTTTTTTTTTTATTTATTTTATTTTATTATTATTATTTTTGAATTCTCTGCCCATGTACCCATTTGGCAATGTCTAGAAAAAGATTTGAAAGTATATCCTATATCCACCAAATTACTTAATTACAGCTAGGCCCAGAGGGACTAGGACAAAGTGTTTGTAATGTGTGTGTTCAGTTCGCTTCTGATTCCCTCGAAGTTTTAAACAGCTTTGTAGGCTTATCAAAGGTAAAATGTCTAAAAGCACTGTGTAGATTTTGTGCTCTGTACCCCCCCCATGTCATCTTAGTCATTATCTCACTTTTTAAAAATAGTCTCATGTAGACCAGGCTGGCCTCAAACTTGCTAAGTAGATTGGGCTGGCCTTGAACTCTTAAAACTCCTGCCTTTGCCTCCGAAGTGTTGGGATTACAGGTGCGTGCCACCATGCTGGGCCATCCCCTCAATGTAGGACAGGGTTCTTCAATCCCTTGCTCTTTCCTCTCCTCTCTTTTATCGTCTGCCCACTAGTCCTCCAATGATAGGAGATAAAAATAGATGGGAGGGTGAAGGCAGAGCTAACTTTCTTCAACCTGAGACTTGGTGCCGTCGGCAGGGACGTGGTGGTGTTTCCCACGTATCTTTGTGTGGAGCTGTTATAGGTCTGAACAGGTAACGGTGAAGAGATGGCCCATCTTCCTGCTTTATCTCTGTATCTTTTTCCTTACAGGTCAAGCAGCGTCGAAGGCTTGAAGGATGGGTAAAGACTTCCGCTACTACTTCCAGCATCCTTGGTCTCGCATGATCGTGGCTTACCTGGTCATCTTCTTCAACTTCTTGATATTCGCCGAGGACCCAGTTTCTCACAGCCAGACAGAAGCCAATGTTATTGTTGTTGGGAACTGTTTTTCGTTTGTAACCAATAAATACCCTAGAGGCGTCGGCTGGAGGATTTTGAAGGTGCTTCTATGGCTACTGGCCATCCTCATAGGACTAATTGCTGGCAAGTTTCTGTTCCATCAGCGTTTATTTGGTAAGTACCATGTGCTGCCATGCTGCTGGCTCTTGACTTTCTATTCTCTGAGCCAGAGCTGTCTGTTTCCAAAACACAATGCCAGATGCTTGCAGCTTGTCCTCTAGCCTCAGTCTGTTCTGGGCCGTTGTCGTTAGGCAGATTCGTTAACTGCCCCATGTTTGATGTTTAAGGGAAATGGTCATGAAATAAAATTGGTATCAGATTTCACTTAAAAATGGCTTAAACAAACAAAAAAATATATATGAAAATAGCCCTAAGTGTGGTATAGTGAAGAGTGCAAAATGTAAAGACAGTGTCTTCTTATAGCACACACTTCACTAAAGTGAGCCAACTGCTACACACACACACACACACACACACACACACACACACACACACACGTATATGAAATTATAGACAGAGCATTTTTTTGCATCATAAAAATGCTTTTTGCATTTATTTATTTAGTGTGGTGTGTGTGTGTGTGTGTTCAGAGAACAGCTAAGAGGAGTTGGTTCTCTCCTTGCACCATGTGGATTCTAAGAATTAAACTCAAGTCACCAGGGGTTGTGGCAATAGACTCTTCCCTCTGAGCCATTTCTTAACCCCCATTTTTAAGTCCCATCCCCTGGTTAAAAAAACTAAAACAGAACTTTGGCGTTATGATGTTTATTTGGAACCTGAATAGTATAGTATACAAAAGAACAGTATAGTATTAAGGAACCTCTTGTTAACAAATATCAGAAACATTAGTTTAAGTTAAAAAGTAACTAGTTATGTGCTAGAGCAGTGGTTCTCAGCCTTCCTAATGCTATGACCCTTTAAAACAGTTCCTCATGTTGTGGTGACCCCCAGTCATAAAATTATTTTGTTACTACTTCATAACTGTATTATATTGTGAGCTATAATGTAAATATCTGATATGCAGGGTAGCTGATATGTGACCCCGCCAAAGGGGTCATGACCCACAGGTTGAGAACCACTGTGCTAAAGGGATGGATGTTTTTGGTTAAGAGCATTGGCTGCTCTTCCAGAAGTCCTGAGTTTAATTCCTAGCACCCACATGGTGGCTCACAACCATCTATAACTGTAGTCTCATGGGATCCCATGCGTGTCGACATACATGCAGACAGAACTCCCATATACATAAATAAATCTATAAGTAGCTAGTTATAAGGATACTGGAGCATTGCACAGACACCGAGGAGAAAATTCACTTTGGATTTTGGGGTGATCAAGGCCCAGAGCTCGGTCAGGATGAGACTCAGTGTGCATTCACTCAGTCAGACTAGCTTTACCCAAGTTGAAACTCCTAGGGAAGAGACTGACTTTGACCCAGTGGGATGTGGTTCCCACTGCTGGCCTAATTGATGTTGGTCAAGAAGTAGAGATATTGATCCAACAGATATTCACTTATTACACACCAGACACTAGGCTAGAACACGTAAGAGGCAAAGCCTCTGCTCTCACGAACGCTTACCTTCTGTTGGAGGGAGGTAGACAGATAACTGTGCAATACTTGATGAGCTGAAACACCAGCAGGGTGAAATCAGATGCGAGAGAGAACTGCAGCTTGGTTCGTCACTAAAAGACTTTAATAAAAAACGCATTGTACTCAGCAGGATAGCAAGTCGGGAAATAAAAGAGTATTGTACTCGGCGGTGATAACAATTGAGGTGGGGAATTCTGGGGTGATTTAGACAAACCGTCTTTACAGAACAATAAGTATGATTGTATCTCTTTAGTCTTGGGCTAAGGATATGGGAAGAAATCATAGCTTTACAGGGGACAAGAGCAGAGACCCTATTCCTTAGATGCAGGCCTGAGCGAAGATGCTGAAGTAAATGTATCTGAGGTGGGGAGGGAAAGAGGAGAGCTTCTCCCCACTTGGCAACCCTCACTTTATTATGAAGAACAAAAAAGAAAGATGGTTGGATAATAAGGGACTTTAAGGCACGTGGTCAAGGTTTGGAACACTGGGTAGAAGGAGGTCAGTGGGCCAGGGCTAGGTGGACAGGTTGCTGATTATTATCACAGAGAGCCACCAGGGGTAACCACTTACAAATGTGAACGGCGCCAAACTGAATTGTCCAGCACAGTCCCCAGGACCTAGATTTGAAAGTCTGGTGGGGATTGCTCTGACTTGCATCTTGCAAGTAAAAGCTGGCAAAAGGGAATCTGGCTGGACAGGAAGGGAGCCAACAGTCTGGAAGCAGCCTGAAAGAGCTTGAAGATTTAGATGAACACCAAGCATTCCAGAGTTCAAGTGAAGTGGAAATCATGAAAGGCCGAAGACTTGTGGGCGTGGTTGAGTGACAGTCGTTCTTTAGTGGTGATTTCCAGGGTGTGGTCTTTAGGGTTCCATTCAGTGGTCAGGAGGGACAGGTCATTGACACAGGAGATGCACAGCAACGTAGTGTTAGTTGGCTTTCTCCCATCAAGTGCAGAACAGGCATGGCATTATATGTAGTAATCATATGTGTAGAAGCAGTAAAGGGTGGGTGGTGAATGTGAAAGACTCAGTTTCCAAAATGGGTAAGGAGTGCTGGAGAGAGAAGTCAGTAGGTTTCCTTACGAATAATGGCTACAGGTGTTTGGAAGCCATTCGGGGAACTTTGGAAAAATGCAGCCGTTATGGCAAATGGGCCAGACTATTAAGGCTGGAGAAAAGCATCTGAATTTATGAAAGAAAGGATGACTGAGAACCATCTAGTTAAAATAATGGCTTAATAACGAGGGTAGGTGATTTGACTTGGAAATTGCTACATGTTGCCAAGTTATTCTCCTATAAATTCTGCCTCTTATACTGGAACCAGATGTCAATCATGGATTGCATGTCAAATCTCCTGTTAGTATAAGTGGTTGAGCTCTGAAAAAGCACTTGAAATTTCAAGTGGTTTACTGAGCATGAACTATTTTAAAATAATGCAAAAGTGCATCTTAACTTTCCTGCTTACAATAGAAAAGATTTCAACGTCAGTTCTATGACTCCAGTCTGACAATTTCTTTTTCTTCCACTTGCTCCAAGTGGTGTATCTTAGAGAAGGGGTAACTAGCTTGCAAGTTTTGTGAGTGAGGTAAGTGGACTCCTGGCTGAGCTTCCCGACCAACTCAAAACCTGTGTTCTCTGTCTCTTTTCATCTCTCTTCCTCCTTGGCTCAGAAACCCTAAGTCCTTCCTCCTGGCTAGTCTCTTTGCCTCTGGTTCACAATGGATTATAGAGTGATTTTACTACACTGCTAAGTGACCCCTGTCATCTACAAGATGGAGTCCAAATAGTTTGGATGGGTGGCTGAGCTCTTGATGACTACTCCAGCCTGACTCTAGCCTTTCCACAGTGCACAGTGTGTTACCCTCAAACTCTCTGCCTTCTTCGCTGTCCCTTTTCCAGGGCCCTCCAATGTCACCTGGGCCACCTCTGACAGCTCAGCCAACTTCTTTCCCATTTCAAATCCTAGTTCAAGCATCACTCCCCTCAGGCTGCTTTCTGAAGCCCTCCGGCATTATTCCGGGTGTCTTCTCTCCACAGGAGTCTACTTGCTGCCAAGCAGTGGGACAGGATGGCCTCAGCTGACAGCCTGCAGCATTGTGGGAAAGGATCCAAACTTTAATGCACGCACCAATGTTCTTATTGGCTTGATAAGAGATAAATGTTTCTGTCTTGGTTCCCAGATAACTAGCCTTTATACATAATTCATCTTAAAAAAAGCTATATTTAAGCCTTTAATGATGTGAGGCTACAAGTCCATGACAGTGATGTTGTTGATGCTGTGCGCATGCTGAGGGGACTGAAGCTTAAGCCACAAGCACAGAACTTTGTGCTACAGAAATACCAGGATGGTTTATGAAATGATCGGAGTGCTTTTGTGCCGTCTGTGAAGCAGTTTAGCCTTCTGTAATTCTCTAATAAAATGTCAGACGTAGATATTAAATAAAATTCCCTATCCCCTTCAGTTCACTCTATATCTCTCATATGCTTTACTAACCCCATGTTAGGGAACTTCAAAAGAACAACAGGCTACTATTAATTTATATACAAAGTGAGCGACTGGAGCGAACAGGTGACCACCTCATTTACCGGTTGAATGGTTACCGATTTATGGGTGAGATACAATGTTACAATTGCAGGTTTACAGCTGTCTAGATACAATGTTACGATTGCCGTTTTACAGCTATGTAGATACAATGTTATAATTGCAGGTTCACAGCCATTTGGAAGCAGCGTGCTTTTTGTGTTAAGACAGGGTCTTGCTTTGTGGCCCAGAGTGGCCTCGAACTCTCAATCTTCCTGTCTCAGCTCCTCAAGCGCTGGGATTATAGGCCTTCTTCTCTGTACTAGCAGGGGCAAGTGACTGAGGAGCACATTCAAAAGAATTTTTTTAGTTTCAAGACTAGCTCTTGTTGAATGTCGTATAAAGATTTATCAGAAGGGAGCTCTGTTGAATCATCGGTTTGAACACTCTGATGTCTCTCTTTTCTATTTGCTTGGATGAGTCTAGCTTTTTTTTATGCATTCAAATAATATGTTCTGGCATGATTTTATATCCATGGATAGAGAAATTCTGCTTGTAATATTTATATGAGAAGGGAATTTAATTTCTTAGGTTTATTAAATAATTAATTTTTATTCTAAATATAAATTGAAGTTATTCCCAACAATATGTGCACTAGTACATGAATCAGGAAATCAGGTTCATAGAAAGGCAGGAAAATCTAATGTACTTTGACTCTGTGAGCTGTGTTATCCTGTGACTTCTGAACTTCCATGGAACCTGTAGTCAGGATTTTTCTTTGGGCAGCCAGCCAGCTCCCAAACAATGACTTGGAGACTCCTTATTAATTATGAAAGCTTGACCTGTAGCTTAGGCTTGTCCCATAAGCTCTTAGAATTTAAATGAACCCATTTCTATTAATCTACATTTTATCATGTGACTTCTTACCTTTCTTTCATTGTGTGTGGCCCACCCCCCACATCTCCACGGCATCACCTCCTGTGTGCCTCCATTCCCCTCCTCTTCCTTTCTCTCTCTGGAAATCCCGCCTATACCTCCTGCCTAGCTATTGGCCATTCAGCTTTTTATTACATCAATCACAGCAAAAACCTCTCCACACAGTGTACAAATATCCCACAACAGGAACCCAGGCAGACGGGGCAATGGAAAGCATTACTTCCTTTGGCTTTCTGCAGTAATGGCGATTTCAAGGCCCCGTATGGGAATTGCTTCTGCAAAATGTTAGGATTTCCTTGTCATAAATTTTGGTAAGTGGTTTGTTCTTCCTTCTGCTTTGTGCAGGCAGTGTTGAATGGTGAGATGACCAGTGCATATGTGGATTTCCATTTTTTTAGTCTTAAGCTTTCATAAAAGGAGGGAGCATAATATTTAAACATAGGAGCAAGTTTATAATACTATATTCTGCCTGTCCTCCCTTTAAAAATATATCTTTATTAGTGCTTTGAGAGTTCCATACAATGTATTTTGATTATCTTCATTCCCTACTCCTGACCCTAACTCCTCCAAGATCCACACCCAATCCCCATCCTTTGCTGCCTTCATTTCCTTTGTTTTCTAAGAACCTGCTAAGTCTGATCCACAAGAGGTGCTTCCCTGAGGCATAGGGGTTTGTGCAACTTTACCAACTGACTCATCTAGACTAGCCAAGCCACTTCACAAATGGGTCCTCTCCTGCTACGTCTTCTGTTATAGTTTTGTTTTCTGACATGTTCCAAGAGCCTCTGTCAACTTTCCTTTTTAACACTGCCCCCCACTA